>NC_060139.1:644622406-644945465 GCF_021461385.2 Schistocerca piceifrons
TTCAAAAATTATACGCAAATCAGTAGGGCATATACCAAGGATGAAGGAAAGGTAGTGCCTTTGCGACACAACATAAATGCTCTATTGCTTGACTATCCACATTTAACTTGACGATTCAGGTCGGTGTATGTACCGATGCCGCAGTTCTGGTAGCTCTAAAATTTGACGCTATATGTAACTTTTAAATTTCTGAGGTGCACAAAAAGTCTACCACCCACACTTCCTTTCATAACCAGACAGACTATTCCCTGGGGTCTCAGTATGGGTCCTATGAACACTATGAACAGAATCCGTCTTCCATAAACGTATCCCATACATTCCTGTTACCTCCATTTCGATTCGGTACCTCCGCAGCAATCCTTCCTATCTGATCCCCATAGTTCTTTTGTAGCTCCACATTTCTAGCTTTTATTGTCTTATTGTCTGAAATATTTGCCACCTACGTTTTACTTCCACACAATGCTGCATTTCGGACTAATACCTTCAGAAAAGATGTACTAACCGCTTAGATTTATAATCAATGTTAATAGATTTCTCTCTTGCAAAATCACATTTCTTTGCTGTTACTAGTTTGCATTTTATTCCCATCTATTTCGACCATCGTATCTTACGAACTGCGTTCAATGAGCAATGCAACATATTTTCTTTCTCGGCCAGTTATGATGAAAAAATACGTAATGTATTGTGGGACTTCATGGAATATTCCCACTTCAACCCCTAATAGTTTCTCGAAGATTCTATAGGTGGGAGCACTTTTCGTAGCCTTGAAAGTGGCGTCTGTAATGGAGGTGCAATTCAAGAAGAGGACTGTCACTGAGTTTCTTTTGGCAGAAAACCACGCCATTTCAGGTATTCATAGGCGATCACAGAATGTCTACTGAGACCTGGAAGTCAACAGAGCACGTCGAGTCCTAGGGCGAGGCGTCTGTCCTCATTGAAACGTCATTAGACTATTCTTGCTGATCGACCCTACAGCCGGATCTCGCAACTCGCACCTTGCACCTATTTGGGCCAATGAAGGATGCACTCCGAGGGAAGCAGTACATGGATGATGTGAAGGTTATTGATGCAGCAAGACGTTGGCTGCGTCATCGACCAGCAGAATGGTACCATGGGGGCATACAGATCCTCCCAGTAAGATGGCGTAAGGTGTAGCATTATACGAAGATTATGTGGAAAAATAGGGGCCTGTAGCCAAAAGAATGACGAACAGTATGTTGTACTGAAAACTTGAATTAAACCAACCTGCTTTCAGAAAAAAAGTGTTGCAATACTTATCGAAAGCCCATCGTATTTTGCTGACCATATATCAAAATTTATGTACTACTTCTAGTGTCTGATTTCCTACCCATGTAGGCATCGCCGGATTTAATTCGACTATATTCTATAACTTTTCTTTTTCTTTTGCACACATCAAACTCACATCTGTTTTCAAGACAGTATCCATTCCCCTCAACTGACCTTCCAGGCCATTTTCTGTATCTGACAGAATTACGATGCCGTCACCAAATGTCGAAATTTTTATTTTTTCTCCCAGAAAGAAGCTGTTCTAAGTAGTGAGTATTCCTTCTTAGTATGTGGAAAATATCTACTCGGTCATTTACAGTGATTACTGAGAATGGCACCTCTGATTTTCGTGTCTCATCCGGTATACTTTACTTTTTGACACTTGTGTTGTTTCGTTTTTCTTCTATCTTGCGAGGTTCCATTGGCCATATTAGTGTTAGGTATACACTAGTATGGTGAGACACGATACTTTATCAGGCTTTTTGTTGTCTCCTGCTGCGCAGTTCTGTGAAACCCGTTTCGAATTACCGGTAATAATCCTTCGCGTTATAGTGTTTCGACTTTTACTGTTTAATTTGGATCACTGCTATCTGTGTTTTACGTTTATGATACCCATGGCCGATGTTGCGAGGTGTAACGTGATACAGCAATCAGATGTAGTTAACGAAGTTGAAGTTCCCTGCGAAACGAATCTGTGGAGCAAGCGCGTGTGAGATCGAATTGCACGTGGCCAATTTGGCTTACCAGGTCGAAGCGTAATAGCCTTTGTGTAACAAGGATAGCTACAGAGGACTGGATTCTGTGGCTGCGAGGCCGGTGATACGAACTAAGGGATGAAAAATGTCGACCTCTCAAAGCCCCTTCATCCTATGAGCTAGTTTGTCGTTCTGGTCGTTCGATTTTTCCTAACATATGAATGGCTTCCGCCGGTGAATTATACAATATACAATGCTATTAAGGACGCCTAGGAAAGCAGAGATTACTGTTCCAGGGTGCCGAATCTTGTACTTTCCCGAACTGGCTTATAGCTTTCTGCGAGAGAGCGAGTTGATTCCTCATAACCACAAACTCTATCACGTGAAGCACTGATAACATTTAATGTATTCAGCATTGAGCGTCTAAATTAAATGAATATAAAGAGAACGACAAACAGACGAGCAAGAGCAGTCGCGATCATATGTGCTTTCGTGAAATATTAGTTTCGCGAAATATTGCTAATATGGAACTTACTGGTACACTGAAGTTTCGTGACAGATGAGAACTGTAACTGAAACCTCATTTTCCTCTATCGTGGGCAGTGCTCTTACGAGAGTGACTGCGAATGGTGGTTGCGACTTACAGCGGCAATGCTTAGTCAGTAAAGACATTTACGATCGAAAAAAGCGATTTCGAGACACACATCCAGTTCTAAACACAGTTTTGACTTACCAGTAAAACTGGCTGCAGAATAAAAGATTCATCGTATTCGTGTTCCCTATTTGAATGCGTCCGCAGATCAAGGGTAAGAAATTAATTCAGCAAAATATGTCCACGCTTAACAACACAAATTACAGATGGAAAAGTGGTACATGCTCTATTTGTCGACCTGGAAAACAGTTATTCATCACCATAAGATATATATCTTCGTGTGTTGACAATGTTGTCGATCCGATGGATAATAGTAGATCTGGGTTTCTATGCATCTGACAATAAGATATATTGGTAGATGTGCCTGATGAAAAGCCCAAAGACCATATTTTTTAAATTCCTGGAATAAGAATTTGCGAGCGTAATGAACAATCGATTGCGAACTGAACACAACTGAAAATAGTACACTGATATCAAACAAGAATATTTGTTTGTTTCCTTGATTCGCACATGAGAACTCTGCGAGTCGCGAGTCTTTCACTTGTGGCCTAGTAAAGACCTGTTAGGATTTGCCATGGTATACACTGTAACGCCGGAAATGCATACCCTCCTATTTCCATCTATTGCACTGCAAATTTTTTTCCTTAATTTGTTATCTGAAGATATAACATTTCTGTGTCTTTGTATATTGTAATTGTTTTACTATTTGTATATATATGCATTTATGTTGATGTATAATTGGTTTGTTTTGTGAATATTATTTGTATTTATACGCTTGGTCTGGCCTAGGGAAAACTATGCTATTGAACGAATATATCGATAGGTCGTGTGGAGAACCAAAGTGTTTAGGATCTTTGGTAGTGTTAACTCTGTCGCGTGGAGCGCGGGCAGAGGGGAGTCTGCCTGGGGTAGGGCGGTGGAGCAGGTGTGATGTGTGACGCTCCCGCGAGTTGCCGCGCTTTCGGGGTTTGGTAGCATGTAATTGCGCTCGACTTGCTATGATAGTTTCTTACACGGTGTCGCGGACGGGAAGCATTATCTGGCGCACATCAAGAGCCCGTTTCGCCTGGTGATAGTGTCGAGAAGAAGGCGCGCCAACATCCAGCTTCTGCAACAGCGACGGCCGACAATGAGTGACTGTCGCTACCTCCTCGACCGACGACTTCAAACCTTCAATCAACCAACAAGGAAGACTGGAAGCACGTAAAGTTTTAGAACTGTATGGCAGACCTCAGCTTTTAAAATAGTTGCATCATAAAACTACAGCAACTTAGCATGAACCTTTGTTGCTCATTGTCCCAATTGCATTACCAAGCAGGGTCCCTTCCTTTTCCGGAATGAACCCGAGTGTCGTTGAAATTCAAACGCCAGCATTAAAGTAATATCATTCCATTTCGCTGCTTTAATTTCAAAATTTAGTTGAAGTATTCATAGCTAGCTACAATATTTAGATTACACAAGCACAAATTAAGAGTGCGAGTTTTGTTACCATATTTTAGCTTACCTGTGACTGCAGCTCAGCTTGGTACGTACTAAATTTTACTATTGTTAATTGTTCAGAATCATTTAATTCAAGTTCAAAGATAAATCTGTTATTTCTAAATTGCGTAGATTCAAGTAGCTTTTGAAATGATTGTGTAGCGTTCTCGCTTCCCGTGCCCAGTTTCCCTGGTTCGATTCCCGGCGTGGTCAGGGATTTTCTCTGCCTCTCGATGACTGGGTGTTGTGTGATGTCTTTAGGGTAGTTAGGTTTAAGTAGTTCTAAGTTATGGGGGACTGATGACCATAGATGTTAAGTCCCATAGTGCTCAGAGCCATTTGAACCATTTTTTTTTTTCATCTTCAGGCATCACCATGAGCTGAATTTTGCGAGGTATAGGACAGTCAGTTGACCTCAATCGCTGAAACTGCAGTTATAAGTATCGTCAACTTCAGCTGATGGTGTTATCTGAAGATGGCTTAAGCCATAAAATACCCATCGCGATCTAAACTGTTATTTCACTGATTTCATATACCTTATAAGATCGCTGTTTCCCAAGAATATTATCAAAACTTTTGAATAACAATAATAATAAGAGAATAATAACCAACGAGCATGGAACAACTTGACCTGACGCTATGAAAAGGAGTATAGGTAAAAGAATACTCTCAAATGTTCTTTGTTGTGTAGTATAACGGTGGTCCATTAGCGCCCAAATGTAGATAATAATAATAATAATAACTGATTAATTTATAAAGAAAATTTCTATCTGGCACTCTACTCAGCATAGCTTTCTTACAAAGGAAGAGGTCAACAAGTGTTCGCATTGGCAACGGCCTCTACTTTTAGCGCAGATGTTCAACATATATTTTTCGCGACTTGGAAATTCACATTTCTCTCTCTCTGTCTTAGCAGTTCTTGTTTCAGCAAGGCGTCACAATTTTTGCATTTACAGCAGAGGCAACGAAGTCAATTATCCCGCTTTACTCTTTTTTTAACCGAGATGAAAGTGCGTTGCGCATAAAGCAGGGTTGTCGCTTTTGCTGCCTGAAACTTGCTTCATAAAGGCGGACATAATCTAATTTGCTGCACGGGGCCGTCCCACAAAATAACACACGCTTGTTGTCTGTGTAACGGCAAAATCGGGCAGTTGCTGGATTTTCGCGATTCAGTTATGACGGTGGTTTGAAGAAACCTTTGGTGTCAGTTAACTGGCTGAGTGGGGGACGGGGTTTGCGTATGAGGGATGTGTTATGGTTTGGCGTTGTAACACACGTAACGCTTCGTTTGAGAGGGATGGTTGCTTCACTCAGGACGTGTGCTCACATCTACCGTGTTGATCGTATCCTAGCAACAAACGTCTGAACTCCAGAAAAAAAAGAAAAAGGAAAAAAAATGAGATGATCGTGTGACAATATTGGCCTGGTGTATTTTCCCTTTATTTTATTTCATTGTATTTCATTTTATTGGCGTTTGGGAGGTACCCATTCGCCCAGATCAACAGTGGAATGTGAATTATGACGATACGAACGTGAGGACAATACAACACCAAATCCCCGAGCGGAGAAAAACGGCGATCCGGCTGGGAATCGAATCTGGGCACCTTCGTATGGCAATCTCCCACGCTGACAGCGCACCTACGTGCGCTGATGTCTGGCAGTGATCACCCGAAATTTGTAAGTTTTTCTGTTTGACGCCACATCGGCGACATGTGTCGATGACGGTGAGATGAAATGACGCGGACAACAGAAATCTTCGAGCCGAACGGGAATGGAACGTGGGACACTGAGATCTATAATGAGCGACATTGCATATCTGCTATCTTATATGAGTGCTGATTAAGCATGAGGACTGTTTTAAAATCTAAGTACTCTCCCAACTCGCTGAAATGTGCTATGGGGAGGCTGTGGTGTCTTCTAAACTCCGAAGATGGCTTTTACCATAAAATAAAACAAATCTTAAGCAATATCAAAATGTTCAATTATCACACATAAACAATAAATTTACAATAAGACTTACATTAAGCAAAATATAAATAATGGTGGTGGTGTTCCGTATAAATCTGCCGTAATTACAGAAAAGCGTCCACCTTAGCTATTCCTGAAACAAAAAGGTGTCGTCCCCCTCACCAGGAGAGCTGAGGAACGTAATTCTATGTTTGTTTCTTCGGTTGTGTCATATAGTCGATACAAGCGTTCAATTTTTAATTGATATTTTACTTATTTATTTATTACGATTTAAATATTTTATTCGTAAAATCCGCTCTTCCCGCAGATGTACCTTTAAACACTATTTTGTTTATATTAGTTTTAATATAAAACAGTTTCTCCTTTGTATGTTAAATTAATCATAATGTACGAGGGCGTGCTAAAAAATAATGACTCCCAATTTTTATATGAAAACATTTAAAAACTTTTTAAGTGATACGAGCGTTATCACATTTTACATCCTTATTCTTCTTGTCCACATATTTGCAGACTTCTGCCACTAGAGGGCTCCGATTTGTAGCGCGCAACACGGCGGTGTGGAATGTAACTGTGACGGTGCACGACAGACAGAGTTCTGTAATCGAGTTTCGAATTCAACAGACATGCAACATCCCCTCCTTTAACATGACAATGCCGGACCATAAACGAGCGCTGCGATATCTGCAACAATCCGATGCCTTGGGTTCACTATCACTGATCACCCTCCATACAGTACGGAGTGGGCCCCTTCCGATTTTCATCTATTTGCAAAACTTAAAGTGCACCTTTGTGGACTTCGCTTTGATAGTGATGAAACGGAGCAGAACTGAGGTTGTGGCCCTGTCAACAAAATGAACAAACTGGTCTCTCGTTAGGAGGAATGTGTTCTTCGTAAGGGTAACTAGGTTGAGAAATAAATATAAAGACGTGAAGAATAAAGATGTAGAATGCTAATGACGTTTGTCTTATTTAAATATGTTTTAAGAGTTCCACATAAAGAATTCGGAGGCATTGCTTTTTTAGCACGCCGTCATATATTAATGTCATTGCAAAATTGTTTGAGTGAATTATTCCTTCCTTTCTTAACACAATAAAATAAAACTCATATTATTTACAAAATATCAACGACAGATAAATTATGTGTAAAATATCTCGTCTTTAAGTGATTCAGTGCTATTTTCAAATCTGTTCTTGGAAGTTATGGAGAATTTAAAATTAGTATTGCAATTTTATTAACACTAATTCACATGTTGCGTTTGCATAACTGTTGCCTGTGTAAAATATATTTTGTTCTCTTCTATCAGCCGAATGAATTTTACTTTTAGAACAGTCGTTTAATCGAATTTCAGTATTGCATCATAAATTTTCTCGTTGGTACTTGACACAATTTTTGAAGTAGTCAAATGAATAGGTTCCCCGTGAAAACTATTATTCTTTTATGAGCTTTACTGGTTATTGATTCTCACTTCATGGTGGTAAAATATGGGGTGATAATTTTAAATGATTTCAACATTCGAAATACAGACTTATTACCTGACTCTTCAAATACAGTTTCACAAGTAGTGTTTGGATTCTATGGAATCAGGAAGCAATTAGCAATGTTGTGCTGCTGGTATCAAATTATCTAATGCATAAAAATGAATTTGTGTAATATCAGTTTAAGTTAGGTTCATTGTTCGTAGTGGTGGTGATAGACTTTTGTTTTGATACCGGTAATCGATAGCTGGTGAGAAATTATATTACAAGCTGTGTTGTAAGTAGAAGATACCTATAGAACGTTCTTTGGACAAACCGCTATATGACAGACAACGTCATTAAGTAGGTCCGCGAATGGAAGAAACATAGGTTTCTTGGGGAGGTAACAAATGCATTCCTTTTGATACCATCGAAGCACTTCCAGACGCTGCAAGCATTGATAAATAGGGAATTACTCCTAAACGGCCCAGGTTATGAGGTGGAAGTGGCTTTCTGTAGTTACACCGAGACACAAGGCGAGATGTGGCAGCGAAACCTGAGAGCTGGAGGCAGCCTTAGAGGCTGCTCTGTTACTCACCATCAATATGAGTTTTAAACTTCGTTTCTTTAATGCCACATGATAACCACATTGTCTTAGCAACTACTCTATAAATTTTCAGAACGATAGTATAGTGAAAGGTTTTGTCAGCATTTCGTGAGTCACAGAAAGACGGAATTTTGTGAGAGCAAAAGATAGTGTCCGTTTTGTTATTCAATTAACAAAATATTCTATGTCGGACGAAACCCTTCATGTCAATTAACAAAAAGTGATTTAGATGGTTTTGTTCATTAAATCCATCATTCATCAATAGAAAGCCACCTAAATTTTCAGGTGTGTGCAGTGCGAATCAGTCCCGTCACGAATGTCTGGCTGTCATCATGCAGATTAGTAGCTTATCACCCGCTGCTTCACTCGCATAGACTGAATTGTCTGCACAGATTTTCTTGTGTTTATTTAGTCGAAGTCTTATGTTGTTCACAAGCCGCAACGTCTTCTAAACTTTGCACGATAATTGACGCCGTAGAAGCCTGGTTCAAAAATGGCTCTGAGCACTATGGGACTTAACTTCTGAAGCCTGGTATTATCAGAACTTACTTCTCACTAAAAAGCGATTTTCGTAGCTAGGTCTTTGTTAATCTTGCACTTTGAGTTCACGTAATGATATTTCCATGGAAATTTCCATATCCTAACACATCTTTTTCATTAAGTCAAATACAGATTTTCGTAGATTTAGCTTTAAAAACGTTTCAATATAAAGAAGTATTACCATGAAAAACTTCATCCCGTATTTCTACTCCTTGGGGGCTGAATTTTGAAAAAGGCGGAAACACGCTATTTTTTATTTCCATCTCAGAAGCCAAATACAAATTTTCATAGAAGTTGTTTATTTTACCCCCTTGGTTGTTGAATTTCCATAAATTCTGAAACATGTGTTCTTATTTGTGACCAAGAAACCGAACACCAATTTTCGTAGTTCTAGCATCAAAATAGTCTTAATAGTGACGTATTTTCAAAAAAAATTTCATTCCCTAATTCACCACCGTAAGGGTGTAATTTTGAACAGTTCCTTACTAAACGATGCCTACAAAGTTTCTATCCTTAGCGGTTTGGGCTGGGCGATGATAAGTCAGGGGTTGAATTTCCAAAAACACAGAAATAAATAACGTGTTAATTCCAGCAAAGACGTCAAATACTATTTTTCATAGATGTATATTAAACATGAGTTATTAGTTCTCTAACAATGATATGTTTCCAGAAAATGGTTCAGCCAATATTTTACCCTCATATGGGTTAAGTGTCCAAAAATGCAGAAACACGTATTTCCTTATTTATTGACGGAGAAACCAAATACCAGTTTTCGTAGCTCTAGCTTCGAAACTGCATTCATAGCGAAATATTTCCAAAACACCTGTCACGCAATATTTACCCTTCATAGAGACAAAATTCCGAAATATCGCTTCTTAACCGATGCTACTGTCAGCATAAGATCAACATTGTCGCCATACTTCAAGTTTCTGTCCTTAGCGGTTTGGGCTAGGCAATGACCAGTCAATCAGCCAGCCACACAGCCAGTTAGGACATTTCATTTGATATGTAGAGAGAACGTGTCATTCTGCATTACAAATAAAGTAAAAATAAAGTTTTTGTAGTTTCATTCTGGCTCAGTTTACATAATCCATCAGAGTATAGTATATTGTTAACACTATTTGACAGCACGATTAAATGAATACCTACAGACGCAAGTACGAGGAATAGTAAAGCGCTAAATCGAAAGCACAGATGAAGATTTTGTTTAGCAGTATAAGGCGTTCTTAAGGAGACTTAAATGGCAGTCTGTGAAACATGAAAACCATTATACTAAAACATCATTCTTGAGCGTGAACACGAATGTACTCAAAAATAGAAGGATCCTGAAGGATATAAGCAATTGATCGACCTGTAAAACTTAGTGCCCTGAATTCGCAATGGCTTATTCGAGTGCTATACTGATATGGGTTGAAGAGAGGATGAACGCAGTTTCGCCAAAGAAAACAAAGGATACCTACCACTTATATTTTAAGGATGTTTTATATGCAATGGAAGTTGAGAGAGGCAAAATCATTCCCGTAAGGCTATGGAGCAGTGCAAAAACCGATTTTATTTTATGGTGATGAAAGAGGTCGATAGCTGCCTGAAAAACAACGATCGCACAGTTTTCTTCGTTCGTGTTACTTGGGATAAGAAACAATGACGTAGCCGAATGAGTGTCCGAAAAGTGTGACTGCGAAGGAATAATATAAGCAATAATAGTAGTTGACTTAAATCGTCGAATGAACTGATCGATTTTTTCAGACACACGAACGCTATGTTGAGGAATGATGGTGGACATATTGAGCATTTCCTGTAAAGAACATCATCTTTGCTTCGTCTTATTTTGTTATGCTATTTATTGCTATTCTGATCAGATGAAGCGCCATCTGTCGGACATTATTTAACTTTTGTAATTTTTTGGTTCTAATAAAACCCCATGTCATTCCAAGCATGTGTGTCAATTTTTACCTCTCTATCTACATTATTCCGTGGTTTATTAAGTTTTCAAATTTATACTGAATTTTTGATCACCCGGTATATCCATTTGTTTACTGACGCATAAAAAAAGGCAATGACGCTATAAGCTAGAGCTGTTACAAAACCACGTACCACTGATTTTCACGGATAGGAATGCAATCACATGTATTCAAACAAGATGAAAATGTAATATAAACTAGCGAACCTGGCAATGCTTGGCAACTGCTCAATGTATTTGGGAATAGGATATATTTCCTAATCTCCTTCTCACTCCTCTCTCTGTCCGTCTCATCTTTCCCCTCTCTGTCACCTCGAGTCTTGTTTAACGTTATTGTAAATTCAGGTTCCCTAACAATAAGCAGGTAAGTTATAGATACAACCTTCCTCTTTTCTGGAAAACCGACTGTGAAGGAGAAAACAAAACAGCACATCATTGTGTATACAATTTTTGGTTATATATCATGAAAACAATATATATGGTAGAAGAAATTTCCCTAATAGTTTAAATCCTGTGCTATTTCAGTTGCAACTGACTGCAAGAAAGAAAACAAAAACGCTCCTTTCCTCAACAGAATATATCACAAAATGTTCTTCGTGACACTCAGTTTTAACAGAAACCCTGCACATTCTTGTTTACAAAAATATCATCTAAAAATTTGAAGTAAATCGCTCAAGAACTGTCTGAGATATTTCGTTACAACTTTTCTCTTTGTATACTGTATGTATATTTATATGTCAAATACATTAAAAGATACATAGCCTGTGTCTGTCTGATTGTTAAGTGGATTGTGTAAGGATATGAAGTAAGTCAGTCAAGTACTTTTCGAGATTTTTGGTAACAACGTTGAACAATGAGTTGTCTTTAGCTAATAGTATAATTACCCATTTCTTTCTGGCATAAAATGAGGTAACCGTTATCTCTTATTCCAATGCTTTCGTCGAATTGACATTTTGATCAGTATCAGGACAGAATTATTTATGAAACAGAAAGCTGTAGTTAATCTTTCAACCGTTTCCAATCGAATCAAAACATTTCCTTTTACTCACATCCATACATGCACAAGTTCCGTAATTTGTCTATATGCCAAGTATCGAATGTCAGTGAACAATGGCTATACATCGTATTCAAGCAATGTGCATGATGGTTGTGAAAGCGCTATACTTACATTACGTCCTGTGGCAGAGCATTCTTTCATCCCACTTGATATAGTTTTCAAGGAAATTTAGGTTGTCAGTAAAAAGGCTGAAAATTTAATTCATGATATGGAATACTTAAAAATTATTTCCATGCAACAATGATCAGATTGTAAATTAACTTCCACGCAATCGATTGGAAGGAAACCCTTTTCAGGATACTGAAAACAGTGGTAACTGCCATTTTAAGATTCAGCCCTAAAACGGGATGATAACAAAAGAAACGAAATTTGCAAACTGTATCGTAACAGCAAAATGCACTAAAATAGTGACTATAGTGAAGCTGCACGCTACACTTCAGTTATTTCACGATCACCAGCACAGGAGGAAATATCTATGAAGCGCGAAAAACTTTAAAACTTGAACAGTTTACTTGTTCAGACATGATGAGAAAGACTGGATGAAAACAGAAAGCCTTCTTTGCTCTGAAACTCTGTCTGGCCGACAAGAGAGTTCAGCGAGGGATCAACTTGACTGTGAACCAAATGTGGGAAACACTGTTGAAAACTTGTGAATTACTCGTATTACAGATGTTAATAAATTAGTGACTCTTACGAGGGTTCCAAGCAAACAGCTGGCCGAAGTGGCCGCGCGGTTAAAGGCGCTGCAGTCTGGAACCGCAAGACCGCTACGGTCGCAGGTTCGAATCCTGCCTCGGGCATGGATGTTTGTGATGTCCTTAGGTTAGTTAGGTTTAACTAGTTCTAAGTTCTAGGGGACTAATGACCTTAGCAGTTGAGTCCCATAGTGCTCAGAGCCATTTGAACCATTTGAACCAAGCAAACATGCTTTCAAAATGGACATCCTAAAATAAGGGAAAATTTTCTGTTTTAGCAGGGAATAAGTAAACAGTACACACAATTATTCAGTCATAACATATGGCATATTACGTAATAGTAACGAAAGTAAAAAGTTATATTAATCTGTGTTTCCATCTTAACAAACACTAGCGCAAAGGCCATTGTATACATTAAATTGTTGAAAAATTCGTTGTATCCAATTTGTGAATAACTCGTAAATGAAAAATTGTTTTATTTATGTGAATTTGTGGTAAGGCGTTGAACTCCTTTTTCCATCTTATCCATAAAACGCAATTCCATATGTTTTCACCGTAAGGAAACACTGTTTTTTGAGTTTCCAGCAGTTGGCATGACGAGTTCTGCAACTGAACGATTCATTTGTTTAACACATAGTTCACGTTTTACCGTAATATTTGTTAGCCGATATCAACTCTTGGGGGACCAACAAAAACAGTATCATTATTTTTCGATGTGTTGTATTTCAAAGTTATTGGTGGCTTTCTAAGGAGAAAATGTTATACATAAAGCAAAAGATTCTGTGACAATAGCTATTCATCCTTGCTGGATTATTACTAACTTCTGGAAATAATTCTACTGGAAAGTTTATGTATACAACTCATTAAAAATTATTAATAAGAGAACTTCTCGCTGTTTAACAACTTTCTACATCATCTTGTTGCTTGAAACTTTTTGCGCTCTTGCATACTTGTTAACTTGAATGTGTAGACCAGAGACAGTTACTGTAGTACGTATAAAGAATAGCCAATTTGGTTGGTCACCAGAGACGAGGGCTCGCCTGTCAGTATCGCAGATTATTTCCTGGTACCACTGTTCATTTAGTTCTAAGAGTATGCGGACACGCCTTGCGTGGAGACTGGGGACTGAACCCAATAAGTCGACGTTATAATAGTTGATACTAAGCCCTGTTTTAGGTATCTCCCACACTGTTATTATAAAACTTTTCATCTTATCTTCTTAATCTTCATAGATAATTCCAAATTTTAATTTTGTCCAATGCAAATTGAAAAAGGTATTATATAAATGGAATTGTCAGCAAGATAACCAAGAAAATAGACAAATTAGTAATTTAGTACAAAAACGTATTGACTTCGTGCGTGAGACTATGTCTTTCAGGAGCCATATTCATGATCCATGTAGTTTGTAATGTTAGTATCTGGAGGTTTGTTGTGGCTGGGTGTACTTGTTTACTAACTCTGTAAGGAACACTTTTACATGTGAGCTTCTCCTTTCCCTGCTGAGGATTAGAGAGTTTCGTATGTAATCTCTGTGTATTTTTTCATAAGAGACGAAGATACACTTTCAGGAAGCACAAAATGTAGTTTTTAGTTTAAACTTTTTATTCAGTTCAGTAGTTTCATATTCTGTCAACAATTAGGACAGGACGTGTTTAATTCTATCGGAATCTGAATGAAGTTGATGGAACATTTTTACCTCCATACAGATTAATACTTAGTTTTAAATACAAATAACCGGGCATTTTCGAGTCTGTCAATATAAATAGGGTCTGCAGTTTTGTTATTTGTCGAAGATAATATCTTTTAGGTAACTTGTATACTCTCAGTAGTGCTGTATTTGCAGCTGAACGCATTTGCAAAGTGAGGTGAGGGGAAAAGGGTTAGCTTATATGCAGATGATTTATTAGTTTGAACTAAGATATGGAAGAAACACACCACTACTCTGGATTTACTTTTTAATCGCTTAGCAGGGAACATCACTGGCAAGTTGGCAAAGCCTGATTTTGGCTGTGTTAATATTAAATTTCTTAGTATGTGGTAAGTAGTAATGGAGTAAACCAAATCCAGAAAAGGCGTAGACTGACCACTTCCAAAAATGAGAAAACAATAGAATGGATATCTGGGTTTAAACATTGCTTACTGGAGATGTTCTCCAGAGGAAATTACGAATTGCAAACCCATGATGAAACTTTTCAAGAAAGCAGCAGGTTGGATAGGGTGTGAAGAATGTAAAGCAGGTTTTCAAAAAAAATAAAAGAAGCATTGATTAACTCTAAGACATTAAGCTTTCCTGACTTATCAAAAGAATTTCATATTAATACTGATGCTTTAGCTTAAAGGACATCAGCAGAAATCTTTCAGGCTGAGGGCGGAAAAATCAAATAACAAGAGGGACTATTGCTCTACCTATAGAATACTCACTTGTTGTGAGTGGAGATATTCGATTACAGAGAAAGAATGAGTGGCAGTAGTATTGATTTTTCACAAGTATCAGTATCTATTAATCGGTCATACAAAGGTCTTTCATACCAAGGCATTGCAATTATAATCCACAGCAAATTGTTGATCAACCATCTGATTCAATGGGCATTATTTCTGCAAGATGTGACTCTCGAAATTCGCTGTCTGAGAGGACATGACACTTATTTGTGGATGCACTGCCTCGTCTTCCAGTTCGAATGTGGAAGAATAACGAGTTGTGAAATACAGACGTTGAGATTATTTCTTTCTAGAAATATGCACATTACAATAAAGAAATAAAAGAAATTATGAAGAAAATTAAGGAAGAAGAAAGAGAAGAGCTTGGGATTGGATGAGTATGATGAAGGTTGTGTGAAGTGCATGAAAAGTGCGAATGCAAGTGCGAATGAAAAATTAATACTTCACAATGGAGTATTGTTCAAAAGTCATTGTCAGGAATCGAGCTGTGGAGATTATGTATTCCAGCTGTATACATGGTATCCTTAATCAAATATGTTTACACTGGATATGATTATTTCAACACACATAAATGTTTTAACCATTTGAAGAAACTGTATTCCTTTAAAGTGATGAGCAGAAATGTGCAAAAAGTTATCCAGAAGCGTGAGCCATAGGGTAAGATAAAGTGGCTGGCTTACAAAACCGTATACCTCGATTATTCAACAGTATCAAAAACGTTGTATCCATTGATTTAAATTGACCATTACCACAGGGAGGAGTACAGATTGTTTTGGTAGTACTAAAGGTCTGGTCAAAATTTACAAAACTGTATCCGATAGTCAGAGCTACTGGGAAAACAACAATGCGTGTCTTGAGACACGAATATTTTGTCATTGAATCTATTATCAGACAATGGTACACAACTTCAACTGAAATATTTCAGGAATTCTTGTTGGAGAAGGGTGTAAAACAAGTGTTGTTTTCAAAGTTCCAGGCGTAAGTGAAATAAGGCATCAGTTGTACTGTGTTTCAAAGTAAGTCATATAATGTATGTGATAACACATGTACAGAGTAACAAAACAACTGAAAAAGCGTTTTTTAAATAATATTAGGGCCGTTACGCAGTCATAAGGTGAAGTAACGAAATGCATAAGTGCTACAAGATCCATTTTATGCAGAAATCATAGGGTTACTCGACGTGCTGGAATCGCAGAGAGGTGTACCAGCTCAAGAAACTAATAGTGTACACAAGAACCTATTCCTCCACTGAATGAGGATAGATTTTTCTACAACTGAAATGTTTAATGTGAGAGAATGAGTTAATTTTTGAGGGAGGATTGTGAGCAGATGGGATCAGTCAGAAAGGTGTTATGGTAGAAAGCAGTGGGATACAATGATACAAGCTGTGTTAATGCTGTGCTCAGAAACTAATATTAGTCTTATTGGGAAGAAGTATGGGAAAGAACTGAGGCTTCAGAGGCGTCAATATTCCCAGTGGCTGATGTCGATATTAAGAATATTACTAGATGATAAAGAAGTAAACACTGTTGGAATTTTCTGTCAAAAAGTAATGTGTGATGGATGCAGTCATTGTTGGTTGTTGGCAAAATGAGTGAGGACACTATTCTGAGAACGTATTTGATAATAGAAAATGGAATACATTTATATATTTGCTGAAGAAAAAGTAGACTTTAGTACCAAGCACAGAAGAAAGAGGCATATTTCCAGAAAATGTGAAGATAGATGCCACTATAAAATTGAAGATGAAATATAAGTATGAAATCTGTATAAAGTGTATGATAAAACTATCATTTTTTGATACATTGTTTAGTTTTAGTACTGGTCTACTTATTATTTTCTGTGAGTTGCACAGAAATTAAGAGATGTATTATGAACATTACCGCAGAGTAACTCATTCATTCCATGCATATTTCAAAGGAAGTAGTATAAATACATAAAACTGATTAAAATCAGTAGAGTTTTATTTAATGAGTACTATCAAGTGAAGTTTAGATTATTGGGAGTATATGAACTGGCATGCAAGAAAAATGGAAGGTAAATGATTTTTGTTGCAGGCGACAACATTAGTAAGTAAGAGAGTGAGTTTGGTTTGACTGAAGGCAAGATCCCAGTATTTTGTGTCCAAGAGGGCACGTATGATAGATGAATGTGGCCCCTAGTGTTGTTGCGAGACTAAGAGACAATCGTCATTCAGGAGGAGAACAATGTTATTTATTTATAGCATAAGTTACGTAGAATGAGTAGCCAGATGCAATAATGACTGTGTGGACGATGCGACCTATTCTACACCTTATTTTAGATCTATACGACGATGCTATGCTGATTATATTTATATGTTTTGAGGATGCCATTATGGGCTTATCACTTTAGGAGATGGTGTAAAAAAGATCTGAGGATGGTCATTACGGACTGAAACCGGTCATCGTCTAAAGAATTCATATTGTGATCAAAGACTGGAATAAAAAACATTTGACAGTATTGGATCACTGTTTGTATAGCGACCATGTCGCAGTTGGTGAGTACATACAATATTTGTAAGCAGTTACAGAGAAAAAGTCTGCTCACTGAGTGCTTTCTTTTTAAACCACATTCTTTTGTGTTTCCGTGTGGAATTTGTTGTGTCTTGGTGTGTGACGCTGGAGGTGCAACCAATTTTAAACTGGAACACATTTTTACAGTCTGCTAACAGCAGTATTTTTCTCTTTTAAGCTACCACATAGACACTAAAAGAAAAGGTATTTAACAGTGATACACGGATGAGAAAAGGTCTCAGCTTCTATGAATGAAGGGTAATTAACGAAATGAGCTGCGTTTCGCCTCTGAAATAAATGCAAAGGTGACAAATGAAAATTTTTTCCGGCCGAGGACAGGAACCAGGATTCCCTGCTTAACGTGAGCGATCGCCGTGAGTGCCTCGGCTATCCTGGAACGCCTGCCATTCAGTCCAAATTAGCATCAGAGTCACCGATCGTTTCAGGTTGGAATTTATAGTTTCTACCAGTCACTTAATTTCAGATACAGGTATATTGGCTATTAAGTGTACTGGCGACCGTCTGTTGGTTTCAGTCTAGCTTCAGTCAGGAGTGTATTCACTTCGCGGAGGAAGACTGATTCACGCGGTGATTTTATATATTTACTACTGACAGTAATGTCCACCCCCGGTAGCTGAGTGGTCAGCGCGACAGAATGTCAATCCAAAGGGCCCGGGTTCGATTCCCGGCTGGATCGGAGATTTTCTCCGCTCAGGGACTGGGAGTTGTGTTCTAATCATCATAATTTCATCCCATCGACCCGCAAGTCGTCGAAGTGGCGTCAAATGGAAAGACTTTCACAAGGCGAACGGTCTACCCGACGGTAGGGCCTCGTCACACGACTAACAGTAATTAACTTCCACTGCTTTAATTCCTTTCTAGATGACAAAATGAATATTGGAACTTAACCTATAATTTCCTTGGGTTCTGAGAAGATATACACAGTGTTTCCGTAAGAGCGTGCAAAAATGTAACAGGACATAGAGAATGCTCCACTGAATAATTTGTTGTATGGAAACTGGGGTCCGTCCGCAGCTCGTGGTCGTGCGGTAGCGTTCTCGCTTCCCGCGCCCGGGTCCCCGGGTTCGATTCCCTGTGGGGTCAGAGATTTTCTATGCCTCGTGATGACTGGGTGTTGGATGATGTCCTTAGGTTAGTTAGGTTTAGGTAGTTCTAAGTTCTACGGGACTGATGACCATAGATGTTAAGTCCCATAGTGCTCAGAGCCATTTGAACCATTTTTTTTTTTGTATCCTTAGCGGAAAAATATGCACAAATTACGGAATGAAATTCGGTAACGCACACCATAGAAAAAAAAGCTCACAGATAAATGTGTTACCTTGGAACTCGGCTGGTGTAGTTGCCTTTCCTGTTCTTGTCGTGCTGTGTTCTCGCACTATGATGCTTAAGGTAGCATGGCGGCTTCATGGTGTTAAGCAGTTTATTGGTTTGTGTGATAGATGGCATTTCTCAGCTTTTTAAAGGCGTGTTCTAACGCTGTGATCAGTAAGTTCATAGTTTCTTTATCTTTAAGCTTTTCTTATTCTTGTTGGTCCCATACACAAATTATAGGTTTTGATTTCTCAGTGTGCCACAGGATGTAGAATATTAGCGACAATGGCGTTTTACACCCTTCGACATTGGAGTATGCACTAAGGGGTGTAAATCCACCAACAAAGTAAGGCTGTCATCTGCATACATATATTACTTCCTGGTTCAGGTGCGGAAACAATGTATCAAAGAGAAACCACTAAAATACGTCCCTTAAGTTGCAGGGAAATATCCCGGAAATATATTCATTGTCTGATGCCCATTCTCGGAAAGTCACGGAGAAAGTTAGTGCAACAACATCGAGAAACTTCCGTGCACTGCTGAAGGAACTAGCACGAAGTCGGGGTCGACTGTAGAGATATAGCACCATTATGAAGCTCTTCCTCCGGAGCGGACAAGAAAAACAAGAAACAGCGAGGATAAATATCATTAGAAGGCAATCTGAACTGCGAAAGAGAAATTACCTCGACCTAAAAGCGAGAGAGAGAGAGCCCATTTAAGTTTGGCTCCGGGGAGATAATATCGCGGCAGGCTGCGACTACTGGCGCGGATACACACAGACGGGAAACCGGCGCCCAATAGGCCGCGAGGGAGCCGGGCCGCAATTAACGACTCATCAGGCCTGCCAGGGGGCTGGCGGCTGGCCACAGCACGGCACTCCGCACCGCGCCGCACCACTTTACAGGCTGCGCAGCTGCCGCCACTGACCCGGGCCGAGGGCGCTGCCGGGAAGGCAGCGACAACCGAGGGCGCTTGTTAGCGTGCTAATGTTGCGGGCTGCACGCTGTACAAAGCAAGGCGCCGCTGCTCCGTCAATGCTACACCGGCGTGGCCAACGGGGTGTACACTGATGTGAAAAAAGAAATAGAATAGCGTCCCGCACGGACATAGAAGGAGGCTGGATATCGCACACAAGGCGGCGGAGCTGTCATTTGTACACTACTGGCCATTAAAATTGCTACACCAAGAAGAAATGCAGATGATAAATGGGTATTCACTGGACAAATATATTATACTAGAACTGACATGTGATTACATTTTCACAAAATTTGGGTTCACAGATCCTGAGAAATCAGTACCCAGAAAAACCAACTCTGGCCGTAATAACGGCCTTGATAAGCCTGGGCATTGCGTGAAACAGAGCTTGGATGGCGAGTACAGATACAGCTGCCTATGCAGCTTCAACACGATACGACAGTTCATCAAGAGTAGTGACTGGCGTATTGTGACGAGCCAGTTGCTCGGCCACCATTGACCAAACGTTTTCAGTTAGTGAGAGATCTAGAGAATGTGCTGGCCAAGGCAGCAGTCGAACATTTTCTGTATCCAGAAAGGCCCGTACAGGACCTGCAACAAGCGGTCGTGCATTATCCTGCTGAAATGTAGGGTTTCCCAGGGATCGAATGAAGGGTAGAGCCACGGGTCGTAACACATCTGAAATGTAACGTCCACTGTTCAAAGTGCCGTCAATGCGAACAAGACGTGACCGAGACGTGGAACCAATGGCACCCCATACCATCACGCCGGGTGATGCGCCAGTATGACGATGACGAATACACGCTTCCAATGTGCGTTCACCGCGATGACGCCAAACACGGATGCGACCATCATGATGTTGTAAACAGAACCTGGATTCATCCGAAAAAATGACGTTTTGCCATTCGTGCACCCAGGCGTGTCGTTGAGTACACCATCACAGGCGCTCCTGTCAGTGATGCAGCCAGCGTCAAGGGTAAGCGCAGGCATGGTCTCTGAGCTGATAGTCCATGCTGCTGCAATCGTCGTCGAACTGTTCGTGCAGATGTTTGCTGTCTTGCAAACGTCCCCATCTGTTGACTCAGAGATCGAGACGTGGCTGTATGATCCGTTACAGTCATGTGGATAAGATGCCAGTCATGTCGACTGCTAGTGATACGAGGCCGTTGGGATCCAGCACGGCGTTCCGTATTACCCTCCTGAACCCACCGATTCCATACTCTGCTAACAGTCATTGGAGCTCGACCAACGCGAGCAGCACTGTCGCGATACGATAAACCGCAATCGCGATAGGCTACAATCCGACCTTTATCAAAGTCGGAAACGTGATGGTACGCATTTCTCCTCCTTACACGAGGCATCACAACAACGTTCACCAGGCAACGCCGGTCAATTGCTGTTTGTGTGTGAGAAATCGTTTGGAAACTTTCCTCATGTCAGCACGTTGTAGGTGTCGTCACCAGCGCCAGCCTTGTGTGAATGCTCTGAAAAGCTAATGATTTGCGTATCACAGCATTTTCTTCCTGTCGGTTAAATTTCGCGTCTTTAGCACGTCATCTTCGTGGTGTAGCAATTTTAATGGCCAGTAATGTATTCAGGTGATTTATTTGAAAAGATGGCCGCAGAGAGACTGTGAACGCGGAATGGTAGTTGTATCTAGACTCATAGGACGTGCCATTTCGGAAATCGTTTGGCAATTTAATATTCTGAGATCCTTACTGTCAAGAGTGTGACGCGAATACCCAATTGCGGTCATCATCTCTCACCACGGACAACGCAGTGGCCGATGGCCTTCACTTAACTACCGAGAGCAGCGGCGTTTGCGTAGATCTGTCAGTGCTAACTGACAAGCAACACTGCGTGAAATAACCATAGAAACCAATATGGGACGTACAACGAACGTGTCCGTCAGGACGGTGTGACAAAATATGGCGTTAAAGGGCTGTGGCAGCAGACGACCGACGCGAGTGGCTTTGCTAACAGCACGACATCGCCTGTTGCGTCTCTTCTGGGCCTATGACCATATCGGTTGCACCGCAGACGACTGGCAAAGCATAGCCTGATCAGATCGGTCCCGAGTGCAGTTGATAAAAGCTGATGGTAGGGTTTGAGTGTGGTGCAGACGCCACGAAGCCCTGAATCCAGGTTCTCAACAAGGCGCTGTACAACCTTGTGGTAGCTCCATAATTGTATGGTCGGTATTTACATGGAATGGTGTGGGTCCTCTGGTCGTACTGAACCGATTATTGACTGTGATTATATACTGCTACGTGGAGACCATTTGCAGCCATTCGTGGTTTTCATGTTCCCAAACAATGATTGAATTTTTATGGAAGACACCGTCGTTCACGACTGGTTTGAAGAGCCTTCTGGACATTTCGAGCGAATGATTTGGGCACCCAGATCGCCCGACATGAATACCATCGGAAATTTATGTGATTATATCCAGAGATCAGTTCGTACTAAACAATTACGGACGTCTATAGAGGCAGTATAGCTCAATATTTCTGCATGGGACATCCAACTACTTGTTGATTCCATGCCAGGTCGATTCGGAGCACTACGCCGGGCCAAAGGAAGTACGACATGATATTAGAATGTATCTCACCACAGTTGTCACCTCATTATATGGGCCCTGCTGCGTGCATAATAGCACGTGACACTACACGTCTCACGAGTGCAAGTGGTCTTCTCCAGTTGGGAGTGAGCTACTGCTTCAGACGAGTTTTCTTAACTTTGCGTTCAAATACATGCAAGCCCTCGATAGCACACGATAATATTAACATATTTAGTTCGTACCTTTTCACTGATATACAGCACGGAGCCGAGCGTTCCTATTGTAAGGCGAGCAACGATACTAGTATGACGTCATAAGTTCGTTGCAAGGCCCCGTATTTCTCGTGGGCCTCTTACACCGGCTTCCTAGTTTACAGGTGTAGTTCTGCGTGTATGACGAGGCTGCTACTAGAGTGCTAGTCGGTGAGAACCACTCCTTTCAGGTTTTCCAGAATGGACTACTCGGTGCAGCACAATGAACAGAGTCAGCATGGAGCGTGTGTGTGTGTGTGTGTGTGTGTGTGTGTGTGTGTGTGTGTGTGTGTGTGTGTGGCACTAAGGCTTGGCTCTCTTCTCAGAGCCAATGCCTGCTTTGTTCACTTGTGGATTCTATCTTTTTGTTTGCTCATTATTTCCTGTTATATTTTTTTGAAAACGTTGTAAACGTGTTCTTGTGTGGGCTTCAATGTTCTTTTCTATAAAATTATTCATGCACTGTATACAATTAAAATGAGTTCCATTAGAGGATGAGTGATGTCTAGAATAAATTCCATGATATAGTCCACGCTTCAGACGAAAAGCGTCCAAATTTCATCGTATGAAAATTAGGTGGTTGTGTTCTTGCTTGCTTCAATTCAACTGCGAGGAAACTATGTACTCCGTGAAACGGGAACTGAGCAAAAAACACGGTCAGTTTTACGTCTATGTTATCAAAAAGTCCGCTATTTCTGAGTCTTTAGGTCATGGGAACTCGCATTTTTGGTGGGCTAACAGCCAGTTGTGTAGCTTATAATTCATTCTGTATCTTTTTCGATGACTGTTGTAAATTTATTATAATAATTAATCAGAATTTGCATTGTGTTTCTCCTACGGGCCGTCAGTGCATTTTCTCTGGAGTTGCGGCAGATGTTTGCCGTTTCGACGGCAGGCGTCTGTTTCTCACTCATTACAATCAAAGCGATTTTTAGAGGGGAATTGTACGTACCTATTCGTTAGAGCGGTCCCATATTGGTCTGGCGTGTTTTTCGTTTTATCGATCTGTATTAATAGGAACAGTAAAACATGAGGAATAAGTAGTATAATACCAGCGACTGACCAACACTTATGCGTGGCGATAGCAGCCGGCGCCGGCCGGGCCCGTGCTGTCACTGCTAGAGTTCCCATTTTTCTTCGTGTTTTACTGTCCCTTTTAACAGATATCGATAAAAAGGATATAGAACTGGATTAGTTGTGACTGCTGTGTTGAATGGGTAAGCAAAATTCCACTTTAAAATCTTTTTGTTTGTAACGGTAAACAAACCAACGCTTTCTATCGACGCTGGGCGTCAGATGCAGAACATAACGAGAAGTAATTGTTTGGGCGGACTCCAGCTACACGTTGCCAAAAAGAAACTGCAAATATCTGCCGAAACACCAGAGAAAATGCGTCCGATGACTCTTAGGAGAAGTGACCTGTATAAATTCACCGGATAAAAAATTAGTCACCCCTAGAGAAATCAATATATGCATCGTTCGGTGCAGTGTACTTCCAGGAATTGATAAGAGCTTGCATTAGGTTATGAAATGAGTCCACAAGGTTGTGTAGGCACGTCACATCGAGGTGAAGGCCCTCGCCGAGTATTTGATCGCGCAACCCCATCAAACTGCGGGAATGGTGACATCGGCGCTTCGCGCGCAGTTCCTACATGTTCCACAGATATTTTTATACGTTCAAAGCAGGTGATTTCGCAGGCCAGTCAAGATTTAATAGGGTGGGAAAGTGTTCAGAAAACCAGTCACATATTGCTCTAGCCGGCCGCGGTGGTCTAGTGGTTCTAGGCGCGCAGTCCGGAACCGTGGGACTGCTACGGTCGCAGGTTCGAATCCTGCCTCGGGCATGGATGTGTGTGATGTCTTTAGGTTAGTTAGGTTTAAGTAGTTCTAAGTTCTAGGGGACTGATGACCACAGAAGTTAAGTCCCATAGTGCTCAGAGCCATTTGAACCATATTGCTCTAGCCAGATGAACTTTGCTTACACAGGAGCATAAAGACGACAACAGCAACGATCTTTTGCGAGTTGTCGGATTCTGAGTGTTTACTGCCTGTAGTTACCGTCGCAGTGTTCTCTCGCTGACAGGCGAGGATGGACCTTCATTCACTGCCTGCACCAGTTGATTTCGGGTATGGCACAGATTTTGGTTCACAAAAGCCTTGAAACACGTCTCCGGACTGAGTAAGCGTCTTTCCCCGAGCACAGTTCTGACGTCGTGTTTCGTGGCAACGCGTGTTTCACCACTGCTTGTAGAAACGTTCAACCGTCCGCTGCGAAACATTAACTGATCCACCTACATCATACACTGTATGTCCTTGGACACAGCCAGACACGACTGCCGCTTTTCGCCATTCTGTCACGTCTTACATTTATCCATGTTTGCGTACAACGTTTACTTGAAACACGAATATCTTTCTGGTCGTTACTTCATTGTGGTCACGTAGAGGCAGTGTACGTGTGGTTAAGAATGTGACTCGATCGCTGCACGTCTGTAAAGGTTTAACGATTCATCTGTGTGGATGGGGTTATACGAACAGAAGAATATTCACTGCTAACTGGTTATTGTACTAGTGTACAATATGTCTCTTGATATTTTCAAAAATATCAGGAGACCGATATCGTTATTTCGAAGGTATGATTATCTGCTCTCGATAAATCAACAAAAGTGTCGATGTGTCGACGGAGAGTACATCGACGTACGGGCCCATAAAATATCCTATGCACACTGTAAATATATGTCGATTTCAGAGCAGTATATTTAATTACTGATTTATTATTAGATATTCTGTACATCAACAAGCTAGCAATCTGCCTATCGCCCTTAGAGCAAGAATTGAAAGGAAAACGATGCACGTTCACACATGACGATAACCGCTTTGCTAACAATGGTAACTGCACGCAAGTGGCACAATACAAAGTGTCCTATGCTTCCGTCGATCGGTTTCGTCACATATCGGATTTGTCCGGAACATTTCATGTAGACTTCCCTGTTTTTGTCATTTCTGCCAACACCAGAAACGTAGCAGTAGTAGTGTGAAAACTGCGCGGTTAAGCTAAACGCTGTAGTTTCTGCTGGAAGCGCCGAGCGCCGACAACGTCAGCAGTTCCTTTCACTCGTGTTCATCCAACCCAAATCAATCTTATCATTTAGATTTTTGTTCATCATTTTCAGCAGCTGTTTTTGAAGAATGTCGATGTGAAGAAATAGCACACAAGTTGCGTTAAAAATTCTTTTCTAAGGTAACTGGTGTGCCGTTTCTTCACATCGGAAACCATGTTATTCCATTCACATGCTCCACACCCCCCCCCCCCCCACCCCCAGTGAAATTGAACTTCTTCTTTTGTGCCACCTATACTTCTTCACACAGTCAATGAGAAAGACTGGACGTGATGAAAGCCCAAAAAGTAGTAAGACTTCTTCACACAGTGAAAGTAAAATTACGTTCTACTACAATTTCAAAAGAACAGCTTCAAGTAATTACCGAAAATTGTGAAACAAGTACAATATAAAATAAAAATATCGACACTCACTATTCCCATTTTGATATCGACATATCGTCGGATAAAATATCGTCAATAAATATCGATATTTTTTGGAAAATGTTTGACATTTCGATACTTTATCAGCAGCCATAGTGTACAGTGATCGTCCTGCCAAACGGTTGCGTATATAGCGATAGTGCAGATAGTCTGGGTTTAAGCTTGCGAAATTGCGTACTCGTTCTCCTCTCCACGTGGGTCAAGTCCACACTCAAGTGACGTATTTTCAGTTAAGTGAGCAGCGGCGGAGACTCGAGAGTCGAGTGTCAGAGCACAGGGATGCGGCGAGTTCCGAGGTAACGTCACAGGACCCGCTGGCGAGTTCAAAGCGAGTGTACGGAGCTCATTTTGAATCTACATGAAGCAGAATTCCCGCCGGAACGACGTTTCCGCCAGTGAGTGTAAAAAGTACGGGGCCTTATTGTGGAATAGCGTGAACGTAGTTTCCTAGAAGAGCCAACGAATGTATTACCTCCTCGTGAAAAGATCGCAACGTTTAAATTAAAGAGATTACGACTCACACACAGCGTTACCTACTATACACCACTCACAAATGTAAAAGAGAAAGAACCCACTTAAGTGACGGATCGTGAAATATTATATCCTACTTATAAACTGAGGACTGGATTATTATTATTATTATCGTTAAGTTACATAATTTTACTTTTAAAGCACGTGTTAAATAAACGCAATTCGAGTGCAGTTCGAAATTAATTAAGTAACGCTGCTGCATTAATCCCGTTACTCGCAAATCTAAATTTTTGACTTCCCTCAATTTCATCAAAAGTATTTTCATTTTATAACGTGATTAGCTTATTTTATTTAGTGTTGGCTGCTTTTTCACGCAATTATTCCCAAACTAATGCGGAAGTACTGAAAGGTAGCTTAACGTTTTGATTATAAGGATTTCGTGTATGTAACTGCGAATTCTTAGTATGAGGACGGCTATAAGGAAACACTTTTAGTGAAGAGCTTCAAAATTGTTGACGACACGAATCTATTTTAAATTATGCTGCGATAGTAGGTACTAAGCTGACACCGCTTTTACACTAGGAATAAAATAATATGCCTCGAAAATTTGTACATTGTTTGTTTGATCTGTTCTTATAGTTTTGGGATGTCGTGCACATACATTACCTACAAGAGAAACATAGCCACATGAGGACATACCTACCCAGTGCTGAAGGAGCAGATTTCCTACGCGTGTTCGCGTGTTCAGAAACTTCGGGCGAATCTCTGTTGGCGCCTCCCTTTGTTTTGTTTCCGTTACTGTACATTTACAAATGTATCGGCGTACTAGACGACAAAATCTACAGAAGTAAGTTTTACTTCATCGAATGGAATATAATGTGGTAAAATGTAATTAAGAAAATGAAATTTTATTGTTACACGGAATTACCGCTTATATATCTGGAATTATAAACGTTTCATTATTCAGATGATGATTTAGTGCCACTGTGCACCATATACCAACATAACAAAACATAATTCCTATGTTAGAAGTGCTCTGTCTAAACCTAGGTTCAGATATTTATCACCTGCAACTTGCTAGTCTATATGAATTTTTTTGTTTCAAACGGCTATTTCAGTCAGCTTCCAGAAAACTGACCTTCCATTTTGGGCTCACACGAAACTATTACTCGCTGAGCCTAGTTGGCGGACAATTTTCGCACTGGTGTTATAGACACCGTTGTGAAACTAGACAGCTCTTCGTTAACACTCTTCACCTCAATCTCTCATCATACCTTCCCGTCGTATTTGGACGTGACAGGCACAGGAAGTTCGCTGCTTTTGTCGGGTAGATGTTCACTTTCCCCTGTGAAATAACGCCACTTTTAGTTCACAAGAGTGCTACTGAATAACAATGGCCTGTGCATGGAACAGAACTGTTTCTCGAAGTCAACTTTATCCCCTTAAAATTACCTTCGTTCTTCAGGTTTATATTTTCCCGTTCTGTGACTGCCTGCAACTTTTATCGCTGCATTGCAGTACGCGCAATAGTGGGTAGGAGAATGCAGTGTCTGTAAGAGCTGCAAATATAACATCTTCCCAAATTACGGCACAATCTCTTCCGTCGGAGAAGGCATAATGGAGGGCGCTATGCGAATGCACACTGCCTGACACGCCCCATTTATCTCGCAGCTTATCTACGGTGGCACAATACAATAATTTTGTGTCATAGATTATCAAAACTGTTTTAGTAAAATTCGTAAAAGTATTCTCGCTGGAAGCTTCTAAAACGACCAACAGAAGAAATACATGTGACGACTAGTTCTGTTACACAGATCAAATAATTTCATCCTTCATACATGAGACGCCCGCTCTAAACCCGCAAGACAGAACAGGTGATTAGGATTGTGGAAAGGGCCAAATAAGGTGTCGGTCAGGTTCACTCAAAATTGTAATTTATTATAATTTAGTAACACTTTTAAACCAAAACGGCGCATAGCTGAACGTTTAGAACTACGAGTTTCAAAAGGCAATTATTTCACGGCTGAGGGCCTCCAAACAAGAAATCTTACAAGTCAACAAAATAAAATGCAGTAAAATAGCAAATAAAATAATTAAAATATATATGCTGCAGATATGGTTGCACTATTGGTCGGAGGATGGCATCACGTATCGTACAGCCGTTACGGCGCCTTCCATGACCACCAGAGGCGTACGTCGGCCCCACAACATGCCACCCCAAAACAGCAGGAAACCACCTTGCCGCACTCGGTGGACAGTGTGTCTAAGGCGTTCAGCCTGACGGGGTTACCTCCAAACACATCTCCGACGATTGTTTGGTTGAAGGCATATGCGACACTCGTCGGTGAAGAGAACGCGATGCCAATCCTGAGTTGTCCATTCGACATGTTGTTGGGCCCGTCTGCACCGCGCTGCATGGTGTCGCAGTTACAAAGGTTGACCTCGGCATGGACGTCGCGAGTGAAGTTGCGCATCATGCAGCGTATTGAGCATAGTTTGAGTAATCAAATGGTTCAAATGGCTCTGAGCACTATGGGACTTAACATCTATGGTCATCAGTCCCCTAGAACTTAGAACTACTTAAACCTAACTAACCTAAGGACACCACACACATCCATGCCCGAGGCAGGATTCGAACCTGCGACCGTAGCAGTCGCGCGGTTCCGGACTAAGCGCCTAGAACCGCGAGACCACCGCGGCCGGCAGTTTGAGTAATAACTCGACGTCCTTTTGCTACACGAAAAGCATTTTTCAACATGGTGGCGTTGCTGTCAGGGCTACTCCGAGCCATCATCCGTTGGTTGCTGTCATCTAGTACAGTAGTAGCTCTTGGGCGGCCTGAGCGAGACATGTCATCGACCAGTTCCTGTTTCTCAGTGTCTCCTCCATGTCCGAACAACATCGCTTTGGTTCACTCCGAGACGCCTGAACACTTCGCATGTGGAGAGCCCTTCCTCGCACAAAGTAACAATTCGGACACGATCGAACCGCGGTGTTGACCGTCCAGGCATGATTGAACTACAAACAACACGAGCCGCGTATCTTCTTCCTGGTGGAATGACTGGAACTGATCGGCTGTTGGATCCCATCCTTCTAATAGGCACTGCTCATGTATGGTTGTTTACATCGTTGGGAGGGTTTAATGACGTGTCTGAACAGTCAAAGGGATTGTGTCTGTGATACAACACACACAGTCAACGTCTATCTTCAAGAGTTTAGGGAAACAAGGATGATGCAAAACTTTTTTTAATGTGTGTATTTTAACGTCCCATTTTCTTCATTTGTTTCCATTGTGTTACAAATTATTCCGTTTGCTTTGGAGTTCCCCTGGATAAAGATAATAAAATTAATCGAAAGGTCCACAGGTGTTCTGACAGCTCAGAGTGACCAAGAGTCACAATATTTCAACGAGCAGACATGTCACCAAAGTCAGGTGTGCTGACGAACTGATTTCCGGTTTCTTTAACCTTTGTTTCCCTTTGCTGAGGGTGGGCTGGGTGAAAGTTCTGACTCTTTGTGGCTGGTGTCCTAAAGTTTGTTCTGTTGTGGCAATGTTTGTTTGTGACTGGGGAGTTTCAAAAAATGTGTGAAATCTTATGGGACTTAACTGCTAAGGTCATCAGTACCTAAGCTTACACACTACTTAACCTAAACTATCCTAAGGACAAACACACACACCCATGCCCGAGGGATGACTCGAACCTCCGCCGGGACCAGCCGCACAGTCCATGACTGCAGCGCCTTAGACCGCTCGGCTAATCCCACGCGGCGACTGGGGAGTTTGATTTGGGAGGGCATGTCTTCTAATTAGATGTTTTTCGGAGGGCATTCATGGGGACTGATCGAGTGCGTGCACCTCATGTAGTTCTGTTCTGCTGGGAGGCCTCTCTTTCGCTGTGGATCAGCTCGTTCTTTGTCAAATTCGATTTGTGTGTCGACGCGGTTTTCAATTGTCATGAGGAAAGCGTATGGTCCGATGAATCCGTTTGCCTGCACTGCTGAGTTTGGGGAGAGCGGACTACTTACACTGAGGTGACGAAAGTCATGGGTTACCTCAAAATATCGTGACGGGCCTAATTTTCACCGGCATAGTGCAAAAACTCAACAAGGCGCATTGTCATCCATAATAATTCCCTTACAAATCGCTGCAAATTGTCTTGAAGCAGCTGATCATAACGAGTTCCAGTCAGTGATCGGTTAAGTTCGACCAGAGGACACGGTCTATTCTACGTAAACATAGCCCACACCATTATGGAGCCACCACCAGCTTCCACAGCGCCTTGTTAACAACTTGGGTCTATGGCTTCGTGGCGTCTGTGCCATACTCGAACCCTACCATCAGCTACTACCAACTGAAACTGGCACTCATCTGACCATGTCACGGTTTTCCAGTCGTCTCTGGTCCAACCGTTATGATGAGGAGCCCAGGAGAGCCGCTGCAGGCGAAATCGTGCTGTTAGCGAAGGTACTCGCGTCGGTCGTCTGCTGCCATAGCCCATTAACGCCAAATTTTGCCACATTGTCCTAACGGATACGTTTGACCTACTTCCCACACTGGTTTCTGTGGTTATTTCACGCAGCGTCTATTATCTTTGAGCACTGACAAATCTAGGCAAACCCCGCTGCTCTTGGTCGTAGAGTGCGTAGAGTGAAGGACCTCGACCCCTGCGTTGTCCGTGGTGAGAAATAATGCCTGAAATGTGGTACTCTCGGCACACTCTTGACACTGTGGATCTCGAAATATTGAATTCCTTAACGATTTCCGAAAGTCCCATGCGTCTAGCTTCAACTAACACAGCACGTTGACAGTCTGTTAAATCCCGCCGTGTGTGCTTAGCGTCATTGTAGCTGTTCTGTCCGACCTGGCCGTCAGATTGTTGTGTTTGCTGAGTGTCTTCTTACTTATTCCCAGCGCTGGTTTTGAAGCCTTACTAAGTCTACAGGAGGGGTCCCGGTTGTAAGGATTGTTGCTAGTCTGAATTTCGGTGGGTTCTCTAACGACTCAACCCCAATATTTAGAAGTCCGTCTTGAACAAATCTTGAAACGTTCGTATTCCATCGCATGATTTTCTGACAGACACTGTTCTGGGGCCACCTCCTTGTTTGGATACATTAGTCGAGTGTGCCGCTCGTGTTCTCAGTATCTACACCACTGGCCATTAAAATTGCTACACCAAGAAGGAATGCAGATGATAAACGGGTATTCATTAGACAAATATATTATACTAGAACTGACAGGTGATTACATTTTCACGCAATTTGGATGCATAGATCCTGAGAAATCAGTACCCAGAAAAACCACCCCTGGCCGTAATAACGGCCTTGGTACGCCTGGGTACTGAGTCAAACAGAGCTTGGATAGCGTGTACAGATACAGCTGCCCATGTAGCTTCAACACGATACGACAGTTCATCAACAGTAGTGACTGGCGTATTGTGACGAGCCAGTTGCTCGGCCACCATTGAACAGACGTTTTCAGTTGGTGAGAGATCTGGAGAATGTGCTGGCCAGGGCAGCAGTCGAACATTTTCTGTACCCAAAAAGGCCCGTACAGGACCTGCAACAAGCAGTCGTGCATTATCCTGCTGAAATGTAGGGTTTCCCAGGGATCGAATGAAGGGTAGAGCCACGGGTCGACGACACGTACAACGTGCTGACATGAGGAAAGTTCCCAACCGATTTCTCATACACAAACAGCAGTTGACCGGCGTTGCCCGATGAAACGTTGTTGTGATGCCTCGTGTGAGAAGGAGTAACGCGTACCATCATGTTTCCGACTTTGATAGAGGTCAGATTGTACCCTATCACGATTACGGTTTATCGTATCGCGACACTGCTGCTCGCGTTGGTCGAGATCCAATGACTGTTAGCAGAATATGGAATCGGTGGGTTCAGGAGGGTAATACGGAACGCCGTGCTGGATCCCAACGGCCTCGTATCACTAGCAGTCGAGATGACAGGCACCTTATCCGCATGCCTGTAACGGATCTTTCAGCCACGTCTCGATCCCTGAGTCAACAGATGCGGTCGTTTGCAAGACAACAACCATCTGCACGAACAGTTCGACGACGTTTGCATCAGCATGGACTATCAGCTCGGGTACCATGGCTGCGGTTACCCTTGACGCTGCATCACAAACAGGAGCGCCTGCGATGGTGTAGTCAACGACGAACCAGGGTGCATGAATGGCAAAACGTCATTTTTTCGGATGAATCCGCGTTCTGTTTACAGCATCATGATGGTCGCATCCGTGTTTGGCGACATCGCGGTGAACGCACATTGGAAGCGTGTAATCGTCATCGCCACACTGGCGTATCACCCGGCGTGATGGTATGGGGTGCCATTGGTTACACGTCTCGGTAACCTCTTGTTCGCATTGACTGCACTTTGAACAGTGGACGTTACATTTCAGATGTGTTACGAGCAGTGGCTCTATCCTTCTTTCGATCCCTGCGAAACAATACATTTCAGCAGGGTACTGCACGACCGCATGTTGCAGGTCCTGTACGGGCCTTTCTGGATACAGAAAGATTTTCCAGATCTCTCACCAACTGAAAACGTCTGTTCAATGGTGACCGAGCAACTGGCTCGTCACAATACGCCAGTCACTACTCTTGATGAACTGTGGTATCGTATTGAAGTTGCATGGGCAGCTGTACCTGTACACGTCATCCAAGCTCTGTTTGACTCAATGCCCAGGTGTATCACGGCCGTTATTAAGGCCAGAGGTGGTTGGTGGTGGTGGTTGTTGGGATGTTTAAGGGGGACTAAACAGCGAAGGTCGTCAGTCCCCCCGAGAGGTGGTTGTTATGGGTACTTATTTCTCAGGATCTATGCACCAAACTGCGTGAAAATGTAATTACATGTCAGTTCTAGTATATTATATTTGTCCAACGAATACTCGTTTATCATCTGCATTTCTTCTTGGTGTAGCAATTTTAATGGCCAGTAGTGTATCTGTTCCCATACTCGTAAACACCGAGGAGACAAGAGTCATGGGATAGCGACATGCACATATACAGATGGCGGTAGTGTTGCGCGCAGAAGGTATAAAAGGGCAGTACATTGGCGGAGCTGTCATTTGTGTTAGGTGATTCATGTGAAAAGATTTCCGACATGACTATGGCGGCACGAAAGGAATTAACAATATTTGAAAGCGGAATGGTAATTGGAGGCAAACGAACGGAACATTCCACTTCCGAAAACATTATGGAATTCAATAATCCGTGCCGAGAATATCACATATCAGGCATTATCTCTCACCACGGACATGCAGTGGCCGACGGCCTTCACTTAGCGATAGAGAGCAGCGTCGTTCAAGGAGAGTTGTCAGTGTTGGCGTACAGGCAACACTGCGTGAAATAACCATAGAAATCTATGTGGGATGTACGCCTCTTCTGGGCTCGTGACCTTATCGGTTGGGCTCAAGACAACTGGAAAACCGTCGCCTGGTCAGATGAGTCCCGACTTCTGTTAGTAAGAACTGATGATAGATTTCGAGCGTAGCACAGACCCCACGAAGCCATGATACAAGTTGTCGAAAAGGCACTGCGCGAGTTGGTGATGGCTCCATAATGTTGAGGGCAGTGTTGACGTGGAACTGACTGGATCCTCTGGTTTAACTGAAGCGATTATTGACTGGAATTGGTTATGTTTGGCCAGTTAGAGACCATTTGGAGCCATTCATGGACTTCATGTTCCACAACAACGATGTCATGTCACCGGGAAACAATTACTCACAACTGGTTTCATGAACGTTCTGGACAACTCTAGCGAATGGTCAGGGCACCCTGATTGCCGGACACGAATCACGCCGCACATTTATGGGACGTAATCGAGAGGTCGCCGCGCGGGATTTGCCGAGCGGTCTGAGGCGCTACAGTCATGGACTGTGCGGCTGGTCCCGGCGGAGGTTCGAGTCCTCCCTCGGGCTTGGGTGTGTGTGTTTGTCCTTAGGATAATCTAAGTTACGTAGTGTGTACGCTTAGGGACTGATGACCTTAGCATTTAAGTCCCATAAGGTTTCACACATATTTTTGAACAATCGAGAGGTCAGTTCGTGTACTAGATCCTGCACTGACAACACCATCACAATTATGGACTGCTGTAGACGCAGCGTGGCTCAGTTTTCTGCAGGGAACTTTCAGTGTCTTCTTGAGTCCATGCTAGTCGAGCTGCTGCACTATGCCGGGCGAGAGGAGGTCCGACACGATAGTAGGAGGTATCCCATATCTTTTGTCACCCTAGCATTAACAGGGTAAACACATGTAACTGAAAGTGCACGGTACGAGAAGCAAAAAAGTCTGAGTATACACGGGCTCTTTAGCGCGTAACTTAGGAGCTGTGAACACTTATTCAGCTTCGCTACTGTGAAAACTATCTATGCTACTCAACAAGTGGTCGTAGCTCTTAAGGTAGGCACAGTTGAGCAATTTTTTTCTTGATTTTAAACCATATTACGGCTTTGCGAAATTTGGGAAGCAGATTTCTCCACACTGTCGAAGACGAAGAAGTGCTCATTGCTCTCAAAGGTGCGCTTTAGAGCCCATGTGAAGTAGAATTTTTTGATTAGAATGATCGTGTGATATCTGGCTATTAACCAATCTCCTGTGATACCCTGTATAGTCATAACCAAGATACCACTGCGACAATCGAAATAATCGAAATAAAGGATGAAAATAATTCGAGAAGAAGAAGGTATTACGTTTGTGATGCTTTAATATGTATTAAAATATTAAGGCATCACTTGGTGTTGTGACCCTGACCTGCGTTCTTTCGTGAGGAACGCTGTAGCTGTTGTCATGTCTGCGTGTGGTGGCGTGCTCTCGTATCCTTGAAAAGATATACGATGGCGCGGGCTGATTTGGAGCGCCGCTGGCGGCTGCGTTGGTGATGCAGAAGCGGCCTTACGGCCCGCGCCACTCGTGCGGGGGAGGGGCGAACAGCGGGGCACAGGGGTCTCTGCGCGCCTGCAGGATTAATGGCCTGCCCGAGCTCCCGTACTGCCCCAACCCACCCACCACCACCACCACCACCACCACACCCCTGGGGCACCGACGAGAGGCCGCCGGAGAGTATTTATGGACACTGTACACGCTTCATACGCGCACCCGGCGCGCCGCTCGCCTGTTCATATTATAACTTCAAATATTAAATGGCGGCATTGTCTTTTTGACGGAAAGCTGTAAATTTCGCGCTGCCGCGCCCCTGGATTAACTGCCTGTTCGGTCCTGCCCTGCCCCGCCCTGCCGCCGGAGTCGCCCACGTCCATCGCCCGAAACTCGGGCAGCACATATATTTTTTTCTTCTTTTTCGAAAATCTCTCTGTCACCGCGCGTGTCGAAATTAATTGCCGGATTTTCTCTTCCGTTCCTCGACATCCGCGTCGTAGGCAGTCCGTGCCGCAATAACTGCATCACTATTTCGCACCCTAAGCTTTGATTTAAAGGATTTTTTTGCCCCCATGGATCAGCTATTGTTTTCTGCGTGTAACAGCTGAATATTTTTCGAGCACCCTTGAACAGTCGTCCGAACAAATTCCGGTAGCAGAGTAAATGAACCAAAACGAAAGGGCTGGATTTGCAGGTGTCCTATAGGCAGCTGCAAAAGGATCATTTTTACTCGTATTTCCAGTTTGTACAGGGTAGTCAAAATAACCTCAATGCAGGACATCCAACTTACGTCATCTGTCCTGGATGCAGATAGTGTTTGGTGGTCTATCTTCAGGTGCACGAATTATTTTTTAAAACAAACACCCTCCGAGCAGGCCTTGAAGACCCAATGATACCGACTGGCCCTTAGGCGTCAATGGGTGTGGATATGGAGGGGCATGTTGTCAGCACACTGCTCCCCTGGCCATTGTCAGTGTGGTGTGCATACTGTAAGACCTTCGGTACACACACCATCAGATTAACTGACCTGTCGCTCTAACGAAGTAGGCGAGTGTCAGCAATATGTCTCGTGGTCTTATCGTGGCGTGTTTATCTTCTGCCGTTAGGTCAGACGATATATATATATATTTCGATAGAAATGCCACTTGCACGCTTAGAGTAGCAGATTGACGGTGACCAACTTTAAACAGAACTTGATTAATTTTCACACACATTTATTAAAATAATAACAAGCATAAAAATTACTTAACTTGGTTCTGGATGCTATTTACAATTGACAATCTGAAGTTCCTTTGGTATTGGTATGTTAATCTTATTCTCACATATATCTCTGATAATTGACAAAAGTGTCTATATATTTATCTTCTTGGCTATGTACAATAATATGGTAATCTTACTAGGCGCAGACTGAAACTTGACTATAGACTGGTACAGACAAATATAGAACTCGTACAGACTGGTGCAGCCAAATGCAGACTGACTAATTGGAAGTCTGCACGCTCGTTATAATACCTCACACGTTCAAGTATCACTGCGCGAGTGTGATCCATGAGGAGCGAAGGTTCTACGTTAGCAGCAATCTCATTGGCTGCGTTACATATTAATACGCGGATCGGCGGAAGCAGAATTTGGTCCGTCTCTATGGCAGCGCCATCTCGTAGTGTGGAGATGGACGAGCGCTGCGCCTGCGCTGTTGTGCTTAGCGGGGCGTGCTCTAGTGGGAAAGTTGTGTACGCGCTGACTACGCGGCACTATGTACACAACAGTCAGTTTTCGTGCCTATTTTTCAATCAAGCAGCTCCTCAGTTTTCCTCACAAGGGTTGAGTGTGTTGTGTTCTGTACACTCGTCTAATATGGGGTGGCTATGAAACCTGCTTTCTCGAATCGCTGGACGACAATTCAAGCAAATCGTATTAATTAATTTTTATTACAGTAAGGTAATTGACAATACTCAACTTTGAGAAATGTGCAATGAGATGTCGCATGCAAAAGGCGACATGAAAAGTAAGCAGTCTCTTCTGTGTATACAATTCCAATACAAATCCGGTAATACAGTCCTAAGCCACTGCTGTAGTGTTCGTAAATGGGCTACACTTCAATTCGGGCCGTGGCGAGGCGGAACAGCGTTTACATTCTCTTCGTGTAGATGCCGCCCCTGTCTCGGTGTCGTCCTAGAGAAGGGTCTCTGCACTGATGTTCCCACCTGACGTGCCGGCGTTTGGCGTTCCGCCAGAACAGTGTGGACCTCGCCTGCCAGGCCCAAACGGTGACCACCTAAGTACTACACAAGACCGACAGGGCCTAACTTCGATTACATGAAGGGAACCGTTGTTACCACTGCGGAAAGGCTGTTGGCAACTATTTCTTGCCCAGCTCTAATTTGCCTACCCCATAGTTGTCTGTCGTGTGGTTCGGTGGGCGCGATTCAGAAAAGAGCCGACTAATGAAATCTTCGCTGTGACTTGAAGCTTGTCTCTTCTTCCGCATTCAGACATCACATGACCTCGTCTAAGCAGACTTTGCCTCTTCTAATCTAAGAATGCCCTGGTCGACGATCACTGTGTCGAGCACACTGTTCCGTTAATATAGTCGCACATGGTGGACTGCTAATTGGCTGGCTGTAGTCTCTTTGATATTGTAGTACAGACAATTCTCATAGGAGGTATGTTTACCCTCAAATGCTATGGTGCTACATAACTAATGCAGTACCTTTGGATTGGCAATTTAATTTTGCAAGTAACGTGAACTGACGATCAATGAAATTCACAAACGTCATGTTGTGAACAATTACTTAGCTGTACAGACAAAAGGTTTTTATGTATTTTGTAGGTTGTATACATGGAAGAATCCTGGAGATACTAGAAGGTATCAGATAGATTGTATAATGGTAAGACAGAGGTTTAGGAACCAGGTTTTAAATTGTAAGACATTTCCAGGGGCAGATGACGACTCTGACCGCAATCTATAGGTTATGAACTGCAGATTAAAACGGAAGAAACTGCAAAAAGGTGGGAATTTTAGGAGATGGGACCTGGATAAACTGACTAAACCAGAGGTTGTACAGAGTTTCAGGGAGAGCATAAAGGAACAATTGACAGGAATGGGGGAAAGAAATACTGTAGAAGAAGAATGGGTAGTTCTGAGGGATGAAGTAGTAAAGGCAGCAGAGGATCAAGTAGGTAAAAAGACGAGGGCTAGTAGAAATCCTTGGGTAACAGAAGAAATATTGAATTTAATTGATGAAAGGAGAAAATATAAAAGCGCAGTAAATGAAGCTGGCAAAAAGTAATACAAAAGTCTCAAAAATGAGATTGACAGGAAGTGTAAAATGGCTAAGCAGGGATGGATAGAGGACAAATGTAAGGATGTAGAGGCTTATCTCACTAGGGGTAAGATAGATACTGCCTACAGGAAAATCAAAGAGACATTTGGAGAAAAGAGAGCCACTTGTATGAACATCAAGAGCTCAGATGGAAACCCAGTTCTAAGCAAAAAAGGGAAAGCAGAAAGGTGGAAGGAGTATATAGAGGGTCTATACAAGGGCGATGTACTTGAGGACAATATTATGGAAATGGAAGAGAATGTAGATGAAGATGTAATGGGAGATACGATACTGCGTGAAGAGTTTGACAGAGCACTGAAAGACCTGAGACGAAACAAGGCCCCGGGAGTAGACAACATTCCATTGGAACTAATGACGGCCTTGGGAGAGCCAGTCCTGACAAAACTCTACCATCTGGTGAGTAAGATGTATGAGACAGGCGAAATACCTCAGACTTCAAGAAGAATATAATAATTCCAATCCCAAAGAAAGCAGGTGTTGACAGATGTGAAAATTACCGAACTATCAGTTTGATAAGCCACAGCTGCAAAATACTAACGCGAATTCTTTACAGACGAATGGAAAAACTGGTAGAAGCGGACCTCGGCGAAGATCAGTTTGGATTCCGCAGAAATGTTGGAACACGTGAGGCAATACTGACCCTACGACTTATCTTAGAAAATAGATTAAGGAAAGGCAAACCTACATTTCTAGCATTTGTAGACTTAGAGAAAGCTTTTGACAATGTTGACTGGAATACTCTCTTTCAAATTCTAAAGGTGGCAGGGATAAAATACAGGGAGCGAAAGGCTATTTACAATTTGTACAGAAACCAGATGGCAGTTATAAGAGTCGAGGGGCAGGAAAGGGAACCAGTGGTTGGGAAGGGAGTGAGACTGGGTTGTAGCCTGTCCCCGATGTTATTCAATCTGTATATTGAGCAAGCAGTAAAGGAAACAAAAGAAAAATTCAAGGTCGGTATTAAAGGCAATGGAGAAAAAATAAAAACGTTGAGGTTCGCCGATAACATTGTAATTCTGTCAGAGGCAGCAAAGGACTTGGAAGAGCAGTTCAACGGAATGGATAGTGTCTTGAAATGAGGATATAACATGAACATCAACAAAAGCAAAACGAGGATAATGGAATGTAGTCGAATTAAGTCGGGTGATGCTGAGGGAATTAGATTAGGAAATGAGACACTTAAAGTAGTAAAGGAGTTTTGCTATTTGGGGAGCAAAATAACTGATGATGGTCGAAGTAGAGAGGATATAAAATGCAGACTGGCAATGGCAAGGAAAGCGTTTCTGATGAAGAGAAATTTGGTAACATCGAGTATAGATTTAAGTGTCAGGAAGTCGCTTCTGAAAGTATTTGTATGGAGTGTAACCATGTGTAGAAGTGAAACATGGACGATAAATAGTTTGGACAAGAAGAGAATAGACGCTTTCGTAATGTGGTGCTACAGAAAAATGCTGAAGACTAGGTGGGTAGATCACATAACTAATGAGGAGGTATTGAATAGAATTGGGGAGAAGAGGAGTTTGTGGCACAACTTGACAAGAAGAAGGGACCGGTTGGTAGGACATGTTCTGAGGCATCAAGGGATCACAAATTTAGCATTGGAGGGCAGCGTGGAGGGTAAAAATCGTAGAGGGAGACCAAGAGATGAATACACTAAGCAGATTCAGAAGGATGTAGGTTGCAATAAGTACTGGGAGATGAAGAAGCTTGCACAGGATAGAGTAGCATGGAGAGCTGCATCAAACCAGTCTCAGGACTGAAGACAACAACAACAACAACATGTATTTTTCCTTGTTGTGTGGCTCTCGGGAATACCGTGTATATGGGAATTAATAAATTATGCTACCCAAAATTAGATGCTAATTTACAGTAACTGTAAATAATGTCAAACTGACATCAGCAATGTTAATTAAAGTAACAACCGGCAGCGCGTCGTTAACAACCAAGGAAATTAAAGGACTATGTTCGTCAGCTGCATGAATATTATTAAACTACATTATAATTGTTTTTAGAGTTCCGCGCCTCAGTCTTGAAAAACGGAACCCTAGTAGTATCGTTTTGTTTTCTGTCTGTCTGTCTGCCTGTCCAACTGTGAAGGATCCATTTTCTCAGAGACGAGTAGACATGTCTACGGTCTGTTTTGACGGCATTTTAAGCATGTAAGTCAATAGAATCAAAAGATTCAACTATTTACGTCACATGCTTTATTAGTCGAAAATTCACTCATCAAAACCTTTAGGATACTTCCCATTGACCTAGAATCATGATATTTGATAAGAAGAGAGATTGCACAGCACAAGTAAAGGAAAGATCCGAAATTATTAATTTGTAATTATATCACACGAAGAATATTTCTTTTGTCATTTGTTAGCTGACTTCAAACTTGAAAGTGAAACATTCTCGAAAGTCTTGGAATCACTGTGACTGATATCTTGCCTGTATCAATGTCGATATCAGGTAAAAATCGCCAATATTTGTTCCCGGATGTATAAAGTGCCTACATACGAGGGTTGAAGGAAAAGTAACGCATCCACTTTTGATAATTAGGTTTGTATGGGAATATTTTAATAAATCAAACGCAGAAATGATTCTTAGAATTTTATATTTAATTATCAATATTCACTTTTCAACATAAACACCATCCAGTTGGATACATTTCTGCCAACGATGAACAAGTTTTCTGAAGCCGTCACGGAAGAAGTCGACACTCTCTTTCCGCAAACACAGTTTCACAGATCTCTCAACGTCTTCATCAGAAGCACAATGATGCCACAGTTGAATGGAGAGAAGTGTCACCTTCTTTCTCATAACGTGAGAGGAGTTCTCGGAAAATTTCAAGTTTGTGTGCTTTCATTTCAGGAGTCAGCACCCGGGGTACCCATCGAGCACAGATCTTCCGATAGCCAAGTAAAGCAATAATGTGACCCACACGTTCTTGTGAGATGCCGATTGTGCTTGCAGTTTCTCTCTGAGTGATACGACGATCGTCCTGAATCAATCTGTCAACATTTTGCTTGTGACATTCGGTGGCTGCTGTCACAGGACGTCCATCTCTTTGTTTGTCACGCAGGTCAGATGTTCCCGCCTCAACATCTTCAAACTTACTCGCCCAACGACGCACAGTACTCACATCAACTCAATCACCATAAATGCTTTCATTCTATGATGAATATATTTTGGGGTTACACCTTGTGCTATCAAGAATTCAATGACTGCACGTTGCTTAAATCCCATTGACCGACCGTCTGCGCAGGGTTCCATACTGTACACTGTAACAACACAACCGTTCAATGCTAAGGCTTCCCGCAAAGCGGAGTTGTAGGGAAGAGATTACGGAACAAGCCAGTACCTGCTGCATACTAATGCTGCCAACTGTTGAAGAGTTACGAAGGTGGAGGCATTACCTTTCAGTCAACCCTCGTACATGACTAAGTTTGTACGGAACCCTCAGTAAGTGAGTCCTGCTCGCATCTGGCCTCTTTCTTTTATTTACAGTATCAAATGTATATCATGTTATAGTTCAGCTGGTGGTAGTTACCGTTCAAAAATTAGTTGTACCGTAACCTGGTGCTTTTGAACCAAACTAACTGACATCATTTCACTGAAAACATGATTCAAAAAGAATAGCACGGTACTCTGTCAATTATAATCTCTGTGTCATTTTTCTAGATGTTAGTCATTCAAATCTTTGAGACACTTTGAGAAACGGCAGGTGGGTTTGTAAGGCAGTGCTCCAATGCATACCATTGCCTTGCAGTACGTGCCCTGCGTGTTTGTGTCATTCTACCTGAAGGTATTTGCGTTGTGTATTACCTATGGACTTTGCTTACATGAAGTTTTATCCAGGATAGCGTGCACAGGCCATCTAATGGCTTTAATAACCGTCACTGCTTGCACTTACGTCCAACAGTAAATGAAAACCTAACCTGGGGTGAGCTTGTACAAACTATCAGAATCTCTGTGTGCCTTATAAATCTGGTATGTAAAAACATGTTGATCTGAAAGAAGGTCTTCATCTGAAACATAATAATGTGCGAATACTTGTACTTCTGATTATTGATTTCTGCCGTGTTATCCTCCATGATGTTGTCAGGAATATTTACGGGGGCTGGAGATGATGAAAAACGACAGTGTGCAACATATCTGCAGCTTTCTGCTTTGTGTTCATATTTCACTACCGTAACCACAACTATCCTTACTACATTTAGCCAGAGATTTTCATAGACTGTTCTCTTTTCAGTGTCATCAATGTACACCTCCTAGACCTCAACGCTCTTGTCTGAACAACACAGCAGTAACGCTGCAGCACCACAGTAAACTGATTTCTATCGCACTCCGTCACTCAGCTGCCTTCTCCTTATCAACAGCAGGATTCCGAATCTGGAATTATCTCCCTCACTATATCAAAGTGATGAAACTCCGTCTTCAAATGACAGCTAGTGAGATTTGTACCAAAATGACAGCAATGGCTGCTTTTCTTCTGAATGCACCTCTTACCCCGTTACACCCAAGTACCCTTGATTCCAATCAGACCTTTCTCATTTTCCGAAGCCCCCAGCTGAATCAGTAGAATTTCTGCGTCTTAGAACTCGCTATGTCATAAAATTTCTCTTATATACATGAATTCAAACAATACATGTCTTCCACTGTAAAAATTATATTTTTTCATAGTAGTAGTAATAGTATCGCTAGTATTATTGATAAGAGTTCCTGTGAGTATTGGGAATTAGACACATTCAGATTTGTTTCAAATAAGTATAAATTTTATTTGTCCTATTCATCATATTAGGAACATTTTAATTACTTAAGTAACGTTTTTCGTATGAAATACATGGAATCATGGGTTCACTGTACCACTATACGTTTCGATGGTTAACATCATTTCCTTCGGAGGGTCGGTTCAAATGCTTCAAATGACTCTAAGCACTGTGGGACTTAACATCTGAGGTCATCAATCCTATAGACTTAGAACCACCTAACCCTTACTAACATTAGGACATCACACACATCCATGCCCGAGGCAGGATTCGAACCTGCGACCGCGGCAGCAATGCGGTTCCGGACTGAAGCGTCTAGAACCGCTCGGCCACAGCGGCCAGCTTCCTTCGGAGGAATAATTATTTACTTGCCGTCTTGGTAGTAGGGAACAGCATATATGCCTATTCACAGCCGCAGGCAAGTTTTAACTTTTACTTGTAGTAAAAGGTATATTTTTTTCCAGAATGGGCGATACTAAAGTAAAAAACAAATTAAGTAAGAGTGACGGGCACTTAGAGGTGAAGTAGGAACAAGCAGCTGCCGCATATTACTTTTGTTGTGTGTGTGCTTCACTGCACATGGGCAGTTACACTGTTACCCTATACACACATCCTATACGCGTTACAGATATGACTACGTTAACGTTAAGTGCAAAGATAACCAGTGGATGCAACTGCTGGAGTTTCATTATTTAAACATCCCGTAGACTTGAGTTAATTTACCACATTTCGTACCGTATGTGCCCTGGGAGCTCCAGTCACTGCCGTTGCGTATTCCTCTCTACGGAAACACGAACTGTCATCTGCAGACCGTCCAAGTTGTTTAAGTCGTCGCGTCCCTCGGTCTTTCACCAGTCCAGTCAGCCCAGTTGTAAAAGAGGCTCTCATACAGGAAGATGTCTAAGCCTATACTAACGACGATCCAACAATTTACAAGTCTTGGATTTTCTCGGCTGTAAGGAAAATGGCGCCCTGTTAAATGGCAACGGACAGCCACATCTAGGGATTCACTTCTCTCTCTCGAGAGGGCAGCTCGAAGTCAGTGTATGCCCTGGGCAACGGCACAGTAAACTCTCTACAAGAATTTTTTCGATCAGTTGTGTGAGTGGGATTATGGATTGCTCAGTTTTGCTCTGGTATTATCTGGGGTGATTACTTTAGGCGAGAAAGGCAATTGACACCTTAAGGAACGATCTTTGTGTTTATTGATGGGAACTGTTGACAAGTTACCGATGGTAGATATCCAGAAAAACAAGTAGTATCATGGTGTCACTGGGCAGATTAAGCTGTTAAAGAACAACGGGAAAACAAGTGGGCATTTAGTAGGATATAGCTTGCTGATTGGGATGCGATATTCTGGACGAACGTTCGTCAAACAAGGGACGCACTTGTGCAGCCGTATCAACATGGTTGTCTTCGTATTGTAAGACACGAATGACCGCAATATACTCGTTTATGAAGATGGAGAAGGAAGTGGAATACTTAACCACTTTTCATGTTCACGGTAACCTGAATTATTAAACCCATGTCATGATATGAAAAACACCCCCAGTGGACAATGAACCAGCTGCAGCCCGAACTACACCATCCGCACACTGTAGAATAAACGCCTCGTTCGGCAGCCTAGACACTCGACGGGTTGCATCATTTGGAAAGAGACATAACGGCGACTCGCTGGAACCCAGTACATGCGTCAGTCAGCTACTGTCCAGTTTCTGTGATGTATGGCCCACTCATCACTTGCAACCGTGTGTCTCCCGCCACTAATCGACTTTTGCCAATTATCCGTGTCCGATAGTGCACTGCATGAAGTTTCCTTCGAAATGTTCGCTCGGAACATGGTTCAGATGGATCTACATCTACTGACAGTGGCAATTGCTGTCCAGTCGTAAACCGATAGTGACTGACAAGGTGAGACACTGGTCTCCAGTTCGTGTCGATTAAGACCACTGTTCTTAAGCCGTGTTACATAATTTTCAAATGATGCAACGCGTCCAGTGTGCTCGTTTAATATTTCTATGTACACAGGAGAAAATACTAATAAGAAATGTTAAACGAGCACAAAGATTTTTGGACACAAATTCTGCCTCAAATACTTTACTAAACTTTTAGAATACGAAAATGGATAAATCGTAAATAACACATGCAAGAACCAAAGACAATCGTGACAACAGGTAGTTAATAAAATAATATTTCTGTTCATCCCCGTAATCTTTCTAAACTTACACTTTGTGATCAAAAGTATCCAGACACCCCCAGAAACAGATGTTTCTCATATTAGGTGCGTTGCGCTGCCACCTACTGCCACGTAGTAGTCATTAGACGTCGTGATAGAGCAGAATGGGGCGCTCCTCGGAACTCACGGAATTCGAGCGTGGTCAGATGATTGGGTGTCACTGATGTGATACGTCTGTAAGCGACATTTCCACACTCCTCACTGCTAAACAACCCTCGGTCCACCGTTTCTGGTGTGATAGTGAAGTGGAAACGTGAAGGGACACATACAGCACAAAAGCGTACAGGCCTATCTCGTCTGTTGACTGACAGAGACCGCCGACAGTTGAAGAGGGTCGTAACGTGTAATAGACAGACAACCATCCAGACCATCACACAGGAATTCCAAACTGCATCAGAATCCACTGCAAGTACTATGACAGTTAGGCGGGAGGTGAGAAAACTTGGATTTCATGGTCGAGCGGCTGCTCGTAAGCCACACATAACGCTGGTAAACGCCAAGCGACGCTTCGATTAGTATAAGAAGCGTAAACATTGGGCAGCTGAACAGTGGAAAAACGTTGTGTGGAGTAACGAATCACGGTAGACAATGTGGCGATCCGATTGCAGGGTATTTGTGTGGCGAATGCCCGGTGAACGCCATCTGTCAGCGTGCGTAGTGCCAGCAGTAAAATTCTGAGGCGGTGGTGTTATGGCGTGGCGGTGATCTCCATTGAGGGGACTTAAATCCCTTATTATTTTGTGTGGCACTATCACAGCACAGGCATACATTGAAGTATTAAGCACCTTCTTCCTCCCCACTGTTGAATTCGCGGATGGCGAATGCGTCTTTCAACACGATCGACCACCTGTTCATAATGCACGGCCTGTAGCTGAGTGGTTACACGACAATAACATCCCTGTAATGGACTGGCCTGCACAGAGTCTTGATCTGAATTCTATACAACACCTTTCGTGTGTTTTTGAACGCCGACTCCGTGCCAGGCCTCACCGACAGACATCGATACCTCTCCTCAGTGCAGCACTTTGTGAAGAATGGGCTGCCATTCCCCAAGAAACCTACCAGCACCTGTTTAAAAGTATGCCTGCGAGAGTGGAAGCTGACATCGAGGATAACGGTGGGCCAACACCATATTGAATTTCAGCATTCCCGATGGGGGGCGCTACGAACTTGTAAGACTGTTTAACCTATACATCGAAGAAGCAATGACTGAAATGAAAGGAAGGTCCAAGAGTGCATTTAAACTTTAACGGGAAACGGTATCGACGGTAAGATTCGCTCATGACTTTGCTATCCTCAGTGAAAGTGAACAAGAATTACAAGATCTTCAGAATAGAAAGAACAGTCTAATGAGTACAGAATATGGATTGAGAGTAAATCGAAGAAAGATGAAAGTAACGAGAAGATATAGAATTGAGTACAGCGAGAATTTTGACATCAGGGTGGGGATTACGATATAGACGAAGTTGAGGAATTGTGTTACGTAGGTGCCAAAATAACCCATAATATGACGGACGGTGCAAGGAAGACATAAAAAGCAGACTAGCATTGCCAGAAACGGCATGCCTGGGTAGAAGAAGTCTCCTAAGATCAAACGTAAGCCTTATGGTGAGGAGCAAATTTCTGGGAATATACGTTGGAGCACAGCATTGTATGATAATGAAAAATAGACTGTGGGAAAACCGGGACAGAAGGAATCAAAGAATTTGAGATGTGGTGCTACAGATGACTGTTGAAAATTAGGCGGACTGATGAGGTAAGGAACGAGGAGGTTCAGCGAAGAATGTGCAAGGAAAGGGATATTTATCTTTAAGGAAAGGGACGAGATGATAGCACTTCTGTTAAGACATCACGAAATAATTTCTATGCTACTACAGGGATCTGTAGAGGGTAAAAAGTGTAGAGGAAGACAGAGATTCGAATAAACCCATATCCAACAAATCATTGAGGACGTAGGTTGCTTGTGCTACTCTGAGATGAAAAGTTTGTCACAGGAGAGTAATTCGTCGCTGATCGCATAAAAAGAGTCAGAAGACTAAAGTGAGAGATAAGGAGAAAGAGAGACAGAGATAGAGAACGTGTTCCTAAATTTTGGTGCTAAATTTGGAACTGATTTTATTTGTCTTGCTCCACGATACTTCCGTCTCTCAGTCCATTTATGTGCTTAGTAGACCGTTCATTTCAGTTAACAGGCCCAATAGTTCTTTGTGATTTACAGATAGGACACCTGCGTAAACAGTGAATTTTACTGATTCTTATGCAATGCATTTTAATGCCACTTCCGCAACTTTTTTGTATTTCCACTATTGCTTCTTCTATATATACTGGTAGTTTGAACAGTAGAGGAGAAAAACTGCTTTCCCAGTTTAGATCTCTTTTGACCCAATCACTCGTCTCTTGGTCGTTTCTTCTTGGTTCGCTATCGCCTAATTTTAAATTATAATAAGTGACTGATTGAATAATTCATGCAATGATAACCGTACCATTATTCTTACTGTGTGAAATAGTTTTGAAAAATAGAAATAATGAATCTTTTCTCTTTCATGTATGTTAAAAGCCACGGCAGATTTTTCTCAGGGTGCTATCACCAACAATAGCATGCATATCCCAAAGTGAAGACATCTGTCCTACTCACGATGGATTAAAATCCTTTTCAACTATCACGCAAGAATACATATAAACAATTCTCAATTATTTTTTCTGAGGGGCTGGATGTCCACGATAGCTGCCCATGTGCAATGGCAGAGTAAGCATTTATTGATATTGTTATTAATAAAAATTATACCTATGGTCTAATATGACTTGGAAAATATTGCAGGACGCCGTTTTCAGATTATTAAAATTATTCTTTTTACACTTTTAGTATTATATGACTGTTGGAAGAACTTATACAATTTTTGTCATTAATGGCGTCGCTACAACAAGGAGTCTACACAGACATGGCCAGGGCTACCTTTAACTATTACGTACTGAATCATTTACAGGATAGTTACTAGCTAGTCACAAAAATACGTGCTACAATTATGAATCTCATATGTATTCAACAAAATTATATTCCTACTACAAATAATTGTATCAGTTGCAGACCATGAAAATTTAACGACCGTCAGTGTCGACCGCAGAATCGACAAACAATGAAACAAAAAATCACTCATCCTTCTTCTACAAAAAAACACATATAACAATATCTGTGATTATGACAGCACAGATAACTCTTCTCCAATGTTAAGTCTCTGCAATTTATTTCTACTATTTTTTACCGGAAGCAATGCTATATCGCATAGACATATTTTGACAAATAATGAGCTGAAAATAAATGAACCTTGTAGCCCACCGAAAAAGAGGAGGGAGAGTTAATGTCACCAGTGCGAGTGACTCATCCCTCACAATTGCACAGACTGAATCTTCAAGAGGGAAGGGATGGGTGTGCATGTCTAGCGATGATTGCTTCCGTCTTCACGATCGATCTTAAGAATACTGCAGAAAAAAGCTGTGACAGACTAAAAATGGCTCTGAGCACTATGGGACTTAACTACTGAGGTCATAAGTCCCCTAGAACTTAGAACTACTTAAACCTAACTAACCTAAGGACATCACACACATCCATGCCCGAGGCAGGATTCGAACCTGCGACCGTAGCGGTCACGCGGTTCCAAACTGACGCGCTTAGAACCGCACGGCCACACTGTGACAGACTATATAATGAATAAAGGAGCTTCGCATGTTAGCTCTCGTGTCCAGATAACGATGCTCTAGAAGGCCGTCGAAATATCAGGTATCTCTTTTATTCAGAAATAACGATGTATCAGCACTGAAATACCATCATTAATGACAAGGAAAAACGGCCTTTTCGCAGTGGTAACACCGCTTCCTGACAGATCTCCGAAGTTAAGAACTATTGGGCTTAGTATTTGTATGGGTGACCGCCCAGTCTGCCGAGCGCTGTTGGTAAGCGTAGTGCACTCAGCCTTTGTGAGGCAAACTGAGGAGCTACTTGACTGAGAAGTAGCGGTTCCGGACACGAAAACTGACAGCGGCCGGGAGACCGGTGTGCTGACCACATGCCAAACTACGAGTATATCAGCATTCAGTGGCATCAATAGGCTGAGGATGGCACAGCGGTCGGTCAGTACCGTTGGGTCTTCCGAGGCCTGTTCGGACGCAGTTTAATTTTAATGACAACGCAAGAACATGCATAGATAATGCTTCCGAGGGAGAGAAAATCGCTGAAACAAGCAGGGTTATTTGTCTAGAATGATGGTGAACTATGTATGGTAGACGACAACGCTCTTGACATCATTTTCTTAAACGTTCTCGGAGAACGATGAGATGGTTACTACAATTAGACCTTGCTCAGTAACACTTTTTCCCTTGTTATTATTTAGCATTATAAAATAAACTGAGTTGTTATTATGTAGATTTGTTTTAATTATTGTTGTTACGTTTCCGTTTTGGAATTTAACAGTTCAACGTATTGTTACTTTGTTCTTTGATACGATAAATTTTCGATACACGATAATGTATTCTACCACAATGTTTCATCAACTTAATGGCCCAGTGCATTGAAAATAATAGTAGATAATAACAATTTTCTATGTTTACCAAGTAGTTTTTGACTTATACATTAATAAACGTAGCTATGTGATACACAGTGAATGTCAAATATCTCGCTAAAATAATTATTAGTCCTAGACGCCGGTTACGTTGAGAATGATTCTGGGAAGTAATCTACCAAGTTTGCCATAAAACAGATCACAGCATCCTGGGTTTAAAATCGCATCTCATTAACTGAGATCAACATCTTAATTAACTTCTGAGAGAAGTATCAAGTGCTGTGGAGAGCAAATCAAAATCTTGTCAGGTATTTGTTTGCTCAGGGCGTTGTTAATTAATCGTGAAGCCCTTGGATGCAATTTTAGGGAGAAAGGGAACCGCCTTCGCCCCAGACGCGTGTCCCTGGTGAATGATTGCTAATTAGTTTCCACGTATCGTGTTTGTGGATTAATCCGAGGGCCAGGCTGGGAGGTAAACTCCAGAGCAGTGGGTTATTAGAAGGTTATCCTGTTAAATAGTCTCCTGCCGAGAAGTTTTGCAGTGGGCAATGGGCTCCACGAGAGGGTCCATATCGAAATACCAGTTATTCCACTCACGAGCACAGGTCATCGAAAATCAAACGCTCACGAAATTGAACGTCGTCTTCCCTTGTGTGTCAGTGTGTATGTTTGTTCCCGATTAAACAGTGTACCATTAATTGTTGTACATCAGTCAGCGTCAGCAAGTCGTTAACTATATTGGAACTTAGCCCAATAGGCGATATTCCAGGGACACATCAAACACTTTTTTCATTACATTTCTTCTGAAGACGTTTCTGTTGTTGTGTATTGAAATCGTCCACATTGATGCAAATATCGCTGCTGCTGAAAAGGACTAATCAAGAAGTTCTGGTAGGACGGGTGCGTGGGTTCTAGGGCAGCATACACACAATAAAACCAACACAGAATAGTGAGTAGCAAAATATATTACTCAGCTTCGGCAAAGCAGGTTACAGCAATTGTGGAACGCAGGTGTGAACGCAGGTATATTGTTCAAAGTGGTATTTTTGATAGTAACAAGCCATTTCGAGCGGTCAGTGAAGTAGTAAGTGATAAAAATGTACTAGAACCGTAAGAGGATTAAACTCTGGGCCTGGGATTTGTAGCCTGATAATTATGCAGTTACCTATGAAGCCGGAAACTGTAGTATGGGATACGTGGTATAACCGTTGGGCAATTTGTAGCTTCCTGGTATTGCAGTCGCTCAGTTATCAAAGTTTATGAAACGATCATAAGTGACATCATTCACTGAATATCGCAAGCGATATTCGTTGCAAGCTACATCATCATCCAAGATGCCACAAGAATTTTAGGCAATACTGCCACTTCCCTAGCAGAAACACGAAAAAACTCCCTTTTATATGAGAACGCGACACTGGTCCGACCGTGTTCCAGCAATAGTGGACACCGAAACATTCTGAAGAAGATCCCAGCAGAGGGATCGAAACGTCGGTTATTTTAGAGGAAATATGACGTGGCCTAACAACCCAAAAGATTTTAACTTTAGTGACAAAGGCCAGGAAAGACTTACATAAGACTTACATCATCAACACGCTGATGCGCTCAGACACAGGACTGAAAAAGTCTTTTTTCCTCCACATCTACAGTTTCCAATGTTATGTAGACAATGTCTTGTGTATTGGAGATAACATTACAGGTTTACAAAATTTTCAAGGCTTTCATGGTCGCTGCTTTTTTATCTTATATGGTCGGTCTCATGCGGGGTTTCGACACTTCAGATTTCTCCTACTGTCCCAAATTACAGATAACGTTTTCGTTCGATGACCCTCATACTGATGGAACGACCAGTCATTCAGATGTAGAAATTTCAACATTTACACGGTGTACGATGTATTCCCGACATTGCAGCTGGGTGCCTTTCTTCCTTTGCCTAACTGAGACATTCTTTCAACAACTTGATCGATTTTTAAATAGCCTTCCCACCGTAAATTACGCAATATATGACCGATTGTGTCCGGTAAGCTGGGTATGTTTTGGCGAAAGGAAGGCCGTATAGGACTTTTTTCTTATTATAGGTCACTTCACCATGTGTTGGACTTCGTGACTTTCTTATGCAACTGATGAAGTTCAATTGCCTTTTAGCACACATTCCAGATGTTGCAATCTCGAATCCGAAATTCTGCGTGTCAAATACTTGTCTTAAGCGCTTTGCGAGTGTGTTACTCATACCTCTTTCACGGCTCGGGTGATTTACTGAAAGTCTGTGCAGATATTGCGTGTGTCGGTTTCCCATATAAGTTATGGCCAGTTTCTCTCATCTCTCGTAACCAGTTCACCAAGAAAGAGCAGATGTTAATCATTTTTATCGCCATAGTAAATCTAATCTTGGCGTGGAGATCCAACTTTTGGTTTCTTCAACTTCTAACTGATACATCCCGAATCCTTCACGAATGTGTCAGTCTTTCCCACGTGCGGCCGAACCAGAGAGGTCTAGTTATAACAATCAGTTACTAATTTATATCTATTTTCTTACTGGGCTCGCAACTATCTATCGCATGAGCACGTGGTATATTGCATATGAGCCGGCAATTCCGCTCCCTGTCAATCACAAAGTTATTTTAAGTGGGTAGTGGACGATTGAAACTTGTTCTGTTGATGTTGTGTTCTTACCAGAATATTTATCTGATGAGGACTGAAAAGGACTTTCACGGCTAGAGCCTTAAGGGAGAAGCCTACTTTACGACAGTTGTTATGAATATATTAGTCCCTTTTTATTTTTGTTCGTAATGATATCTTTTCCACAAAAAAACATCACGATCCTGTCGTAATTTTTCCAGTTTACATAATCTGACAGCTACTGCCAAAGTGTGAGCTCCAAAAAAGAGACAGGATTTGCAGTTGGATGTTGTTGTTACTTTGGTCTTCAGACCGAGGACTGATTTGATGCAGCTCTCCATGCTACTCTATCCTGTGCAAGTCCCTTCATCTCCAAGTAACTACTATAACTTACATGCCTCTGAATCTGCTTACTGTATTCATCTCTTGGTCTCCATCTACCATTTTTATCCCACACGCTTCTGTCCAATACTAAATTGGTGATCCCTTTATGTCAGAATGTGTCCCACCAACCGATACCTTCTTTTGGTCCGGTCGTACCACAAATTCTCTTCTCCCCAAATCTATTCAGTACCTCCTCATGCAGATGGATGCATTAACTAAAATGGGGCGAAGTCTGAATTCTGCAGAGTTATCGCATCTCTATAACAAATGAAAAAATATTCTTGGTGAAATATTGATGTAGTAAAGGAAGTGCACGTTGAATTTTTCAGTAGGACTATGATTTAAAAGGTCTTGTGGATTTGTCAAGGATATCTCTATCTTCGGTCAGCGAAGACAAAGTCGCAATGTTAAATAGAAAAACCGAGTAAATCCGTCGTTGTATAGGGATGCTATAAATGGAAACCTGTTTCGTAAATGCTATTCTGCCAGGAGCATCGCTGTTCGCAGTGCACTATGATGCGAAATTTTGTATCCAATAATATTTCCATCTGTATTAAAGCGAACTTGTACATCCACGTTTTTGTTGGTACTGAGTTGCCGCACTAAATTAATAACGTGGAAATCAATAAAATACTGTGTTGTGGCGTGGTGCGGCGCTGTGATATAATTTAGAGCCAGCCACAAACGCGGCATGCTCTCCACTCTGCAGTGGCGCCGGTGGTTTTCAGACCGGTGTCCTCATATTGTTTGTTGTTCTGCATCAAATCCCGAACTTCGGAAATTCATAATTTTTTGCTACAGAAAGAACTACAGAAATATTTTATGGCAGAATAGAGTTACATAAAAATTGCTCCCTGCCGCCGTTGGATAAGCAGCTGCCAGCAGCAAGTCGTATACTCCTAGCTCACTTATTTGTTACATAGTTTAATTCTTAATTTCTCTGCGTGTTTTTGGTACTTGCATTGTTTAATTCATAAATTTCGGGCGTATTATAGTATTTGAGAGTTGTATCATCGCGTTTTAGTACCTGAATAGCGTAAAATCGCTTAGTCTCCTCCCGCCGCCGAGCAGCGTGTCAGCAGTGCGCAAGTAGCAGCATTACTGCATTTACTAGGCAATCTTGTATTTTAATAACCGTTTAAATTTTGTGTTGAATTGTTTGTGCTCTCTGTAGATTAGTTCAGACGTTCTTTGCTCAACAGTTTTTAGCATGGATAGGGACTGCATCTGCTGTGTTCGGATGCAGGCTGAGTTGGCATCCCTTCGCTCCCAGCTTCAGGCAGTATTGTCTTTGGTCACACAGCTTGATGCTGTTGCCAATGGGCATCACTGTGGGGGTCCGGATGTGGGTTTGTCGGGGACGGCCAGCTCGTCCCATGCATCCCCCGATCGGACTACGACTGTGGCTGTCCGGGATACTGCCCACATTGAGGCTGACCCCTCACCTGTGGTAGAGTGGGAGGTCGTCTCGAGGTGTGGCAGGGGGCGAAAGACATTCCGGAGGGCTGAACGGAAGGCCTCTCCAGTTTGTCTGACGAACCGGTTTCAGGCTCTGTCTCAGGCTGATACTTATCTTCGGCCGGACGTGGCTGCTTGTCCTGTCCCAGAGGTTGCCCCTCAGTCTGCAAGACCCGGGCGGTCGCAGAGGGTGGGCTTACTGGTAGTTGGGAGCTCCAACGTCAGGCGCGTAATGGGGCCCCTTAGGGATATGGCAGCAAGAGAGGTGAAGAAAACCAAAGTTCACTCCGTGTGCATACCGGGGGGAGTCATTCCGGATTTGGAAAGGGTCCTTCCGGATGCCATGAAGGGTACAGGGTGCACCCATCTGCAGGTGGTCGCTCGTGTCGGCATCAATGATGTGTGTCGCTATGGATCGGAGGAAATCCTCTCTGACTTCCGGCGGCTATCTGATTTGGTGAAGACTGCCAGTCTCGCTAGCGGGATGAAAGCAGAGCTCACCATCTGCAGCATCGTCGACAAGACTGACTGCGGACCTTTGGTACAGAGCCGAGTGGAGGGTCTGAATCAGAGGCTGAGACGGTTCTGCGACCGTGTGGGCTGCAGATTCCTCGACTTGCGCCATAGGGTGGTGGGGTTTCGGGTTCCGCTGGATAGGTCAGGAGTCCACTACACGCAGCAAGCGGCTACACGGGTAGCAGGGGTTGTGTGGCGTGGACTGGGCGGTTTTTTAGGTTAGATGGCCTCGGGCAAGTACAGAAAGGGCAACAGCCTCAAAGGGTGCGGGGCAAAGTCAGGACATGCGGGGACCAAGCAGCAATCGGTATTGTAATTGTAAACTGTCGAAGCTGCAGTGGTAAAGTACCGTTACTTCAAGCGCTGATAGAAAGCACCGAAGCTGAAATCGTTATAGGTACAGAAAGCTGGCTGAGGCCAAAGATAAATTCTGCCGAAATTTTTACGAAGGCACAGACGGTGTTTAGAGAGGATAGATTGCATGCAACCGGTGGTGGCATGTTTGTCGCTGTTAGTAGTAGTTTATCCAGTAGTGAAGTAGAAGTGGATAGTTCCTGTGAATTATTATGGGTGGAGGTTACACTCACCAACCGAGCTAGGTTAATAATTGGCTCCTTTTACCGACCTCCCGACTCAGCAGCATTAGTGACAGAACAACTGAGAGAAAATTTGGTATACATTTCACGTAAATTTTCTCAGCATGTTATAGTCTTAGGTGGAGATTTCAATTTACCAGATATAGACTGGGACACTCAGATGTTTAGGACGGGTGGTAGGGACAGAGCATCGAGTGACATTATACTGAGCGCACTATCCGAAAATTACCTCGAGCAATTAAACGGAGAACCGACTCGTGGAGATAACATCTTGGACCTACTGATAACAAACAGACCCGAACTTTTCGACTCTGTAAGTGCAGAACAGGGAATCAGTGATCATAAGGACGTTGTAGCGTCCCTGAATATGGAAGTTAATAGGAGTATAAAAAAAGGGAGGAAGGTTTATCTGTTTAGCAAGAGTAATAGAAGGCAGATTTCAGACTACCTAACAGATCAAAACGAAAATTTCTGTTCCGACACTGACAATGTTGAGTGTTTATGGAAAAAGTTCAAGGCAATCGTAAAATGCGTTTTAGACAGGTACGTGCCGAGTAAAACTGTGAGGGACGGGAAAAACCCACCGTGGTTCAACAACAAAGTTAGGAAACTACTGCGAAAGCAAAGAGAGCTTCACTCCATGTGTAAACGCAGCCAAAACCTCTCAGACAAACAGAAGCTAAACGATGTCAAAGTTAGCGTAAGGAGGGCTATGCGTAAGGCGTTCAGTGAATTCGAAAGTAAAATTCTACGTACCGACTTGACAGAAAATCCTAGGAAGTTCTGGTCTTACGTTAAATCAGTAAGTGGCTCGAAACAGCATATCCAGACACTCCGGGATGATGATGGCATTGAAACAGAGGATGACACTCGTAAAGCTGAAATACTAAACACCTTTTCCAAAGCTGTTTCACAGAGGAAGACCGCACTGCAGTTCCTTCTCTAAATCCTCGCACAAACGAAAAAATGGCTGACATCGAAATAAGTGTCCAAGGAATAGAAAAGCAACTGGAATCACTCAACAGAGGAAAGTCTACTGGACCTGACGGGATACCAATTCGACTCTACACAGAGTGCGCGAAAGAACTTGCCCCCCTTCTAACAGCCATGTACCGCAAGTCTCTAGAGGAACGGAAGGTTCCAAATGATTGGAAAAGAGCACAGGTAGTCCCAGTCTTCAAGAAGGGTCGTGGAGCAGATGCACAAAATTATAGACCTATATCTCTGACGTCGATCTGATGTAGAATTTTAGAACATGTTTTTTGCTCGCGTATCATATCGTTTTTGGAAACCCAGAATCTACTCTGTAGGAACCAACATGGATTCCGGAAACAGCGATCGTGTGAGACCCAACTCGCTTTATTTGTTCATGAGACCCAGAAAATATTAGATACAGGCTCCCAGGTAGATGCTATTTTCCTTGACTTCCGGAAGGCGTTCGATACAGTTCCGCACTGTCGCCTGATAAACAAAGTAAGAGCCTACGGAATATCAGACCAGCTGTGTGGCTGCATTGAAGAGTTTTTAGTAAACAGAACACAGCATGTTGTTATCAATGGAGAGACGTCTACAGACGTTAAAGTAACCTCTGGCGTGCCACAGGGGAGTGTTATGGGACCATTGCTTTTCACAATATATATAAATTACCTAGTAGATAGTGTCGGAAGTTCCATGCGGCTTTTAGCCGGCCGGTGTGGCCGTGCGGTTAAAGGCGCTTCAGTCTGGAACCGCGTGACCGCTACGGTCGCAGGTTCGAATCCTGCCTCGGGCATGGATGTGTGTGATGTCCTTAGGTTAGTTAGGTTTAAGTAGTTTTAAGTTCTATGGGACTGTGCTCAGAGCCATTTGAACCAATCCATGCGGCTTTTCGCGGATGATGGATGTAGTATACAGAGAAGTTGCAGCATTAGGAAATTGTAGCGAAATGCAGGAAGATCTACAGCTGATAGGCACTTGGTGCAGGGAGTGGCAACTGACCCTTAACGTAGACAAATGTAATGTATTGCGAATACATAGAAAGAAGGATCCTTTATTGTATGATTATATGATAGCGGAACAAACACTGGTAGCAGTTACTTCCGTAAAATATCTGTGGAGTATGCGTACGGAACGATTTGAAGTGGAATGATCATATAAAATTAATTGTTGGCAAGGCGGGTACCAGGTTGAGATTCATTGGGAGAGTCCTTAGAAAATGTAGTCCATCAACAAAGAAGGTGGCTTACAAAACACTCGTTCGACCTATACTTGAGTATTGCTCATCTGTGTGGGATACGTACCAGATCGGGTTGATGGAGGAGATAGAGAAGATCCAAAGAAGAGCGGCGGGTTTCGTCACAGGGTTATTTGGTAACCGTGATAGCGTTACGGAGATGTTTAGCAAACTCAAGTGGCAGACTCTGCAAGAGAGGCGCTCTGCATCGCGGTGTAGCTTGCTCGCCAGGTTTCGAGAGGGTGCGTTTCTGGATGAGGTATGAATATATTGCTACCCCCTACTTATACCTCCCGAGGAGATCACGAATGTAAAATTAGAGTGATTCGAGCGTGCACGGAGGCTTTCCGAAAGTCGTTCTTCCCGCGGACCATACGCGACTGGAACAGAAAAGGTAATGACAGTGGCACGTTAAGTGCCCTCCGCCACACACCGTTGGGTGGCTTGCGGAGTATGAATGTAGATGTAGATGTAGATGTCTTCAGTATTAAGGGTAAACTATGAGTATGGAACAGTAAGACAGACGAGACACGGAGAGAAAGAGCAACAAAAATACCTATAAACTCTAAGCAGATACGCAGTAACATACAAGATTTCTACGAAATGCACAGACCATAAGAGGTAACATTATAGAGTCCTCACGTCACGCCTGCTGGTATTATCTCAGTTCACCTGCGTGTATAAGCGACTCCCACAGGTTGAAATGCCATCATGGCCAGCACACTCGATTTGAACTCTCTCTTCAGACTCGTAAGCGGCCAGCTGTAATAAAGTTCATTCTGACAAATGGTGTCATACCCACTTTAATTAAAGTACTTAAAAAAGGTAAGAGACATTCACACGCATGTTAGAGAAGAATGCACACTTCATGTTATCTGTATCTGGTGATCCACCTACCCAACACTCAGCTATTGCGGTTGTGAGGGATCTGCGGTAGAATAACAACAGACGTTAACGTATTTCGTCCATATTCAACTCCTATTAGCTTTTGTATTGAACAAACGCTAACCATCGACAAAGTCTTCTTAAATACTGTACTCAGCCTTTGTTGAAAGTATTATTACTTCCTTTCTGTTATCTTGAGGAACATTCCAGAAGACTAATTGTGGAAATCGATCTACCTGTAATATTTTACACACCACAACTACAGGTAACATATTTCGTATAACTGAAACACTTACAGGGTATCATTCTGTAATTTGGCGTCACACTGCATCTCCGCTGTTAATGACAGATAGTTTGATGACATTTATTGGATATTTCATTATTAGTGCTGAGATCATATTTTTTCAGCTCTATCGTACATATGTCTTTCTTAAGAAATTTTTCAATATATGCCTAAGAACTGGAGCGGAATGGTGCAAATAGATTATATAAAAAAATAGATAGTTCGTGTGTAACACGAGTCAATGTTGGTAAAGGGTATGAAAACGCCTGAGCTTCGGTGAACGAAATTTATTTATCACAGATGATGAACGAAACCGATTAAGTTATCCATCGGTACAAACTGTTCCTTAACAAAGGCTTTTGAAACTAAAATGCAATGAGAATTCAGCACTAGTCCGGTAATTGAGAGCAAAAGGGAAATGGAAAATTTATTTGTAGAAGTATTGGAGAATTATCTCATAATCAGTATCCAACGATTTTCTCTGAGTAGAAGAGCCCCCATGAATACCCGATAAAACAACGTGTAGTGATGAAATTCCTTTACTGACCCGCAGGTATGCTACAGAAAGCAGTGGCTTTACCTGTAGGAGACCACAACAAAGCGAATTAATGTGATTGCAGTATGAATTGCAGTTGATAAAATCTTCAAAAACGCAGAAGGACCACCGTGAAACGGGCAATAACATTTTTGTGAATAAATTAATTTACAACGCACAGCAGTATTGGGCTATTTCTTCTTAAACGGAGTGTGTGTTGCAATTTGGCCTCCTTTGGATATCCGGGCAATGTTAGTCGACAATAGATGCGCTATTGACGATGTATTGTATCTTTAAGCGGTAGTCACGGGTTTACTCTTATTATTTGGTGAATCAGAAAGTGGCTGGCCTTCTGCACATGTTCTCAAAAATTGAAAGTAACGCGTTCCTATTTCTCACCCAAAGATGAATAGCTTACGCATGATTAAGAGAACAGAATCCGACAGTCTTCAGTTTATTAAATGTGCATCTGGCATAAGAGAAAACGGTGAAATTAAGAAGGATTTGCTAGTTTATTCGTTCTTCCACGACATTACGTCGTATCCATACGGATTCTCGTGCGATTCCTGACAATGCGTGACTTATAACACGCACTTACATTGTATCATAATCAGAAAGGTTTATGTAGCTGTGTGGAATATAAATTCCCTAAATGTTTTTTCCTGGACAGTGACCAATACAACTGTGTGCGGTATATTCGGCTATCGTATTATATAGTGGAGCCATCGCTTAATGGCACATGAAAGTGAACATTTCCAATAGAAAGTCGAATTGGCGCTTAAAACAGTACATACTTAATACGATTGCAAATATACCACAATAATTTACATTTAATGTTCTTACGAGGAAATTTAAAATCGCTTAACACATTACTTAAATTATAGAAATTACACTGAGGAATTTGTTCGTGATAGATGAATAAAATCAAAATTATTTTGTACCTACTTCTACGTTATAACTGCAATGTTTGGATTTGTGGGACAACCTCTATCTCATGTTTCCTGATGTAATCTTCCTTTATTCGCGTTACGTTTACTCTTCTGTGTGCGTCACGTTCAGTGGGAGGTGCGACATTTAATACCAGAAGCCTGATGGTCTCCATCTTGCTCAAGGTGAGTGACGGACAAGCTAACACGGATGTGTTCCCTGTACGAGCTAACACACACGTGGGGCGCTGCTATAACAGGAGACACCCCACTCGCATCACTGCGCGGCGGCAGTGGCGGAAGCGGCCGGACAGGAATAACTTCCTGCTCGACGAGGTGCGCGTGACAGTGAAGCCTAACGCGCAGGGGCTTCGCTGGCTACGCCGTCTCTGCGAAACTGCTACGTGCTCACGCCCGAGGAAGTTGGAATTTTTCTTCATTTTTTGACAATTCTTGTGCTTTTCATTCGTGGGGTGTCTAGAAACGTTAGTAAAAAAGAATACACAACCAACTGTAACATCAGGCGAGGAAAGGAATTGGTTACAACTGCGTTTCCGAAATGTCGTTGATCAGATTGCAATGAACGATGTTCCAGTACTCAGCATCCGAGTTGGCTAATCATCTAAACCAGTCTTCTAGAAAATGTAATGTTTCGTTCTTTGATGTTGCTTTATATCCTGTGTAGCACAGGCTTCTTACTTAGTTGGAAACGTTTCAGCTGGGCCATTATCAGTTAATCACTAAAGGAAACCAGATTTGTGAATGAGTCAGTGGGCAGTGCAGATTTTTGTGAATAAAACCTTTTAGATCATTTAATATACTTCTTTTTCATACTGTCGTTCTGGCTACCGTGATGATTAGATCAAAAGTTCGGTCGTGTAAAAAATTCGATGTTCATTACAATAAAACCTATCAACCTATTTCACTTGCATAACAAGATCTTTAATGTTAAATATACTGGAGAGACGAGAAGGAGTAGGAAAACGTAACTTTCAGTTTGCAACATACATCTGAAAGTACAGTCTCGACCTCATTCCCTAAATGATGGAAGGAAGCTGTTGGCTACTACTTAGAGATACCCTACATCGTCGATAAATTATCTCATGTCGATTAAAACAGTTCGAAAATACGTCGGGGTCCAGCACGCGGTCCGTTTTAGAAGGTAGTGCCGAAGCATTCTGGGATATAGAATGTTCATCCTAACTGCGAACCTTAAAACCTGGAGACCTGTCAGAACATAACAGTATGCCGCACATACATTTCAATATAAATTTCAAAAATTCCGATTCTTCATTTTGTTGTTTATGTATTATGTCTTACAGTGAAGCAATTTCTGGATGGCCCCTAGAAACAGTAAGAATGACACTTAAGAATATAAATTCGTTTTGTAACATACTATGTGGTTAATTGGAGGTCGGCGGAGAAAATACACTATGCGATTAAAAGTATCTGAACACCTGACTGAAAATAACTTACTAGTTTGTGGCGCGCTCCATCGCTAATACTGGAATTCAGTATGGTGTTGGCCAACTCTTAGCCTTGATGAGAGCTTCCACTCTCGCAAGCATACGTTCAATCAGGTGTTGGAAGGTTTCTTGGAGAACGGCAGCCCATTATTCACGGAGTTCTGCACTGAGGAGAGGTATTGACGTCGGTCTGGGAGGCCTGGAACGAAGCCGGCGTTCCAAAACATCCCAAAGGTGTTCTACATGAGTCAGGTCAGGACTCTGCGCAGTCCAGTCAATTACAGGGATGTTATTGTCGGGTAAGCACTCCGCCACTGGCTGTTCAATATTAACAGGTGCTCGATCATGTTTAAGATGCAATCACAATTCCCGGATCTCTCTTCAACAATGGGAAACAAAAAAGCGCTCAAAATATCAATGTAGGCCTGTGGTGTGATAGTACCAAGCAAAACAACAAGGGGTGCAAGTCCCTCCATGACAAACACGATCACACCATAACGCCACCGCCTCTGAATTTTACTGTTGGTCCTATACACACTGGCAAATGACGTTCACCGGGCGTTCGCCATACCCACACCCTGCCATCGGATCACCACATTGTGTACCGTGATGCGTCACTCTGCACAACGTTTTTCCACTCTTCAATCGTCCAATGTTTACACTCTTACACCAATCGAGGCGTTATTTGGCATTTACCGGCGTGATGTGTGGTTTACGAGCAGCCGCTCGACCATGAAATCCAAGTTTTGTCTCCTCCCGCCTAACTGTCATAGCACTTGCAATGGATCCTGATGCAGTTTGGAACTCCTGTGTGATCATCTGGATAGATGTCTGCGTATTACACATTACGATCCTCGTCAACTGCCGGCGGTCTCTGTCAGTCAACAGATGAGGTCAACCTGTACGATTTTGTACTGTATATGTCCCTTCACGTTTCCATTTCCCTATCACATCGGAAACGATGGACCGAGGGATGTTTAGGAGCGTGGAATTCTCGCGTACAGCCGTATAACACAACTGACACCGCATCACCTGACTACGTTCGAAGTCCGTGAGTTCTGCGGAGTGACCCATTCTGTTTTCTCATAAACTCTAATGACTACTGTGTTCGCTGGTTTGGAATAGGTGGCAGCACAATGCACCTAATATGAAAGACGAATATTTTTGGGGGTTTCCGGATATTTTTGATCACATAGTGTAGATGTTGTCTACTTGTATGAATATCAAGAGGTCAGATGGAAAACCAGTCTTAAGCAAAGAAGTGAAAGCAGACAGATGAAAGAAGTATATAAAGGGCCCATACAAGTGTGATGTACTTGAGTGTAATGTTATGGAAATGGAAGAGAATGTACATGAAGATGAGATGGGAGATACGATACAGTGCGAAGAATTTGACAGAAAACTGGAAGATCTAAGACGAAACAAATCCCCGGGAGTAGACAACATTCCATTAGAATTAGTGACAGCCTTGGGAGAGCCAGACATGACAAAACTATTCCATCTGGTGAGTAAGATGTATGAGACAGGCGAAATACCCTCAAGAAGAATGTAATAATTCCAATTCTAAAAAAAAAAATGTTCAGATGTGTGTGAAATCTTATGGGACTTAACTGCTAAGGTCATCAGTTCCTAAGCTTACACACTACTTAACCTAAATTATCGTAAGGACAAACACACACATCCATGCCCGAGGGAAGACTCGAACCAGCCGCACATTCCCTGACTGTAGCGCCTCTTACCGCTCGGCTAATCCCGCGCTGCCCAATTCTAAAGAAAGCAGATACTGACAGGTGTGAAACTTACCAAAATATCAGTCTAATAAGTCACCGTTGCAAAATACTAACACGAATTTTATACAGACGAATGGCAAAACTGGTAGAAGCCGACATCGGGGAAGATAACACCAGAGGAAATATTGACCCTACGACTTATCTTAGGTTAAGGAAACGCAAACCTACGCTTATAGCATTTGTGGACTTAGAGAAAGCTTTTGACAATATTGACAGAAATACTCACTTTCAAATTCTGAAGGAGGCAGGGATAAAATACAGGGAGCGACATGCTATTTACAGTTTGTACAGAACCAAGTGTCAAGGAGCACGAAAGAGAATCGGTGATTAAGAAGTGAGTCAGACAGGGCTGTATATTAAGCAAGCAGTAAAAGAGGCAAAAGAAAAATTTGGGGTAGGAATTAAAATCTAAGGAGAAGAAATAAAAACCTTGAGCTTTGCCGATGACATTGTAATTCTGTCAGTGACAGCAAAGTATCTGGAATGGACAGAGTCATGAAAGGGGATGTACTAAGAATACCACCAAAAGCAAATCGAGAATAATGGAATGTTGTTGTTGTTGTGGTCTTCAGTCCTGAGACTGGTTTGATGCCTCAGTACATGTCCTACCAACCGATGCCTTCTTCTAGTCAAGTTGTGCCACAAACTTCTCGTCTCCCCAATTCTGTTCAATGCCCCCTCATTAGTTATATGATCTACCCATCTAATCTTCAGCATTGGTTCAAATGGCTCTGAGCACTATGGGACTTAACAGCTTTGGGCATCAGTCCCCTAGCACTTAGAACTAACTAACCTAAGGACATCACAAACATCCATGCCCGAGGCAGGATTCGAACCTGCGACCGTAGCGGTCGCGCAGTTCCAGACTGTAGCGCCTAGAACCGCTCGGGCACTACGGCCGGCAATCTTCAGCATTCTTCTATAGCACCACATTTCGAAAGCTTCTATTCTCTTCTTGCTCAAACTAGTTATCGTCCATGTTTCACTTCCATAGATGGCTACGCTCCATACAAATACTTTCAGAAACGACTTCCGGACACTTAAATCTATACTCGATGTTAAAATATTTCTCTTCTTCAGAAACGCTTTCCTTGCCATTGCCAGCCTACATTTTATATCCTGTCTACTTCGACCATCATCAGTTATTTTGCTCCCCAAATAGCAAAACTCCTTCACCACTTTTAGTGTCTCATTTCCTAATCTAATTCCCTCAGCATCACCCCACTTAATTCGACTACATTCCATTATCCTCGTTTTGCTTTTGTTGATGTTCATCTTATACACTCCTTTCATGACACTGTCCATTCCGTTCAACTACTCTTCCAAGTACTTTGCTGTCTCTGACAGAATTACAATGTCATTGGCGACCTTCCAAGTTTTTGTTTCTTCTCCATGGATTTTCATTCCTACTCCGAATTTTTCTTTTGTTTCCTTTACTGCTTGCTCAATACACAGATTGAATAACATCGGGGACAGGCTAGAACCCCGTCTCACTCCCATCCCAACCACTGCTTCCCTTTCATGCCCCTCGACTCTTATAACTGCCATCTGGTTTCAGAACAAATTGTAAATAGCCTTTTGCTCCCTGTATTTTTCCCCTGCCACCTTCAGAATTTGAAAGAGAGTATTCCACTCAACATTGTCAAAAGCTTTCTCTAAGTCTACAAATGCTAGAAACGTAGGTTTGCCTTTCCTTAATCTAGCTTCTAAGATAAGTCGTAGGGTCAGTATTGCCTCACGTGTTCCAATATTTCTACGGAATGCAAACTGATCTTCCCCGAGGTCGGCTTCTATCAGTTTTTTCCATTCGTCTGTAAAGAATTCGCGTTAGTATTTTGCAGCCGTGACTTATTAAACTGATTTTCGGTAATTTTCACATCTGTCAACACCTGCTTTCTTTGGGATTGGAATTATTACATTCTGCTTGAAGTGTAAGGGAATTTCGCCTGTCTCATACATCTTGCTCACCAGATGGTAGAGTTTTGTCAGGACTGGCTCTCCCAAGGCCATCAGTAGTTCTAATGGAATGTTGTCTACTCCCGGGCCTTGTTTCGACTCAGGTCCTTCAGTGCTCTGTCAAACTCTTCACGCAGTATCGTATCTCCCATTTCATCTTCATCTACATTTCCATAATATTGTCCTCAAGTACATTGCCCTTGTATAGACCCTCTATATACTCCTTCCACCGTTCTGCTATCCCTTCTGTGCTTAGAACTGGGTTTCCATCTGAGCTCCTGATATTCATCCAAATGATTCCCTTTTCTCCAAATGTCTCTTTAATTTCTCTGTAGGCAGGTCTATCTTACCCCTAGTGAGATAAGCCTCTACATCCTTACATTTGTCCTCTAGCTATCCCTGATTAGCCATTTTGCACTTCCTGTCGATCTTATTTTTGAGACGTTTGTATTCCTTTTTGCCTGCTTCATTTACTGCATTTTTATATTTTCTCCTTTCATCAACTAAATTCAATATTCCTTCTGTTACCTAAGGATTTCTACCAGCCCTCGTCTTTTTACCTACTAGATCCTCTGCTCCCTTCACTACTTCATCTCTCAAAGCTACCCATTCTTCTTCTAGTGTATTTCTTTCCCCCATTCCTGTCAATTGTTACCTTATGCTCTCCCTGAAACTCTGAACAACCTCTGGTTTAGTCAGTTTATCCAGGTCCCATCTCCTCAAATTCCCACCTTTTTGCAGTTTCTTCAGTTTTAATCTACAGCTGATAACCAATAAATTGTGGTCAGAGTCCACATCTGCCCCTGGAAATGTCTTACAATTTATAACCTGGTTCCTAAATCTCTGTCTTACGATTATATAATCAATCTGAAACCTGTCAGTATCTCCAGGCTTCTTCGATGTATACAATCTTCTTTTATGATTCTTGAACCAAGTGTTAGCTATGATTATGTTGTGCTCTGTGCAAAATTCTATCAGGCGGCTTCCTCATTCATTTCTTAGCCCCAATCCATATTCACTTACTACGTTTCCTTCTCTCCCTTTTCCTACTACCTAATTCCAGTCACCCATGACTATTAAATTTTCGTCTCCCTTCACTATCTGAATAATTTCTTTTATTTCATCATACATTTCTTCAATTTCTTCGTCATCTGCAGAGCTAGTTGCCATATAAACTTGTACTACTGTAGTAGACGTCGGCTTCGTGTCTATCTTGGCCACAATAATGTGTTCACTATGCTGTTTGTAGTAGCTTACCCGCACTCCTATTGTTTTATTCATTATTAAACCGACTCCTGCATTATCCCTATATGATTTTGTATTTGTAACCCTGTATTCGCCTGACCAAAAGTCTTGTTCCTCCTGCCAGCGAACTTCACTAATTCCTACTATATCTAACTTAAACCTTTCCATTTCCCTTTTTAAATTTTCTAACCTACCTGCTCGATTAAGAGGTTTGACATTCCAAGCTCCAATCCGTAGAACGACAGTTTTCTTTCTCCTGATAACGACATCCTCCTGAGTAGTCCCCGCCTGGAGATCCGAATGGGGGACTATTTTACCTCTGGAATATTTTACCCAAGAGGACGCCATCATTATTTAACCATATAGTAAAGCTGCATGCCCTGAGAAAAATTACGGCTGTGGCTGTTGCCCCTGCAACTACTGAAAAGGCTGCTGCCCCTCTTCAGGAACCACACGTTTGTCTGGCCTCTCAACAAATACCCCTCCGTTGTGGTTGCACCTACGGTACGGCTATCTGTATCACTGAGGCACGCAAGCCTCCCCACCAACGGCAAGGTCCATGGTTCTTGGGGGTGGGGGGGGGGTGGGGGGGGGTGGGGGAGGGGGTGAATGTAGTCAAAATAAATCAGGTGATTCTGAGGAAATTATATTAGGAAATGAGACACTTATACTAGTAGATGAGTTTTCGTCTTTGAGTAGCAAAGTAACTGATGATGGTCAAGGTAGAAAGAATATAAAATGTTGATATGCAATTTCAAGAAGAACGTTTCTGAAGAACAGAAATTTGTTAATATCGAGCATAGATTTAAGTGTCAGGAAGTCCTTTCTGAAAATATTTGTGTGTAGTGTAGCCAGGTATGGAAGTGAAACATGGACGATAAACAGTGTAGACAAGAAGAGAATAGAAGCTTTAGAAATGTGGTGCTACAGAAGAATGCTGAAGATTAGATGGGTAGTTAACGTAACTAATGTGGAGCTACTGGATAGAATTGGGGAGTGAGGAATTTGAAGCACTGCTTGACAAGATGAAGTGATAGATTGGTAGGACACGTCCTGAGGTATCAGTGGATTAGCAGTTTGGTATTAGAGGGAAACGTGGAGGGTAGAAATCATGTAGGGAGACCAAGAGATGAATACACAAAGCAGACTGAGAATGATGTGGAGTGCAGTAGTTTTTCGGAGATGAAGAGGCTTTCAGAGGATAAGTAGCATGGAGAGCTGCATCACACCAGTCTTTGGACTGAAGACCACAACAACAGCAACAACACAATCAGATGGCAGAAATAGCATTCAGACATTGTTACATGAGAGCTGCATCAAATCAGTGTTTGGACTGAAGGCCATAACAACAACACAGTGAAATGTCGGAAATATCATTAAAGCATTTTCACATAATTGTGACTCGAGAACATGAAAATATCAGTATAATCTGGGAAGTAGTCCGATAAACATTCTGCCGGGCACTTGGATGTAAATTGCAGACCTTAGGTGAATGTGTAGACATGTAGATGTGGTGTTGCTCTAAGTGTTTGGGACACTGGTAAGTCGGCTTGATGGAAGTAGTCAAAGGGGTGGAGGGAGACAGTGATGTATACCAAGTGGAATAAATCACCGTGAAAATAAGCGATTTAAGCAAAGGGAACTAAAGTGAGAATCATCAGAAAATATTGTTTCCGTTCAACTCTCTGTGATAAACTTGGAAGAACCGTTATTCGAGACCGATTGTGCCAATGTTTTATTTCATAGAATTTATACCACTTGTGGAGATCTGAGAAACGATAAGGAAGGTTATAACGTATACGGAGGTGTACAGTTACCGTAACTCGTTCCTCAACTAAAGGAATACGACGAAGAACTTAATTTGATACGAAGTGCTCTGTAGCACATGCAGCGGGTTGCACAGCACATACGAGTATGTAAATGAAGTTAGTAACACGAAGTAAAGACAATAGTTTGGCACAAATAATGTAGCTCTCAAGCATATCGCTTTGAAGCCGGTAATATAATCAAAGTAATAACATGTAGATGGCCTGAGCATGCTTAGCCACTCTGAGATCATATACGAAGTTATACCCTCCGGGGCACTTAGATTAAACCTTGCCACGTAAAATGAGGTGTATTTTAATCAACATGAAAACCGAACAGGAACTGCTGAAGGCAAAATCGGACGCTCAACGTAGCGTGCTGGTTACGCTGTTGGACTCAGAGACTGGGATTCCAATTGAATTTCTCGTTTATCTCTCTGTTATGAACTGATATTAAAGCCCTCATTGAGAACACGCCCAGGCAACGACTGAAAGCCATTTAATTTAGCTACGAAATTAATAAAGTTGGTGGGAGGCGGGGCAATCGCTTCATTTTGACGGACATATAAATCACACAGTCACTGGGACGACAAGCTTTGGAATCGATTCTGCGGGGATGATACGGTTACGAGATATGTGTGCTTGAAATACTACAACATGCAGGACAGAAGATACAAATTTTACGCTTTCAAGAAAAGAACAGTTTTAATCGTATTCACGATTATACGAGTATCTTTAGTATCGGCCCGTGCGTTAGAAAGCTGTTTGATTTAAATACTATCCACTTGTACGAGTACACTCTGGTCGGGGGTAGATCAATGGCGCTGCACTCACCGTACGTAGTACTGAAAATTGTAAGAACAGTACATTTTCGGAAGGTGGTCCCCTACAGGCCGTAAATATTTGAAGAATGTCATGGTCACCACCTAGACCCGCGGACAAATACTTTTCATTGAACAACCACGGGCTATCATCAAGATCATACAAACATTTAAAAACATCGTACTAGACAATACAAAATCAATGACGTTAGATAGTAAAATTCTTCACTGTTGTCAGGTGGTAATTTATATTACTACACTACTGGCCATTAAAATTGCTACACCAAAAAGAAATGCAGATGATAAAAGGGTATTCATTGGACAAATATATTATACTAGAACTGACATGTGATTACATTTTCACGCAATTTGGGTGCATAGATCCTGAGAAATCAGGCCGTAATAAAGGCCTTGATACGCCTGGGCATTGAGTCAAACAGAGCGCGGATGGCATGTACAGTTACAGCTGTCCATGCAGCTTCAACACGATACCACAGTTCATCAAGGGTAGTGATTGGCGTATTGTGACGAGCCAGTTGCTCGGCTACCATTGATCAGACGTTTTGAATTGGTGAGAGATATGGAGAATGTGCTGGGCCAGGGCAGCAGTCGAACATTTTCTGTATCCAGAGAGGCCAGTACAGGACCTGCAATATACGGTCGTGCATTATCCTGCTGAAATGTAGGGTTTCGCAGGGATCGAATGAGGGGTAGAGCCACAGGTCGTAACACATCTGAAATGTAACGTCCACTGTTCAAAGTGCCGTCAATGTGAACAAGAGGTGACCGAGACGTGTAAACAGTCATTGGATCTCGACCAACGCGAGCAGCAATGTCGCGATACGATAAACGGCAATCGCGATAGGCAACAATCCGACCTTTATCAAAGTCGGAAACTTGATCGTACGCATTACACGAGGCATCACAACAACATTTCACCAGGGAACGCCTGTCAACTACTGTTTGTGCATGAGAAATCGGTTGGAAACTTTCCTGATGTCAGCACGTTGTAGGTGTCGCCACCGGCGCCAACCTTGAGTGAATGCTCTGAAAAGCTAATCATTTGCATATCACAGCATCTTCTTCCTGTCGGTTAAATTTCGCGTCTGTAGCACGTCATCTTCGTGGTGTAGCAATTTTAATGGCCAGTAGTGTATATTACTACACTGACGAAAACAAAATGCAACACCAAGGAGGAATTGTACGACATAAAAAAAAAACTGGTAGGCTTGTTTCTGCATCTGAAATTTTTTTCTGTTCAAATTTCGCGTAAGTCGCATAGGACTGGTGCTAGTTGCGCCACTATGAAGATGCAAATCAGGTTTGCTTTATACAATCTGTAACGAGCGTGAGCGTTTGTTACTTTTGAGGTTTGAAGTGGTGAGTTGCTGTTAGTCAAGGATGCCTTTAAGGCGGCAACGACGACATTATTAACACTTCAGAAACACGAAAGGTGCTCCATAATCCGTAAATTACAGGACAAGGTGTGTGACAGGGCTACGAGAAGCTGCATGTTCCTTCTGCGACACTGTAGAAAGACTAGGCCACTGTACATGATTGCTGCCAGCGGTGGTCACGAGAATCTACGGTGGCAAGAAGACCGGGCTCGGCAGGGTCACGTCGCACTACCGAGAGGGAAGACCATCGTGTTCGGCGTATGACTCTGGCTCATAGTATAGCATCTGCAGCAGCTATATGACCATCAACTGGCATGACAGTGGTGCAACAAACTATCACAAATCGGTTATTTCAAGGACAGCTTCGAGTCAGAGGCCCTGTGGTGTGCATTCCACTGATCCAAAGCACCGCCATTTGCGACATCAGTGGTTTCAAGCTAGAACACATTGGAGGGCAGGGTTAAGGTCTGCTTTGTTTTCTGATGAAAGTTGGTTCTACCCCGGTGTCAGTGTGAGTCGTGTTTGCTTACAACATGGCCACTTGAGGGCCTGCAGCCAACATGTCTGCGTGCCAGACACACTGGACCTACACCCGAAGTTATAACCTGGAGCACGAATTCGTACGGCACCAGGGGCACTAACGTGGTCATCCCACGCAAAATGGTTGAAATGGCTCTAAGCAATATGGGATTTAACATCTGAGGTTATCAGTCCCATAGACTTAGAACTACTTAAACCTAACTAACCTAAGGACATCATACACATCCATGCCCGAGGCAGGATTCGAACCTGCGACCGTAGTAGCAGCACGGTTCCGGACTGAAGTCCCCAAAACTGTTCTTCCACAGCGGCCGGCTCATCCCACGCACCTGACTGCAGTTTCGTTGGTCGGTCTGGTGGTTCGGCCTGCTGTGCTGCCATTCATGAACGCCATTCCAAGAGCTGTGTTCAACGGGATAATGCTGTTGTAACCCAACAGATTGTCATGTTGCCTTGGTTTTTAGGGCTGCCTCCAATCGAGGAATGTATGGGACACCACCGGACGACAACTCCAGCGTCACCTTAAAATAGCATTAACCGTCCTGTATTGATCGACCACGTCCAACGAGCGTGTAACTCAATCCCACAAACTGAAATCGGCACCTGTACAACATAATTGATGCACGTTTGCTTGCTTGCATTTAACGTTCTGGCGGTTACACTCATAGTTAATGTACTAGTATTTGACATTTTCAATGGCTTACCTCGCTCTTACGTTGACCTGTGATCTTGCAATGTTAATCACTTAAATATGTTACGTAGACAAATGTAGTCCCGAAATTTCATTACTCAATGTTAATTATTATTTGATGTTGCGGTCTTTTTCTGTCAGTGTATGTGACAACAGTGATGAATTTATGGATTTCGTGATCTTCCGTATCCTTTTATGAACCTGATGATTGTCTGTGGACCGAAACTGGTTGCTCAATCAAGAATTTTCAGCAATGGCTCTTTGCGGTAAGTCATAATCTTATCATTTGTAAAAACCACACACAATTAATTATCATATCAGTTGACGCTTACGGGCCGTATGCAGTAACCTGTCCTGGATCATTATACGATACCAAAAAATTATAGAAGAGATAAAACTTCGAAACACTAATTAATAAAGAGATAATATGCTGAAATTTTGGCTCGTGAATGTTAAATATTAGTGATGATTTAAAAATAAGTGCTACGCGCCGGTATTTCGCAGAAATTCCCATTTCAAGCGGATTCGAACTCGTTGCGAGTCGAGAGCTTCTAGTGGCGAGTGAAGTTTTAAGCCAGAATGTGGGATGTTCCAGGAATATTCGTTTGTGGGAACCGTAATTTCGAAAGTTTTGTATCGACAATGGCCCAGTACAAAGCTTCAACGTACGTCGCACAGTCATATAATGACCATCCTGTCCTAACAACCACTTTAGTTATTTCAGGACGTCAGACCGTTGAAACGCTAACAACAATCGGATTTATAGAGTTGAGAGCGAATTACACGTAGAAAAGAACCGGCTAACAGGGAAACAAATAAGTACATTGTTAATTTCTGGCGTAGTAAATACGGGACGTTCTCGATCTGAGTTGGAAATAAATGGTCATCAGGTATATTATGAGAGTTTCTAAATCCAGAACACTAATGGAATACATATTTTGGCGAGAAGCAGAGTGAAGAGTCGTCCATGGCGAATAGGAAGAGATTCGGCCGATAGTCTTCGTCAGGCATTGGGCTGACAGCTTGTCAGCGCCCCAGCAGGATGTATGTCTGTGGTTAGTGGCAGAAAGTCGGCCAGCGAATCACTATCAGTCTGCGATGATGCATGTAGCCACGCCAAGTTACTCATCAGCATCGAACCATAGTATCCACTTTTATTTATTCGGTTCTTTCGCTTCTGTGCCTTCTGGGACACCAGTTCTTGTAAGTTTTCTGTCATTAGCCGGAAGTGATACCTAATTCAGCCAGTGGTGTAAGGTTAAAAAAAAATGGTTCAAATGGTTCTGAACACTATGGGACTCAACTGCTGAGGTCATTAGTCCCCTAGAACTTAGAACTAGTTAAACCTAACTAACCTAATGACATCACAAACATCCATGCCCGAGGCAGGATTCGAACCTGCGACCGTAGCGGTCTCGCGGTTCCAGGCTGCAGCGCCTTTAACCGCACGGCCGCTTCGGCCGGCTGCTGTAAGGTGCGTTGCTTGTTGAGTCTTCTTACTTCAAACACATTGGAAATTTTCTTCCACACTCTCAGTATGAGAATTCCGGTAGAGCGTTTAAAAACATCCTGAGCGACGCTGATGTAATTAGATTTGTCTCTCCTCATTTGCTATTAATAAAATATTAACAATGTTTCAATTAGGATCATGTATATGGAGATGCATAAAGGCTGTATTTATTTTGTTAGACGTATTTCGGCTGAATTTATTAAGCCATCATCAGTGGCTATCTTGATATTGATCTAAATGTGTTCTTGCTGCTTAGCACTGTAGCACTAAATACACACTTCAGCACAGGACACAAACTGCACACGCAATCTTTCATCATGGAAACCTGTCTGGTGCTACAGGCAGAATAAAACCTTCACCAACAACACAGCAAGGGCACATACATAGTGTTTGGACAAAAATATGGAAAAAGCGCGAGAAATACATGCTTGAACATAAATGCAGTGCTAGCCAAGTCTCCAGGTTGCGCTGTTGTATTTGACCACAAGCAGCACCTGTCTCATGTCCTCGATACGTTGCAAGAGTCAGTCGTGTTGAGAACAGTATTCTATGTAGATGTGAGTGACTATGTACGTGACTTCGAACGTCGTAAAATGATTGCTGCTCAAATGGTGGGCACTTCCGCAACCAGTTATCGTTTGTTTCAAGAGCCACCATATCGAAAATATATATGGCATACAGGGAAAGGGGAAGTACTGCAAGTGAGTGATCTTAATGACAACCATCTAAAATTGGCAGTACATGCATCGCACAGTGATGGTACATAAAGGGCACAATATGGATAAGCTCACTATACAAGTCAGAATAAGACTGAAGTGACTTGTACAATGAGCATATGTATATTATGAGATTTATCTAATGTCGCTGTGTGATGCATGTATTGCCAATTTTAGTTGGTCAGGCTTGAGAATAAACCAGTCAGTCCGAAACAAGTCGCCGAAATATATGTACTGCTACTGCGACAGATTTTTAACAGAACAGCCATGAAAAATAAGAGAAGGACAGCTACCAAAGTCGCTGCAGCATTGGGTGCCACAATCGCGAACGCTGTAAGCACCAAAGCAACACAAAAGGAGCTCCATAATCTGTAAATTACAGGACTAACTTGAATTGCAAAAAGGAATTAGTGATGTAAATGCTCCTAACAGGAACACCTGGTGCGGAAGCCATAAAACCTGGACTAAGGAGTAATGGAAGAATGTTATTTGGTCTCATGATTCCCGTTCCACACTTTTCCCAACTTATCGCCGAGTTTAAGTCCTGATGAAACGTGGTGGGGATTTGGTGACTATTTGGACAGCCATATCGTGTTATTCTACGGGTCTCATAGTACTCTGGAAGGTTGAATTACTGCCAAGGATTATGTGACTATTTTGGGTGATCGATCATTCCATCCCATGGTTCAATGTTTGTTCTGCAAGGGTGTTGCTGTGTCCCAATACAAGAGGGCCTCTGTTCCAGAGCTCGCATCGTCGAGGACTGGATTTGTGACCTCGAGGATGAATTGAAAATGGCTCTGAGCACTGTGGGACTTAACTGCTGAGGTCATCAGTCCCCTAGAACTTAGAAATACTTAAACCTAACTAACCTAAGGACATCACACACATCCATGCCCGAGGCAGGATTCGAACCTGCGACCGTAGCGGTCGCGCGGTTCCAGACAGTAGCGCCTAGATCCGCTCGGCCACTCCGGCCGGCCGAGGATGAATTGTCGCATCTCCCCTGGCCACTCCAATCACCAGAATTCAATATTATTGATCATTTGCAATCTACTTGCCTTGCCACATTTTAGAGGAAGAATGATGTAAGATTCCTCTGAAAATCATCCACGACCTTTATTTATTCATTTCAAAACGACTAGAAACTGTTTTGAATGCGAACGGTTTTCCTACACATCGTGTTAGCCACGGTTCTGTGTTGCGTTTTTCGTATTTCCATATTTATGTCACCCCCCCCCCCCTCCTTCTTTGTACAGCAACATCAACACACACAGCCGATGTTGGCTTAAAAAACTGAGGTGTATCGCGCCTGCCGAAACAAATATTGTCTTTAGTCAGTTGCATCCAGACTGTCTTCAGCTAAAATCATTAATGTAGCTTCCTAAGCCGTTTTCATCGGATCCCTGTCATTTACCTTCTCGTATAGCAAGCATGGTCTGCGAACATTGTGGCGTTTAGGGGGACTGAGCTTTAATTACAGCCCACAGCGTCTTGTGTGCTGATATCTGCTGACATAGAAGTAGCTATAAATGGACGAGGAACGTACGCAGACTTCTTTGGCCAAGGGGGGAGGGAGTGAGGAGTCTCGGGGAAGCAACTTGGGTGCACGATTTTATCGCTGTCACGTAAAAGAATTTATGACGAGGTATTTATGGCTGCACTCGTATGAACGATCGTAAAACAATAAAGCAGACGTCACAGCCAGCACGACATATACTTCGCAAAATGGTAGAAATATTAATCTAGGAATACAAATAACTATCACGTAATGGCAGAAGTGAGGATGTGAGGAAGGGGCGGGTAATGAGTAATACTTGGATAGCTCAGACGGAAGAGTAGGCTTCTTGTCCGCGAAACGCAAAGCTACCAGATTCGAGTAGCGGTGCGATACACAATTTCAGTCTGCCCGGAAGTTTCAAATAAGTGCAAACTCCGCTACAGAGAGAAAATTTCATTCTGGAAACTGCATAGTGAATCAAGGAAAACCAAAATTAATACGAGTATATACAGGGTGTTTCAAAAATGACCGGTATATTTGAAACGGCAATAAAAACTAAACGAGCAGCGATAGAAATACACCGTTTGTTGCAATATGCTTGGGACAACAGTACATTTTCAGGCAGACAAACTTTCGAAATTACGGTAGTTACAATTTTCAACAACAGATGGCGCTGCGGTCTAGGAAACTCTATAGTACGATATTTTCCACATATCCACCATGCGTAGCAATAATATGGCGTAGTCTCTGAATGAAATTACCCGAAACCTTTGATAACGTGTCTGGCGGAATGGCTTCACATGCAGATGAGATGTACTGCTTCAGCTGTTCAATTGTTTCTGGATTCTGGCGGTACACCTGGTCTTTCAAGTGTCCCCACAGAAAGAAGTCACAGGGGTTTATGTCTGGCGAATAGGGAGGCCAATCCACGCCGCCTCCTGTATGTTTCGGATAGCCTAAAGCAATCACACGATCATCGAAATATTCATTCAGGAAATTAAAGACGTCGGCCGTGCGATGTGGCCGGGCACCATCTTGCATAAACCACGAGGTGTTCGCAGTGTGGTCTAAGGCAGTTTGTACCGCCACAAATTCACGAAGAATGTCCAGATAGCGTGATGCAGTAATCGTTTCGGATCTGAAAAATGGGCCAATGATTCCTCTGGAAGAAATGGCGGCCCAGACCAGTACATTTTGAGGATGCAGGGACGATGGGACTGCAACATGGGGCTTTTCGGTTCCCCATATGCGCCAGTTCTGTTTATTGACGAAGCCGTCCAGGTAAAAATAAGCTTCGTCAGTAAACCAAATGCTGCCCACATGCATATCGCCGTCATCAATCCTGTGCACTATATCGTTAGCGAATATCTCTCGTGCAGCAATGGTAGTGGCGCTGAGGGGTTGCCGCGTTTGAATTTTGTATGGATAGAGGTGTAAACTCTGGCGCATGAGACGATACGTGGACGTTGGCGTCATTTGGACCGCAGCTGCAACATGGCGAACGGAAACCCGAGGCCGCTGTTGGATCACCTGCTGCACTAGCTGCGCGTTGCCCTCTTTGGTTGCCGTACGCGGTCGCCCTTCCTTTCCAGCACGTTCATCCGTCACGTTCCCAGTCCGTTGAAATTTTTCAAACAGATCCTTTATTGTATCGCTTTTCGGTCCTTTGGTTACATTAAACCTCCGTTGAAAACTTCGTCTTGTTGCAACAACACTGTGTTCTAGGCGGTGGAATTCCAACACCAGAAAAATCCTCTGTTCTAAGGAATAAACCATGTTGTCTACAGCACACTTGCACGTTGTGAACAGCACACGCTTACAGCAGAAAGACGACGTACAGAATGGCGCACCCACAGACTGCGTTGTCTTCTATATCTTTCACATCACTTTCAGCGCCATCTGTTGTGAAAAATTGTAACTACTGTAATTTCGAAAGTTTGTCCGCCTGAAAATGTACTGTTGTCCCAAGCATATTGCAACAAACGGTGTATTTCTATCGCTGCTCGTTTAGTTTTTATTGCCGTTTCAAATGTACCGGTCATTTTTGAAACACCTTGTGTCATTGACACAAGGATTTTCAGCAACCTGTTATAAATACTTACGTTTTAAAATCTAGCGCTGGCAGATGATTTCACAACAATGCACCGAAGGTGCACATTTGCACTACCAGCCACATTTGCAGTTCTTTTTTTAATTAATTCCTAAAATCCAGGAATATTTTTTGGACGTGATGCTGTACCTGGCACCACCGAGACATCTAAATCACTGTGTACAGAAATCAGAGTGTGTTACTCGTGTTCGACGTACGGAGGCTGTACTAAATTAACTGTACCTGTGTTGTCTTTTGTGGGAGACTCTGACGTGAAGCATCTGTGCGCATCCTGAAAGATTTGTTTCCGCGCAAAAATATCAGTGATATTTATCAATTATTTTATTTTTCGTCTCAAGCGTACGCCAGTTTAAGAGGTACTTTCTTTTCATTTTACGCCAAACATGTTTGCCCTTCATTTAAAAAGTACCATCGGCTGTGGTTTTGTGTGTATGATGTATGTATGTATTATTATTATTATTATTATTTTGTACGCATCATCGGCGGTGGTTTTGTGTGTGTAATACACATATGACCGTGTTTTACAAAGCATCGTCGGCGGTGCTTGTTATGTATATGCACATAATGCGTATCTGCATTTTGCATTTAAACATTGAAAGCAAGTTTTAATTGTGATTTTGATGTACATTTTACTAACGGTGTTTCTTAAACCTTTTTACACTTTTTTTCTGCCAACAGGTTCTTTTCTTTGTTGTTGGTAGAAGTTGTAGGTGGAAAATATTGGTTGCAATTCCATTATAACCTACCCTAACAGAGGTATAGTACGCATTTTCCGGCCTTGAAGATTTTGTGAGCAAAATTTTGACTGCTTAAGAGAGCTATTAACTTCGTGAAATGCAGTGTCTGTTGAATATTTTGGAGACAATCCTTGCAAAACTAAATAGTCACAGACTAAGAACTATTGTATCGTTGAAACAGTTACATCTGTGATGAACCATATTTTTGTATGAGTCTGAATATGGTGATCTGCCGTTTTGGAATACACAGTGGCGGACCACTGTCCTCGCTGCGATAGTTCTCCTTTAATGACTTTCGCCGTTGAAGCAATCTCTACTAATAATAATGTGAAGTCGTAATACCATCGAGGGCATGCAACCACTTTGTCATGCTCTCTTACCAAAACAACAACAACAAAAAGAGCTACCATTTCATGCTATCAATGAGCCTCTCATTTACAACGTTGTAGATATTGAAGTCGCTAATTTGGGTCGTTATTCAAAATAGATGTTGGATAGACGGGAGTTATAAATGTCAACTTTGAGCTTATTTCTACACGCTAGTTCTAAAGTCTCTAGAACAGTCATAACACTGAACTGAGTCGTCCTCTGCTTAAACAGAGCCATGGTGAGAGAGTAGTATCAGTTATGTCGGTGCCGTCATTAATTAGTCCGTTCTGAAAGAGGAGAGACTCAGTGGAGCATTGAGCTTGGCGATGCGTACAGCACGCAACAGTCCTGCGTACGCAGTGGCGGCAACTCCAGCGCTGTACATCGGTTCTCTCCTTCTGTGGCTACAGCCCAGTTTACATTAATTCCACGTTTTCCGTTATTGCCTGGGAAATAAAAACTAATGCCCACTGCGTAGAAACTGTGACTGTGTGCAGTACGCGCACTTTAGTGCCTTAAAATCTCCTACAAATTTGCCTCCAAATTACCTGGACGCCTTTGTCCTTACCCAGAATGCGTAAGAAGTACATTTCTCGCAGCTGAATATCTTATTCGATATGTTGAAAAGTAAATCTCACAGTACCTACGACCAAAACGTTTAATTAAATAGGGTTAAAATATTGCCTTAGAGGGAGGTTTCTTACATCTGGAGCAGTGGTGATGTACATTTCGCACTGGTGTTGATAAAATTGCTTATGGGTGGTTTCGAAGTCGTAATGCAGCCTGCTCGATGACTTTTAAATATGACATGGCTACCGAAAACTACGATCTTTCAATCAGTCAAATAATCGACAGGTAGTTTCAATACGATATACTCGACCCTTATAGCTAAGAACGATTTTTACGCCTTCCAGTATTATTCCAGGTCGTAATAAAATAAATGTTTCATCGAAAGCAGCCCCAAAATATTTTGTCACTTTCTAATTCGCTCTTTCTTTACTCTGACACATGACAATTATCAAGTTGCGTTTCTTCTACAGATAATTAAACCGTAGACGCTGGAACGGCCAACAATAATTAATTACTTTATGAAGGAGTATAAGTGAAATTCAAATCAATTTTGTGAATTCAAGTGAAATAATTAACATTAACTGGATACTGCTCAAGTGAAAACGGTAAGATAAATACGAATTACAGTAGGGATAAAAAGTATGCAATGGAAAAGTAATTTCTCCGTTTTTGAGGATTATTGTATATTTGTGTGTTACACAACATTATCAAGTATTATTAGCGAAAGAAGCTGTAAATCTTGACACAAACAACTTCCGAACTAATTTAAAAACTTGATCGTTGTTCTCATACAACTTTATCGTCCAGAAGAGCAGTTACTAGCTAAAATGCGGACAACGTATAGTTTTACCGTCTTCGAAAATTCTTTCCTTGTGACCATTTCTACTTTCCTGACACTATGACCGTCATTTGCGCACACCTGTTTTCACTTGAGTAAAATCCTGCACCGTCATACGATTATGTATATGAAATTAAGAAAAATCGTCTCTTTCCTATTATGCTGGACGTAAATGTACTGTGATTAATGAAAAATAACTATTTCCACATATGAAAAATAAATTCGTTCTCTGCTTTTTAGAGCAGCTGCTACACAAGCGATCTATATTTAGACATCGAAAGTGAATCCGTCCTCATCCTGAAGTTTGGGTTTAGCACCGTAGTGCATCAGCAGGTAGGATCCTGCTGCCTCTGCAATGCATTTGTCTTCATTCGGCCGCAAGAGTGGCTTACCTAATTTAACGAGAACCCAATACCATGGAGCAAGGAGCCATTTTTCACATTAACAAATCGATTGCAGAGGTGAACGACAAATCTTCTCGGATCAAACCGTAGACTTTCGGACATCCTGGTACCTACGCAATGACCCACCGAGCTTACAGAAGAGATAAGAGCCTCTCCCTCACAGTAATCACTTCTTGAGACTGTCTATTTTCCTTATTTTTGATTCGATCATCACTGTTAATAGATTGAAATCATGTAACGACAATTTCGTAAAATTTCTGTGTTCCACAACTTCGAAATTAATAACTTGCATCAGTTTTGCTTTCCTGTTGTCTTCGATGTTATATATCAGTGTGAAGCTGTCTCTGCAAGTGTATTCATGGTATCGCCGCATGCACTGAGTTTCCAGCGATCAGCAGCGGACACCTGCCGCAGACTGAAGACACATATCGACTTAGCACGGCTGCCACGTGCGACGATTCAAGGGTGTGCTACACGCGAATTGATACACGCGGCAGCTACGCTCTGTCTATTACAAAATCGATGACCATTTATAATATACACTTAACGAAGAATGTAACAGACGATCATTTCCTCATGTGGGATACAGCCATATGTTTATTAAATGACACTTTAAAGGTTTCCACCTCGGCTGTTGTTCACATGTATTCACTTTAATAAAGCGTCCACGACTGGACAATTTCCACTTTAAAGGCGATTTTTAAATGTAAGCTTAAAAATGAAGTGTACATTTGTCTTACTGAAGACTGACATACAAAAATATTTTACAACAGACAGCTCAAAATTGTGCTTGTACCTGTCAATATATTGCAATATTATCCAGTTATTAAATGGTAGACATATAACAAATTCGAGAGCACATGTCGTTCAAGCGTCAAAATTTAAACCAGAATTTTTACTTAATGCGTTGATGGTCATCGTCCGAACTAATGTGACGTTATACTGTAGGTTATTGTTTGTACGTGCCGCTTATTTTATTGGACATCAACTGTCACTTCTGTTCATGCGGGAAACAGATACGACAAAGTAAAGCAATTTAAATCAGTGTGCCCATAGACTGATAAATCTGTCAGAGGCATAAGATAGTATACGTTATTACAAACATATATTATAAAGTCGAAATTAAAAAAAAAAAATGAGTCTAGAGTGTGGCAAAGTATCAGGCGTGCCTGCAGAGTGGGATGAAATCCAAGAAAAGGAGAATGGAAGCCTTTACTGCATTTTGAACGTAAAATAATTAGAAATGTAGCTCTGCCAGGAGGTACATCATTATGAACACAAAACAGTGGCTATATAACTAATTGTATATGACAGGTAAGTTTTACTTTAACTAGAAAGCGTCATTTTACGACTGAAGGTACCTTCATTCAGAGTCTAAATATTTATTGTAAGGCATGGATCCTCCAGATGGCACGTAAACACAAAGGACTATGTAGCAAATTATATAGAAAGCTATATGTGGAAAAAGTGGTAAACATTATTTGCTATGGCAAAGGAATGATATGCTGTGAAAAAAAAGAAAAAAGAAAACAATACACCATTGACGACAATCAGTTTATAATTAAACATCATGGACCTAATAACGTGATCTTATGTAAAAAGTGCTAGTGGCAGCTAAAAATGGCAGACGATGCAGCAAGTAAAATATATAACAAGCTAAATATATTGCCAATATTTCGAAAGTGAACAGAAATATTAGGGAATGGTGAAAAGTGATGCCTCCGAAAGGAAATCGTAAGCATTTGTCCTCAGAACTCCCTAGTAATTTAGCCATGATGGTAAAATGTTTAATGAAATAATAGTTTAATAATGATACATCAATGAAAAATGAATTCGGAGTATTTAAAAAAAACGTGAAGAAAAGTTGTTTTCCGCAGCAAAAATAAGTGAGTTGGTGTAATTCTCACATAGCGAGAAGCTATACAACAAAAAACAAAACTATGGACATTTAATCTTGTCTGAGGTCATCTAGAAAAAAAAGAAGAGGAAGAAGCATTCGATCACATTATACTGGCTAAACAAAGGAGAATACACACGTGTTATTACTGGATATCACTTATGTGTGTTATTTAGGTAATTAACACAGCACTATTTATAATGTACAAAGATATTTATAATGTACTAATCTCTTAATGAAGTGGCCGGCCGGAGTGGCCGAGCGGTTCTAGGCGCTACAGTCTGGAACCGCGCGACCGCTATGGTCGCAGGTTCGAATTCCACCTCGGGCATGGATGTGTGTGATGTCCTTAGGTTAGTTAGGTTTAAGTAGCTCTAAGTTCTAGGGGACTGATGACCTCAGCAATTAAGTCCCATAGTGCTCAGAGCCATTTGAACCATCTTAATGCACCTCTGAACATCAAGCGAAGTGCCAACGTCCTTAGAATGGGAAGATTGAGATAGTAAAAATCAACCTAGCTTAGTGAAGGTGTTGAGACTAGTGCTGCAAATAACCGAAGATAGTAGCAGTGTGGAAGGGGCGAGGGGACGAGCCTGACTGTGAAACGGAATGCAGTGGCTGGCCAGAGGGTATTGAGTTTCCCATTAAGTCTTATGAAAGAACAGTGCACTAAAATAAGGATTTTCTTATCTGTATGGCACAGACTTTGCTAAATTACATTTATATTACAATCTAGTGTTTGCACGATATGGCTGAAGTTCTCGAATTTTTTTAATTATATAGATAGGTCCAGTTTTTTAAAATAATCAAATATCTCAATCTCTTATGTTATTATTATTATTATTATTATTATTTTTTTTTTTTTTACCAGACGTGTTCCGCATTATTGAGGTCTCGTCAGAGGTGGTAATTTTCGCTTACATCGGGAAATGACGTCTGCTAGCACATAACTGTTTTTCTGCGTCAGAGACTGATAATTTTGGTCTAATTGTGTTCGTTACATCTCATTACAATATAATAAGGTATATTGTGTTTTTTAGATATCATTCCTCCGCTATAGCAAACAACTGGTATAACTTTGTCAGTAGAGTGTTTACATTCGCTAAGCGAGCTATCTTCAGTCTTAAAATATCGCTTTCTATCTATTGTAAGCCTTGTCATATATATATTGTTTTTAATGTACAATACGGCAGAGTCACACACTCTTAAGACTAGAAAATGACGCACCACGAAGGAATTCGCTAATGGGACGGATTCGGTAGATGTAATGTTGATGTACAGACAAACAAATGATTACAGTCTCAGAAAAAATGGATGATTTATTCACGAGAAAGAGTTTCACAAATTGAGCAAGTGAATAACCTGTTGCTCCACCTCTGGCCCTAATGCTGGCAGCAATTTGGCTTGGCACAGATTGACAGAATTGTTGGATGTCCTTCAGAGGGATATCGTTCCAGATTCTGTCCAATTGGAGTATTAGATCGTCAAAACTCTGAGATGGCTGGAGGGCCCATAATGCTCACCAACTGGGGAGAGACCCGGCTACCATCCTGGTCAAGTTGGAATATGGCAAGCACGGCGACAACCGGTAGAAACCCTCGCCTTGTGTGCGGTCATTATCTTGCTGAAATGTAAGCCTAAGATTGCATGCCATGTAGGGCATGCTGGAAGGCTGCTGCGGATGATAACCAAAGGCATTTGCCATGAAAAGGAATGGTAGCCCAGACCATCACTCCTGGTTGTGGGGTCGTACGGCGGGCTACAGCCAAGTTGGCACCCCACGGCTGTCTGGCGTTGTCCCAGACACATCTTCGCTGGCCACTGGGACTCAATTAGAAACGGGTCTCATCACTGCAGATGCTTCTACTCCGTTCAGTGAGATTCCAGGCCGAATGCGCCCGATATCACTGAAAAGGGGCTTGTTGGTAGTCGGCGCAAGCAGTGCGGTGAGCTCAGCCCCCTTTCTGTGAGCTGCCTCCCAGTTAGTGGCCATTATGGTCACGGAAACAGATGGTGGTCGTCGAATCGATGATAATGATGACTCCGGGCCTCTGAGTGCTCGTTCCTCACATTTTCTCTAGATATTCCTCTAGGTTGACCGTTTCCTTCTCGATGTTGTGTTCGGTTATGTTTCACGCATTCCTGCCAACAATGTCGAAAAGTGGCATCGCTACTATTCAGATGTCGAGAGATTCGCCGATTACTCCAACTGACTTCTTTGAGCCTAACTACACGTCCGCTCTCAAATGCTGACATCTATATGTAGTGTTCACACGCCTTACTGTCCTACTGAATACAAGGAATGAAATTCGCAAAGATTGTATGCCTTCGTATACACATGTTTCCCGTTTACTATCCTTGCCAGCTGCGCAGTGAAATGGCGCTACAGTATCACACATTCATCCAGCGGCCGCCAAGGTTTTGAATTTTGGGTCGATACCTGTATGAATGTCAGTTTGTGACCAATTTGCATAACATTTTCGTGGTGCGTCTTTTTTTCGTCTTAGAGTCTTTTACGTCCAGAGTGCAGTCAAGAACCGTTCTCCTTCTTCTAGATTTCACTGCACTGTGCAGAGGCATTTGATTCTTTGGCACACTGTTCGCTTTGGACCGTCTAATATATGCTGATAATAACATGTTTTACGTTACGTCTGTGACACTTTTACCACTGTATGGACACGCCGATTTAAACTGCTATATATTGGCTGTATCTGTTTTCCGTGTGAACAAAAGTGACGCTATTCAACAACGAAAGCAAACATGTACCATGACATATAGCATGGCGTTAATTTTGATGATTTCTACTACAGCAGTCAGTAAACATTCTGGTTTTAATTTCGACGCCTGAACGTGATTTGATCGCTCTGGGGTCTGCCATGTCCGCCGTTTAATAACCGCATAGTATTTCCACATACTGACACCTTTAAGTTCAGTTTTATGCTGTCTGTTGTAAAATATTTTTTGTATATCAGTAAGCCTAAATCACATTGCTGTATCTTTGTTTTGTATTTTTGTAGACTTCATTTGAAAATAGCCCGTAAGGCGGAAATATCTCAATCATACGAGCTTTACCAAAGTTAACACTTGACAATGATAGCCGTGGTGAAAACCTTTAAAATATCTTATTTTGCAGACGGTTTGTTTCTGCGTCGGGCGTGAGCTGTTGTTAAGTAGTCTGCGTTAAGATTGATCGCCAAACAACTAAATAAACAGTAAAGTATTTGTAAATGAAAAAAAGAAAGAGTTTACGTTTCATCCTGCTGAAACACGAAATTTTGGACATGTTCTCGGAACAATGAAAGCTAAGATCTCCAATGTTCACGATTCGTGTAACCGAGAGAGATAGCTGCAACATGGTGACCACTGCCGGTAACCAATTAAACCAGGAACTTACATTTAGCAGCGATATTAAAACTCGGATGCGTCGATTTTATTTAAAAATATCCTGTTAATTTCACGGTTACGAACGTAACTATATTTCCAAAGGAAATGTTGCTGTCTGTAACACGTAAAGTATTCAACAACACTGAATGTGATAGAACATTTTGTTTCTTTTCGTGAAATGAACGCGACCATTTTTACTATCATTAAATGAAGACGCACTGACCGGTGTAGTCGGTAAATCTGCACCCGTTAGCCGGTTCTGCTCAGGTCGGACGCCTGCAATGCTTGCCCCGTTTGCTAATGCCAGCCTCCTGCTTGCTCGCCGACTGCCAGAGATAACCGTAGTAAGCGTAACCAGGAATTACTCTTCGGTTAACCGGATCCGCTGACAGCTGTGGAAGCCCATCGTTCCGGGAATTGCGATGACCAGAGGCTTAAGTACGGTGGCTTCATTACTCCTTACCGGTTGTGCTTGTTATTGCAGACTTTGTCCAGCACTAAACTGAGCCGTGGTTCTGTGGCGTTGTTATCATCCGCGAGATGGCGACCGTTATCACAAACACGTAATTGCAGACGGTGGTTGGCACTGATGATGATGGCTTTCCTCAGATCAAACTTGAAACAGTACAATTTTGACACGGCGTAGGGAGGAGTCCATTGTATTCACGTTTCCTTTGATGGGGCGCCTCGTTCGTAGATCCACTGTTTCATTCGTAGATCCACTATGTTCCGCAAGCGAATGAGTACGCTGATGTTGCACACCTTACCCATCCATCGTAGGAGAACAATGTCTGACGACGTCTCAGTCACGTGTCAGTCGAAATATTCTAATCGCTAAGGCGACAGAAACGCTTTATCAGTTGAGTGTGTGTGCCGTAGGATTACCAGAGACGTCGTCACGTTGAAAATTCAGAGTCGTTAAAGAAGTAGGAAAATATGAAGTTTACTTTTCAAAAGTGAGGGCAGAAATGTAACGTTGTTCCTTTCGACATGGAAACCAATGTAAATCATATTTGATGGCGTAAGGCATACTTCTTCAGATTTCACAGGTTTTTAACAAACTCAGAAGTGAAGTAATTAAACAAAAGTACCTGGTAGTAGCTTGAAAAGTGTAATTTTGGTATTGCCAGCCGCTGTGGCCGAGCGGTTCTAGGCGCTTCAATGCGGAACCGCGCTGCTACTACGGTCGCAGGTTGGAATCCTGCCTCGGGCATGGATGTGTGTGATGTCCTTAGGTTAGTTAGGTTTACGTAGTTCTAAGTTCTAGGGCACTGATGACCTCAGATGTTAAGTCCCATAGTGCTTAGAGTGCTTTCGGTATTATACTAAAACAGAACTTTTTGTGAACAAGTCTACAGCAGTTTTAATACTCATCTTTATAAATGATTCATTCTGTAGTATTTTGCAGAAATGGTTTTGCATTTAACAGAATTTTTTTTTTATAAAGCATACAAAGATCTCCGATGTTTGCACGTGTAAATCAGATGCCACTTTTAACCTTACGCAAATGAGATTTTATAGGACGCAATGTGTAATATGTAAATCATCGCACACAAAACAACCAGCCAAATAACATTTATGGTCCGATTTTAGAGTACTACTCTTTGTTATTTTCAACACAATTTGTACTTTAACAATTACGAAGTGACTGCATCAATATCTACATACACTGTGTAATCAGAAGTATCCGGACAGGCATTAGTGGACATTAATGATGGATGTTCGCACTATTCGCCTTCATGATGGGTACAACTCTACTGGAGACAATGAAGTATTTGAATGTCTGATGGGAATGGCAGTCCATTCATCCTCAACAGACAGACCTAGAGAATGTAACAATGTTTCGTGTTGGCGTTTGGCGTGAGACTGGCGTTCTAACTCATCCCAAATGTGTTTTATATGTTTAAAGGCGGAAATCTATGCAGGTCAGTCCATTTTTTTCCAGGAAGTTTATTGTGTTCAAATCAATGAATCACAGCGTGCACCGTCATGCAGGTACGAACAATCCTGTTCAAACAGTTCCTGTATTGTACGCAGTACACAGTGTTGTAGAAAGTTCTTACAGTCTTTGTTAAGAGCAGTAGCGCAGCCTACCTTAATATCACGAAAAACACCCTCCCCCCCTACCGTAACACGACCTCTTCCCTGTTTCATTGTTGGCACTATACACCATGGAACGAAACGTTCACCAGGTATTCGCCAAACGCTAAGGCGTCCATCGAACTACCAAGTGTACAGCGCGATTCAGTACTCCAAACCACTGGTTTCCAGTCATCCACTGTCCAGTGGCATTACTCTTTACATCACGTCAAGCAGCGTGTACCACTGGCTATAAAAATGTGTGAATCATGGGGAGCTCTTCGCCCATTGTACCCTTTTCTTTCTAACACCGAACACACAATCATTGTACTACCTAGACAGCCTGTATCAGTTTGGAACTCAAAAGTGATTCCAATCACCGATTTCATGTGATTTTTTACAATCACATTCCGCAATGATCGACGGTCACTGTCCGTCAGTACAGGTCTGCCTCGTTTCTATTTATTTGTGTCTGTTCCCTCGCATTTTCTACTTCACAGTAATGGCACGGGCAGTCGACTCGGGTAGCTTTATACGAGATGATATGTCCGTCACGAATATGTTATTCAGGTGACATTCAATAGCGTGTCCACGTTAGATGCCACTTAGCTCTCTTGACCGACCCATTCTGCTGTTAGTTGTTTTGTACGGACATTACTCGCTGAGTACTTTTGTACTGGTGGGTCCCCTCTCCTGACATCATATAAGACTGCCCGTATACTTTGGACGTGCCCGCGTGTGCATTCTCAAAACCTCTATGAATTTCATCGTACCACTTATTATTATATCTTCCTCTGATAATCGCGTATGAATTTAAATTACTATGTTCGTGCTTTGGTAAGTCTAATTTTGTCTTCAAAATGGTTCAAATGGCTCTGAGCACTATGGGACTTAACATCTATGATCATCAGTCCCCTAGAACTTAGAACTACTTATAGCTAACTAACCTAAGGACATCACACAACACCCAGTCATCACGAGGCAGAGAAAATCCCTGACCCAGCCGGGAATCGAACCCGGGAACCCGGGCGCGAGAAGCGAGAACGCTACCGCACAACCACGAGCCGCGGACTAATTTTGTCTTCCCGGTCCCTATAGGAGCGATATGTAGAGGTTTAAGAAATGGCGCCAGATTCTTGAAAACATCTAAGTGGTTTCGCGGGACACTTTGCTTCTCCCTTCGTGAGTCTACCGATTCAAATTTTTCAACATTTCCGTAACTCTCTCCACACATTTGAGCCGTTTGCGAGGCGCCACGCACAAGCGATATGTAAATAATCTCCTTTGTAGATTAACTACATTTCCCCAGTATCCTGCCAGTGAAACGAAGTCTAACATCTACCTTACCTGCGTTTGACCCAATGTGATTGTTCCGTTTCACATCATATCTTTTTAAATTGGTATACCCAGGTATTGGTATAAGTTCACCGATTTCAGCTGCCAATTTTTAAGGCTATAGTCATATTTTGCTACATTTTTCGTTTTGTGAAGTGCTTCATTTTAGGGTATTAAACATCTACAGCAAGTTAGCAATCTTTGCAACACTCTGAAATCTTACGGAAATTTGACGGAATATTTCTGCAACTATTTTCAGACAGTACTTCATTATAAATCACTAAACCGGCTGCGCAAGGTCTGGTGTTCCTGTTAATATTGGCTGTCAGGTCATTAACAAGGGTCTCAGTACACTTCCACGAGGTACGCCTGGGGCTGATTCCGCTTCTGTAGATGGCTCTCCATCCAAAATAACTTACTCCGTATTGTAAATCAAGAAATTACCAACTTAGTTGTTAATTTTGTTTAGTACACCATATAATTAAAGCTTTGGTAATAAACATCAGTGCAGTACCGAGTCAAATAATGTTCTAAAATTATTCTGATGTGAGGGGCGTGCTAGTTGGGTTACGCAAGATCGACTTTTCGCAATCCGCACTGGTCACCAAGGAGAAGGTCATTCTCTTCGAAATATGGTATTATGTTTGCGCTTTGAAAATGTTCTAAATTTCTACAACAGATGGACCAAAGAGAGATTAGACAGTAGTTTTAGGGATCACTTTTGCTGTCCTCCTTGGAGATGGGCGTGATTTGTGATTCCTTTCCCTTTTCTTGTGTAAGGTATCTACGGCATGTATACTTAAAATGAGTGTTAACTCGGCTGGAAACGTGTCTGTGAGTTCATTAGGCTCCTGAGCGTTCTTTAGTTTTAGAAATTTTAGCTGCTTTTCAGCGCCGTTGGCACTAATATGTGTGTCATTCATCTTTGCAGTAGTGCAGGAAGTAAACTTGTGCTGTATACCTTTATTTTCCTTAGAAAAAGTACTGGTTCAGTATTTCTGCTTGTGATTTGCTAATGTGACACAGAAAGGCTGAAAGACGTAGTTACAATACAGATATTTGCAGTTATGCCACCCAACTTTTCAATTAGCAGGTCGTAAATTCGGCAGCTTGCCTCGCGCCGCCTTTCTGCAAGTTTTGTAGCTAAGTTGCTTTTCCACTTGCTGTCAGCAGCTGTGATTGGCGCTGTCATTTCAGATTCTAAAGTCTGCTAAAGCTGGCGTAAAAAGTTAAACACATTTTCTCCGAGAAGTTGCACTGTTTGCCCGAGAATATGCAAGTATAATTATGCGCAAATGTGAGCTGAATGAATCAATCCTTTCATCAATGTAGTCTTTAGAGACTAAATTCATTCACAATTAACTGAACAACATCACTATAAACGAGTCGCACGCCCCACTGCTGATACTAGCTTACAATTTATTCTTGCTGCGTGACACTACAAAGGAAATAGAAAAGTAAATTTCAGCGAGGTTGCAACACATAATATAAAGCGAAACAATCGAATTCAACTTGAAAATACTTCCGGATGTACAAATTGAATGCTGTCATTTGTGAATCACGCGCCTTTTTTTTAACGCGTTTGCTATCCCATACTTCTGATATTGTATTCTTCAGTGTGTTATGCCTATTACAGCGTATTCTGCAGAGTCTGACAACAAAATCCATACACGGTACTTTTTTTTTAGAGAAATGCATCCACATTTCGACAGTGTCCTTTTACACCTGTGCAAATGGTACATTAGATCTGCTGCAAGCTCCTTCCTGCCAGAAATATTCCTGGCTACATGTGCTGAATAAAGTGGAGTTCCTACGGTCCATTTCCCTACGGTCCTAACAACTTTGACAGTAAACAAATTATCCTGATGAAAAACGATTCATTGATCTTTCACACCAAGTTCCTCCAAGACCTGCATAATATTTATTGTTTTATCCTTTAAAACGTAATCGGTATCAATATATCTTTTGCAGATATAATATTTCGTCGACCATGACCAAAAAGGGAGAAGAAATTAGCTTCGCAGATTTGGCATTTGCTCACTGGCTTGCACCTATTGAAATAGTCTTTTGTTCCTGGCATAACACTATCTCAAGCATGGTTACAAATCAGCACTGGAAATCAGTTACTAGAAAATCAAGAAGGTATTGAGAAATTAGTTACCGCAACGGCTTTTGGTCAGCATGCAACAAATCAAACGCTATCTAACACAAAGTTTTGATATAATTCATTCTTCAAATAACATGTACCACACCTTACTGCGTGATTTCGTGTTATCTTAGCTGTGCCGCACTTAGCTAATTTCCATTAGTTTATACCGTATGCTCTTGTCGATGTTGTGATTGGTGGTTGCTGGTTTAGAGTTTCGGTCACGTGGATCGCCCCTCGGAAATTATGGCCATATTTTAGTTTCCGTCCCCATAGCTCACTATAGTTTAGAGAACCGTACCGACAATTGCCTTAAACTACTTAGTAAAAGAGAAAAATCTGAAAGACTACGCGAAGATCTGAATCACCCTTCCTCAGAATAATGATAGTAATTTCGAGTGGGTCAACAATTTGTTCGATGACCTTGAAATGCCCCCTTAGAAAAACTAGTGAATGACTGTGCTGATAAACCTCTTACGTTATTTGCTTTTCAAACAGCTGAGCAAAACTGAACGTACTCAGGTATTACTCTCTTTACTTATTATGATCGACACTACTCTGACACACAATATTTTTAGCGCAACGCAATCTGACTTTCAAAAATCCCTACAAAAGAATGGCCCTGACTAACAATAACCTACACCTTTCATGAATCACTTACCGCACAAAAATCTTCGTTACTCGAACTACTGCAAAAAAGCGAGCGCCAATACTGCCAGCTAAATAAAAGATTCTAACTGCTGAAGTCACTAACTACTGATAGGTCTAGTTAGCAAATGAAAGATTTTGATAGAAACAAACAATGTATTTACCTTAATAGTGTTCAAAAGTCATTATATATATATATATATATATATATATATATATATATATATATAAGTTCATGACATCCAGTCTTACAAATTTACTCTCTCTGATGGACACACGTCCAGATCATCCGCTCTCAAAACTCCGCCATCTCTCTCCCCACATCCACCACTGCTGGCGGCTCACCTCCAACTGTGCAACGCTACGCGCTGTTCACATCCCTGCCCAATACTACAATAGCAAATATTGCAGCAATGCCGACCAGCCCCAGACTGCACACAGCACAGTCAGTGATTTTCATACAGAGCGCTACGTGTCGTTACCAACATAAAAACCTAAACAGCCTACTTACAACTTTCAATAGGACACCACTCCATTGACTTGTGTAACCCTAATCCACCGCAACAGTCTACTGGATATAGAGGACGTACAGTTTAACGCGGAATCCAAATCATGTGCCGCTCCTGGCGAATCTCCGCATCAATGAGCAGTGAGAGGTGAAAGCTAAGTTAACGGTAGGCTGGTCGGTTCGGGATTCAACCCGGCGACCTTCCGGTCCCTAGACACGCACTTTGCCATTAGAATTCCCTCTTGTTCTTTCTATCTGTTTCCTCTCCGTCTTTTTTTATACAATTCTGTGCTGATGTCTAGTAAGCTCATGAAATCCCTCCGATTACTTCGATGGAAACTTAGTATTATTATTTTTTTTTTTTTTTACGGATTATAGAATATGCCCAGTTCCTTTACTGAACACGCTGAGCTACTGTGCCAGCACGATGCCCGACTCCTCCAGAACGTGAGTCCAATAGCTTAAGCGCAGCACCGCCTCACTCGGGTGGTACCAGCGCTGACTGCCTTGCACCTGAGAGGGCAGTACGGACAGCAACAGTGGGCCGCGTGACCTACCGTGTCCTATTGAGGTGGTGAGCCAGTAGAGCCGCACGGGAGGGAACAGAGAGCGGGCAGGCCCCAGGTCTGCCTTGTGGCTCACACCGGGGGAGGGAGCCCCGCTAATTGCTAGTGGGGAGCGACATGGCTCTGGGCCAACGCCCGCTCGCGATTGGTTCCTGTCGCTCCGAGCCGCGCATCTGCTGGGTCTCCAGGCGCGGAGGAGTCCTCGTAAGGGGCCTAAAGGGGCCCCTACCGCCCCCGTCCGAGTCAGCTCCTCCCCCCTCCCCTCCTAATCAGTATTCCACTACACTAACGTACAACCAGAGTCCACGGGCGATTGGCACGCACGCAACACTTCGTACCGTAAATAAGTGAGAAGTGTTTACGGTTTCGCTGCTTTACCATGACGTCCAACAGGCATGGTGCATTTAGTGCGCTGCTAATGCATGACGAGGATGCGTTGCATTTTAAGACTCCTTCCCGTTCCAGTCTCGTGTGAAGTGCGGGAAGAAACACTGCTCGAACGCTTCTGTGTGCACTGTAATTAGACTAATCTTGTTTTCGCAGCCTCTACGGAAGCAATATTTAGTGTGCTGAAATATTAGCTCCACTACCCTGCCCCGCGTCCGGCCATCCTGATTTAGGTTTTCCGTGATTTCCCTAAATCGCTCTAGGCAAATGCCGGGATGGTTCCTTCCAAAGGGCACGGCCGACTTCCTTCCCCGTCCTTCCCTAATCCGATGAGACCGATGACCTCGCTGTCTGGTCTTCTTCCCGGAACAACCCAATCTACACTACCGGCCATTAAAATTGTTACACCACGAAGATGACGTGTTACATACGCGAAATGTAACAGACTGGAAGAAGATGCTGTGATATGCAAATGACTAGATTTTCAGAGCATTCACACAAGGTTGGAGCCGGTGTCGACACCTACAACGTGCTGACATGAGGAAAGTTTCCAGCCGATTTCTCATACACAAACAGCAGTTCACCGGCGTTGCCGGGTGAAACGTTGTTGTGATGCCTCGTGTAAAGAGGAGAAATGCGTACCATCACGTTTCCGACTTTGATAAAGGTCGGATTGTAGCCTATCGCGATCGCAGTTTATCGTATCACGATATTGCCGCTCGCGTTGGTCGAGATCCAATGACTGAATATGGAATCGGTGGGTCCAGGAGGGTAATACGGAACTCCGTGCTGGATCCCAACGGCCTCGTATCACTAGCAGTCGAGATGACAGGCATCGTATCCGCATGGCTGTAACGGATCGTGCAGTCACGTCTCGATCCCTGAGTCAACCGATAGGGGCGTTTGCAAGACAACAACCATCTGCTCTAACAGTTCGACGACGTTTGCAGCAGCATAGACTATCAGCTCGGGGACCATGCCTGTGGTTACCCGTGACGCTGCACCAGACAGGAGCGCCTGCGATGGTGTACTCAACGACGAACCTGGGTGCACGAATGGCAAAACTTCACTTTTTCGCATGACTCCGGGTACTGTTTACAGCATCATGGTGGTCGCATCCGTGTTTGACGACATCGCACATTAGAAGCGTGTATTCGTCATTACCATACTGGCGTATCACCCGGCGTGATGCTATGGGGTGCCATTGGTTACACGTCTTGGTCACCTCTTGTTCGCATTAACGGCACTTTGAACAGTGGATGTTACATTTCAGATGTGTTACGACCCGTGGCTCTACCCTTCATTCGATCACTGCGAAACCCTACATTTCAGCAGGATAACGGACGACCGCATGTTGCAGGTCTATACGGGCCTTTCTGGATACAGAAAATGTTCGACTGCTGCCCTGGCCAGCACATTTTCCAGATCTCTCACCAATTGAAAACGTCTGGTCAATGGTAGCCGAGCAACTGGCTCGTCAAAATACGCCAGTCACTACTCTTGATGAACTGTGGTATCGTGTTGAAGCTGCATGGGCTGCTGTACCTGTATATGCCATCTAAGCTCTGTTTGACTCAATACCCAGGCGTATCAAGGACGTTATTACGGCCAGAGGTGGTTGTTGTGGGTACTGATTTCTCAGGATCTATGCACAATAATTGAGTGAAAATGTAATCGCATGTCAGTTCTAGTGTAATATATTTGTCCAATAAATACCCGTTTATCATCTGCATTTCTTCTTGGCGTAGCAATTTTAATGGCCAGTAGTCTACTACCCTGCTTCCACCGTTCTGCAATAGATGGCAGCAGCGGCAAGTGGTGGTGCAGGTAGCAGGTCGCAAACGTCATACAGTAAGTTTAGGCATCTGTAAACAAAATCGATTTAAGATTGCATCATATCATCGACTGAATACGTAAACTTAGGAGTCCAGTTCTCGTCACTTGAGGAAAGTGTTAATTTTCTGCTTTACCGTGATTTGCCGGCCGGAGTGGCTGTGCGGTTCTAGGCGCTGCAGTCTGGATCCCAGCGACCGCTATGGTCGCAGGTTCGAATCCTACCTCGGGCATGGATGTGTGTGATGTCATTAGGTTAGTTAGGTTTAATTAGTTCTAAGTTCTAGGCGACTGAAGACCTCAGAAGTTAAGTCGCGTAGTGCTCAGAGCCATTTGAACCATTACCGTTATTTAATATGCTGCTCAGGCACATAAAATGCAGAGTAAGGCCAATGATGAAGCACCTATTAGTGAAAGAACGTTCAGAGAAAGGTTTCAGCCTTTTAAGATCATTAATGTGCAAAATGAACAGCAAGAGTCGCTGTAACATTTCTTAAGGCACGCCTGAAGGTACTTCTGTTTCTGTCGATAACGCCATCTAAGATGAAGTGCTGCATCCTCACCATCAAAAATTCCTCAATTCATTCACTAACTTTTCTTGGTACCACGTAGGACCGCAATGCTCTCAGTAAGGGTAGGTGTGGCACTGAGAACTGCCTTTTGAAAATAAAAAAAATGAAATAAAAATACAGCGCCCACCTCATAACCGTGATCCATAGCTTACAGGATGTCACGTGAGAAAAGCGTGAGCTGGTTTTAGCATGACCTGATGTTTCCGGAATCCATGCTGTTTGGCATAAGAGAGATATTCTTCAAAATACCTCATTGTGATTGAGCTCAAGATATGTGCTGCGATTCTACAGTGAGAATGGCTGTTAGTGAGATCGGATGGGAGTATTTTGGGTCACTTCTAGTATCCTTCACATAAATTCGACGGAAACGACATTTAAAAACGCAGCACGAGGTCAGATTTGACAAACACGTGGTAGGAAAGTAGCAGTGTCTTATTTCAAAAGAATTTCTCTTAAGCCATTTAGTGAAACTATGAACTACATTAATACCGGAGGCCATACAGTGACGTGAGTCCTCTTTGAGCGGCACTACAATAAGCGGCATCTGCAGAAGTTTTCTCCCCCAGATCAGGCTAATTATATTAGTAATTATCATTTTCGGTTTGTCTAATTACAACTGACGAAGTGAATTTTTGGTCTCATACGCGTTTGTCATTTATTATGTGAATGGCATCATCAGTATCTTGAAATATATACATTTTTATGTTTACAACATTTTGATTTTAAATATTCACCTCCGTACACTGCGAATGTAAGCAGTTCTCACACTTTTTGACTTTTTGTGATGTAAAGTTTAAAGGTTTCCTTACAAATTTCGAAGATGCTGCTCTACATGTGCTCTTATTTAGCTTTTGTAGGTGCCGTTCTGCTTACTGTCATCCGCAGATTCACTTGCAGTGGACTCGGAAATGGACATTCATTTACTTCATGATGCTTTGGGTGTTGTTGGCAAGTGTAGAATGAATGTTCGTAATATCTGTGTGCAAGCAACCGTTCTGTGTGTGTGTGTGTGTGTGTGTGTGTGTGGGTGTGTGGGTGAGAGCGTAGGTGGATTTGCGTTCGTTTTACTCCGTTTTTCTTATTTTCTACCTGATCATTTTCTTTATTAGGTTCTGCAGAGAGTTCATGTTGACGTTTGTGTGACCGCGCCTGTTTCTTCTCTCCAATGGCTTTCTGGAACTGTGGAACTGCAAATAGCAATAAACAGATAAAGAACTGAATCGGAATAAGAAAACATATACAGCAGCATATAAGAAATTTGCAACTAGAAATTTAAACTATTATAATGTCACAAAAAGTCATAAAGATCCAGGACTGTTTACAACCTCAATGAGCAATTCGTAAAGCGAAATAGTGCAAACACAAATATCCATATAGTCTATTTCAGGTCATTTTCAAATAATAAAGGCCAAAAGTGTATGACACGAAAAATTCTTTTCATTCTGTCGCAAATAAAGGAACCAAAAATAAATATCAACATAATATCACGGGCAACTGAGGTCGACATTAAAACATAAGGTAAAGGTGATACGGCTACTCAACTTAAATTTTATTCTCCTTTCGCATAAATGAGCGACATATATTGTAGTCAATGCTGCTAGAAGTCATGCTTATCTCCATTATTCATTCATTCGACCTTATTGCAGATTTTCAAGAAAATATGAAGACCATTGAATATTTAATCATACCCCTGGAAATTTAGGCAACATCATTCCTTTAAGCAAATTGTATCGCAATACTTAAGCCAGTGAATATTTTAATCTTGGTAGCATTTCAGTGCAATTATTTCTCTCCACCGGACAAAACGCCCTCTTCAAAAAGCCAGAGTTCAACGAAGATCGTCACAGCCAGAGACATGAACTTGCGGTGAAATATGTACAACTCTGTAAAAGACAGACGTTCCTGGGAAACGTAATATAAATATCGCACTATTAATTGCCATTAGGATTGAAATTCAGAGAATTTGTGTAAACATGACCGTTTAATTCCCTTACAAGGGATACGGCCGACTTCCTTCACCATCCCAGTCCTTTTTGAGCTTCTGCTCAGTCTGTCGTCGTCAAAAGGGACATTTAACAGATATCTTATCGGTTCCCCGGAAGGGAGTCCAGGGCGTTGAACACTCCAGGAGTTCCTAGGTGTGGAATAGGAAGCGGCCGGCCGTGGTGGCCGAGCGGTTCTAGGCGCTACAGTCTGGAACCGCGCGACCGCCACGGTCGCAGGTTCGAATCCTGCCTCGGGCATGGATGTGTGTGATGTCCTTAGGTTAGTTAGGTTTAAGTAGTTCTAAGTTCTAGGGGACTGATGACCTTAGAAGTTAAGTCCCATAGTGCTCCGAGCCATTTGAAGCATTTTTTATTTTTTTATAGGAAGCGCCGCCTGTAGCTGGCGTACGTCGCTCTAGCTTTGTCCTCACGACTTTTTTTTTTTTTTTTTTTAATTAACTTGATGCGGCCCGCCACGAAATTCTCTCCTGTGCCAACTTCTTCAACTCATAGCAGCACTTGCGGCCTACGTCTTCAATTATTTGCTGGATGTATTCCTCTACAGTTTTTGCCCCCTACAGCTCCCTATAGTACCATGGTACTCAGTCCCTAATGTCTTAACAGATCCTGTCCCCTGTCCTTGTCGGTATTTTCCTCATATTTGTTTTCTCTCCGATTCTGCGCAGAAACTCCTCATTCCTTACCTTATCATTCCACCTAATTATCAGCGTTCGTCTGTAGCATCACATCTCAAATGCTTCGATTGTCTTATGTTCCGGTTTTACCACAGTCCATGTTTCACTGCCATACAACGCTGTTCTCCAAACGTATATTCTCAGAAATTTCTTCCTCAAATTAAGGTCTATGTTTGATACTAGCAGACTTCTCTTGGGCGGGAATGCCCTTTTCGCCAGTGCTAGTCTGCTTTTGATGTCCTCCTTGCACCATCCGCCATTGGTTATTTTTCTGCCTAGGTAGTAGAATTCCTTAAATCAATTTACTTCGTGACCATCAATTCGGGTGTTAAGTTTCTTGCTGTTCTCATTTCTGCTACTTCTCATTAGTTTCGTCTTTCTTCGATTTACTCTCTGTCCATATTCTGTACTCATTAGACTGTCCATTCCATCCAGATCATTTAATTCTTCTTCAGTTTCACTCATGATAGCAGTGTCATCACCGAATCGTATCATTGAGACCCTTTCACCTTGAATTTTAATTCCAATCCTAAATATTTCTCTTATTTCCGTCATTGCTTCTTCGATGTACAGATTGAACAGCAGAGGCGAAAGATTGCATCCCTATCTTACACCCTTTTTAATACGAGCATTTCGTTTTTCGTCGTCCACTGTTATAACCGCCCGTTGGTTCTTGTACATATTATATATTACTCGTCTCTCCCTATAGCTTATCCCTATTTTTCTTAGAATTTCGAACATTTAGCACCATTTTACATTGTCGAACGCTTTCTGTAGGTCGACAAATCCTATGAATGTGTCTTGATTTTTCTTTAGTCTTGCTTCCTTTATCAACCGCAACGCCAGAATTGACTCTCTGATTCCTGTACCTTTCCTAAAGCCAAACTGATCTGTCATATGACACGTCCTCAATTTTCTTTTCCATTCTTCTGTATATTATGCTCTCAGCACCGTAGAGCATAAGCTGTTAAGCTGATTGTGCGATAATTCTCCCAATTGTCATTTCTTGCAGTCTTCGGAATTGTGTTGATGATATTTTTCCGAAAGTCAGGCGCTATATTGGCAGATTCATACATTCTACACACCAACGTGAATAGTCGTTTTGTTGCCACTTCCCCTAATGATTTTAGAAATTCTGATGGAATGTTATCGATCCCTTGTGCTTTATTTGATCTTAGTTCCTCCAAAGTTCTCTTAAATTATGATTCTAATACTGGATCCCCTATATCTTCTAAATCGTTCTTCTTTCTTGACATCAGGGAAATCTTCCCCCTCATAGAAACCGTCAGTGTACTCTTTCTACCTATCCACTTTCTACTCTCCATTTAACAATGTCGTTCCGGTTGCACTCTTAATGTACCACTCTTGCACTTAATTTCACCGAAAGTAGTTAATCTGTTTTGACTTTCCTATATGCTGAGTCAATCCTTCCAACTATCATTTCTTTTTCAATTTCTTCACTTTTTTCATGCAGCTGTTTCGTCTTAGCTCCTCTGCACTTCCTATTTATTTCATTCCCCAGCGGCTTGTATTTCTGTATTCCTCAATGTCCCTGAACATTTTTGTACTTCCTTTGTTCATCGATCAGCAGAACTATTTCTTCTGCTACCCATGGTTTCTTTACAGTTACCTTCTTTTTACCTATCTTTTCCTTATGTGATGACCCTTTTTAGAGATGTCCATTCCTTTTCAACTGTACTGCCTGCTCGACTGTTCTTTATTTCTGTATCTACAGCCTTAGAGAATTTCATGCGTATCTCGTCGTTCCTTAGTATCTCCGTATCCCACTTCCTTGCGTATTGATTATTACTGAATAACCTATTAAGCTTCGGCCTACTCTTTATCACTACTACATTGTGATCCGAGTGTATATCTGATCCTCGGTACGCCTTATAATCAAGGATCTGATTTCGGTATCTCTGTCTGACCGTGACGTACTCTAACCGAAATCTTCCAGTATCACCCGGCCTTTTCCAACTATGCCTCCTCCTCTTGTGATTCTTGAACAGAGTATTCGCTATAACTAGCTGAAACTTTATACAGAACTCAAATAGTCTTTCTCCTTTCTCATTCCTCGCCCCAAGCCCATATTCTCCTGTAACCTTTTGTTCTACTACTTCCCCTACGACTGCATTCCAGTCCCCTATGACAATTAGATTTTCATCTCCCTTTGCGCATTGTATTACGCTTTCAATATCCTCATATAATTTCTCTATCTCTTCACCTTCAGCTTGTAATGTCGGCGTATATACCCGAAATATCGTTGTCGGTGCTGGTTTGCTGTCGATTCTGGTAAGAATAGCCCGATCACTGAACTGTTCACAGTAACAGAATCTCTGCCCTACATCCCTATTCATAACAAATCCTACTCCCGTTATACCATTTTCTGCTGCTGTTGTTATTACCCTATACTCATCTGACCAGAAATCCTTGCCTACTTTCCATTTCACTTCACTGACCTGTTCTACACCTAGATTGAGGGTTTGCATTCCCCTTTTCAGATTTTCTATCTTCCTACCACATTCAAGCTTCTGCCATTCCACACCCCGACTCGTAGACCGTTATCCTTTCGTTGATTATTCAATCTTTTTTTCATGGTCACCTCACCCACAGCGGTCCCCTCCCAGAGATCCGAATGGGGGATTATTCAGGAATCTTTTGCCAATAGAGAGAACATCTTGACAATTTTTGAATTACAAGCCACATGTCCTGTGGAAACACGTTATGTATCTTTAATGCAGTGGTTTCCCTTGTCTTCTGCATTCTCATGCCATTGACCATTGCTGATTCTTTCACCTTTAGGGGCAGTTTTCCACCCAAAGGGCAAGAGAATGCCATGAACCTCTGTCCGCTCCTCCGCTCTCTTTGACAAGGCCGTTGGCAGAAATTCAAAATTTAAGCGGAGGCAGGTATCGAACCCGTGACCGAGGACGTTTTGATAAATAAAAGACGGTACCCCTGCACAACTGGTTACATTACCACGGATGAAGTAAGACAACATAAAAGAAAAGCAGGTACTATACTTGTACTATATTCTATCTATGAATTTTTACTGACAATTTTTTGATGTAATAATTTTAAGCAAGTCTTGTGAATTCTCCAAAGCTCTATAGCGACGCTTACAACGTTGTAGAATAGAGATAATAATCACGGCGACATAAAATGTTTACAGGCCCAATTTCCTTTCAGATAATTTATGTAATTAAACCCTGTCACAGTAGCATCACGCCGATATACTCACTTCCTCGGACAAAAAAAATTTAGCTTTCAGTATTTAAAAATATTATTGACCGAATTAAAAATTTTTAATGCTGTCGTAATTTAATCATTAAGAGATAAAGTTTACCACAATACAATGAGATGACAAAATTCATGGGATAGCGATATGCAGATATACAAATGGCTGTAGTATGGTATTCACAAGGTATAAAAGGCCAGTGCATTGGCTCGGGCTATTCACGTGAAAAGGTTTCAGACACGATTATGGCCGCACGACGGGGCAATACGGAATGGTAATTGGAGCTGGAAGCATCGGATATTCCATTTCGGAAATTGTTAGATAATTCAATATTCCGAGATTCAAAGCGTCAAGAGTACGAGGAGAATACCAGATTTCAATCATTATCTCTCACCACCAACAGTGCACTGGATGACAGTACCGAGAGCGGCGTGTTTTGCTTAGAATTGTCAGTGGTAAGAGAAAAACAGCACTGCCTGAAATAACCTCAAGAATCAATGTCGGACGTACGACCAACGTATTGTTACGACAGTGCGGCGAAATTTGGCGTTAATGGGCTATGACAGCTGACGACCGACGGGGATGGCTTTGCTAACAGCACGACATCGCCTGCAGTGCCATTCTTGGCCCCGTGACCATATCGATTCGACCCTCGATGATTGGAAAACCGTGGCCTGATCAGATGACTCCCGATTTCAGTTGGTGAGAGTTGATGGGGAGCGGGTGTGGCCCAGACCTCACGAAGCTCTGTACCCAAATCGTCAACAGGGTTCTGTGCAAGCTGGTGGCGGCTCGCTAATGGTATGGGTTGTGTTTACATGGAATGAGCTGGGCCTCAGTTATGCTCCTCTACTTGGAGACCATCTGCAGCCATTCATGGACTTCATGTTCCCAACAATGACGGAATTTTTGTGGATGACAGTGCATCATGTTACCGGGCTGCAGCTGTTCGCAATTTCTTTCAAGAACATTCTGTACAGTTCGAGCTGGAATGATTTGACCTCCCAGATCGCCCGACATGAATTCCATCAAGCATTTGTGGGACATAATCGAGAGGTCAGTTCATGCGCAAAATCCTGCAGCGGCAGCACAGTTGTGCACGGCTACAGAGGCAGCATGGGCCAATTTTTCTGCAGGGGACTTCCAAAGACTTCTTGATATTAGGAGATATACTATGACTTTTATCACTTCAGTGTATCTGAAACAGTAATGTTAGAAACTGTATATATGTCTTGCGAAAGGGTAACTCATGGCGCCCAAATTTCCCTACTGTATTCATCCAGTATTTATTTGAATGTGGGAGCACTAACGCTACCCAACAAACTTTGTGGTTAATTTCAAGCTTTCTCGAAACTTTTTCTCACTCACACCCCGCAAGAAACAATGAAAGGAGAAAACTTTATCGGTCACTACACGTTCGTTACTCATACAATGAAACCTTAGCTTCAGGCATGAAATTTTAGCTTATTATTTCTATACTACGTACTTTATTCACAATACAGTTTGGAAACAGTATCCCCATGTACTTGCAAAATTATATTAATGTACGACTGATAGACCACGTCATATACGTTGAGCTGCGTGAAAATCTATCTTTTCTTGCAACGGTATTCCATTCTTTAAAGAATCGGGAGTGCGGGTGTTACTAGATATTGCTTAAAATGCTTACCTGTAATGGACTTCAATAAAAGTACTCATAGATGGTGGCACAAAGGTACCGAAACTTGTTTGGGAAAGAAGCAGAACAGTTTTTAATAAACATTCCGACTTGTCTTTCCATAATTATGACAGAAATCACGGCTGTTGTGGGCGCTACAAAACAATACGACGATTAAAGAACTTATTTATTTATTTATTTATCTTTAATCATCCAAAGACCACTTCACAATGACATAGGATTTGTGCAGGTAATACAATGCCAATCAATAGACGAAAACATAACTCACAGAATATAAATCATGCCTTAAGAGAGTAGGACATGCAGCCAACTGGTATATGACAGGTGAGCGATCGTGGTCTTGATTAAAGGACCAGCCCCGATTTGCCTAAACGGTCTAGGAAAACGACGAATGTTCCAAATCAAGATGGCCGGACACAGCAGTTCCATCCTCCATGTTCTAAACCCTACGCTGCCTGATTCGGCAATTTTGTAGTGTGCATAGGCAATGCAGAAATAATAAAATGCAAACTTATGTGCACTCCAGACGCAAAAATAACTTCTTCAAGTAGTACAGAAACAACGAATTTGTAACAATTAAGAGAGAGCACTTCAGCACAGGGAAAATTTGGATTGTCGATCTATATTTAAATAATTATACTAGCTAAAACTACAGTTCCAGATATTATAGCAACGATATTTTTAAAATCTGGAGTAAGTTTTCAACGTGAACTGTTACATTACAGACCGATATTCTGTGAACATGACCAGTGTATGAAGTCACTTAGCCCTAACCTTTTATAGATTAATAAATGTGATGTGTAGCTACCGAATAATCGCATTTCTGCGTGTACTGAATAAGGCACGCTAAACGGCAATAAATATCCCAGCTTTCAGATGGAGATGACCTCGTAATCTCGGAACAGTATGGCTGCCTCGTATGGCATAGCTCAGCTTCGAATGCCCCCTATGCCCCCTACATGCTTTAGCATATTTTCATTTTTATTTATTTCTAGTGGACGAGGCTGCTTGGTGGTATCAAGTGTTTGAAAAATAAGTATCAGCTTAAAGGACAATGTTCAGTAACGGCAATCCATAATCTCCTTCTAGTTGGTGCAATCTAATATTACGCGGAACACTATTTTCAAAATACAAGGAACAAATAAAGCACGAAAAACAGACATATATTTGATAACTGAAAAAAAGATGTCGACAAGAATTAGAAAGAAGTATATATCAATTACAATGTAACAGATCTGATGGAAGGCCTGTAGGGCAAACAGAACATTGGAAATCTGCTAGAGAGAACATACCAGAGTGCGGAATTCGGATCCACCACTTTACATTAACAGTGCTCCTCAGACAGCATTGTCATAAGCTAATCTATAAGGAAACAAAATGGAAAGTAATCAGAATAAACAATAAAAAAACCTTCTCACCTTACAAGAATATTATCTCATAAAAAAACCAAAGCAGGAAAGAATGCCCTTTTATGTGGTCAAGGAAACCTGAGTAACTGAGAAATGTTAGCATTAATAGAGAAAAATAGAGCACGGTACCAAAAGACCAGAACAATGTCACACAAACCTTCCCCATTTCCTCTTTCCTTATGCTCTCCAAATAACCTTTATATGGTAGGACAGGAATACACCGGCAGCTCGAGCGGAAAGATCAAATACAAATCTAGGATGCAGCACAAATATTTTTTCTTTTATTTTCCCATACACAACACACTGGAAGCATGCACAAAACAATTAAGCAACTTATGATTTTACAGACAAACTGAGCAATGTGTATAGTGTAGCAGTGTATCAGAAGAAAGATTTTCACATACTTTGATTAAATCAATATTCAACTTGAGGTAATTAAGCAAAACATGGTTTTACAAATAGGTTCAGTAATCTGATTAGTAAAATACACTGAGAACAAAAGTTCAGAGAAACCTTAATTAAAACGAAATTTGACTAGAAATCTGCAAATGCTAAAAGTCCTCCAATGCAATAATACTGAGAAATTGCAGGTACCAGAAAATAAACATGTGTACGAATTTCATAGCCTTACTTAAGATTTAAATACAAGGAAATTTTCCCACAAATTAAGAACAACGTATAACATAGAGATCACGCTTCTGTCCTCTAGGTATATGTCCAAGGCGTCGGGCTACGTGCGGAGTAACTTCAGTAGAGCTACACAAATAGGCTGAGGTGATCTAAATATACCAAAAGGCAATTAATACATCATACTCTGCTAATCACCAAGTGTTCAAGACCTATGCTTAGAGGTGGCGCAGTGCCTAGCACACTGGACTCGCATTCGGGAGGACGACAGTTGAATCCCGATCCGGCCATCCTAATTTAGGTTTTCCATGATTTCCCTAAATCGCTCCAGGCAAATTCCGGGATGGTTCCTTTAAAAGGGGGCGGCCGACTTCCAGAGGGCGGCAGAGGGTACACAGGGCTGCAACATAATTTCCCCACTCCATTTTCCATTCATGAATGGCAAGGGAGGAGAATGGTTGCTTATAAATCTCCGGCAGAGCCTTAAATTCTCTGATTTTCCGCCCGTGGTAATTTGTGGGAGGAAATAATAAGAACCCCCTCTTTGTAGCGCCTGTCACTGATCTTTGTTGGGCGGTCTCGAGTTTACTAAAAACAGCAGAAGTACATAAGATATCTCCAGGAACAGAAAGGCTGATCAGGATTTAACGTTTCATCGACAACGAGGTCAGTGGAAGCGGAGCACAAGCTCGCGTCAGGGAAGGATGTGAAATCCGTCCTTACGAAGGGACCATGCTGGAATTTCTCTTACGCGATTTTGCAGAATCACGGAAAACCTAAATCTGGATGGTCGGATGATGATTTGAGCAGCCGTCCTCCCGAATGTGATCAGAGAGCTAATCATTGACAAGGTAGAGAACGAGGTGTCATCTGAAGCGAAATACATCTCCTGGCAATACTGCATCGTGACGTTGTTGATTGTGTAAAGAAGACTGCGGTGGGGAATCTGATTACACAAACACTAGGTATACATCCCTTAGCCAACCTGACATTGGTATGCCGAAGAAGGCAATAAAGGCAGTCGGCACACCACAAAGGAGAAGCTCTGTTCCGCGTTTATATACTCTGCGCTGTATACCACGGGGTTAATAAAAAGGAAACTAGAATAACTTACAAATGAAGCAAGTCTGCCCTCGATAATCTAGTGCCTAGTCCTGATGCGACCTATTGAAACTGTTTTCTGATTGAGGCTTCGATACAGGATAGTTAGTAGTGCATGTGTTTGGACAAGATGAGTAGAAACTGTGTGTTTGTGTGTGTGTGTGTGTGTGTGTGTGTGTGTGTGTGTGTAGTGGTGGTATTATGTTTGTGTTGAGTGATGAGAGAAGGGGTGGAGGGAGTGAATCCCTGTGCTGGCATAGGACTTGCTCCTCTTCAACTGCACCAAGAGGGCAGTCGGGCTTAACGTGCCCATCCAACAGACGCACCACCATCACCAGTGTCGCATGCTCCGACATTATGGCTGACTGCGATGAAGGTTGGAAATGAAACTAGAACAATGGCTCAAAATCTAGCGACGTCAGAACATCATGCCAGCAGCTCACCCCTCACTGCTGACCAAATACTGGCGGTGGAATGGTTCAAATGGCTCTGAGCACTATGGGGCTTAACTTCTGAGGTCATCAGTCCCCTAGAACTTAGAACTACTTAAACCTAACTAACCTAAGGACATCACACACATCCATGCCCGAGGCAGGATTTGAACCTGCGACCGTAGCGGTCGCGCGGTTCCAGACTGTAGCGCCTAGAATCGCTCGGCCACCCCGGCCGGCAAAAGTTATTTTGGTACCTATGCAATACGAGTATTCGTAAGAGATGATTGAGACAATGTATAGCACTCACATCCAATGACTTTTTAAAGCCAGTTGTTAATGTATAATCAGTTTATTGTGTGTTAATTGTCAGTATTATTAATTTTCTTAGAGTCAAAATACACGTTTTATAGTTGATGCCATATTTTTCCTTACCACAAGTCAATACCAGTTCTCAGATTTATGTAGTTTTTGATTAACTGTGTTCCTCAAGAAGTTTTTGTCTCAGTCATATTCGAGTTAATTAAAATGTATGCTATGTAACAGCACATCATAATAACTGTATGCTAACTATACAGTTTAAAGTATTACCAGAGAGCCGGGTGCTGTGGCCGATCGGTTCTAGGCGCTTCAATCGGGAACCGCGCTGCTGCTACGGCCGCAGGTTCGAATCCTGCCTCGCACATGGCTGTGTATTATGTCCTTAGGTTAGTTAGGTTTAAGTAGTTATAAGTCTGTGGGACTGATGACCTCAGATGTTAAGTCCCATAGTACTCAGAGACATTTGAACCATCTGAACTAACAGAGAGCAGTACGAAAAGTGTTACAATTGAGAAGATTAAGGTAAGAACTTTTATTTTTTCAGGGACAACATTCATTAAGCACAGGGACCATAATTTTCAAATTGATCAAGTTTTGTTCTATTACCAAGGCCAACTTCAAATCAACAGTGTTGCATCAGATACAGTTTTTACGTTATGTAAATATAAGAATTTTGATTTGGTTTAAAGTTATTGACAGTTCACATTCTCGCAGTCAGAAAAATTCAGTACACGGTAAAGCGCATAAACGACGAGATAAATTACACGATCGCATGACATTCTCATTCTAACAGATTTGTTGCAGGCTACTGTCTGTTACGATGCTTCAAACGTACATGTTTCATTTATCTCAAACATGCATGATTCACCCAGATTAAAAAAAGCACATGTTTCAATATAAATACTTTTGTTCTATCTGATGCAGGTGAGTTTCTTCATCCTGTATGGTTCTCACACTGGGATCGACAAAAATTGATTTTCTCGTCGTATTAAACTTATTAGAGTGATGTTCTCTAACTTTCCGATTTCACTCTTTAAATAAGGTATGAATGTCAGGTGGTTCCTTGTTTGATGTAATGGTTCGTTGAAGCAAGAAAGTAGAACACACCAACTCTATGGCTCTCAGACCCCATCTAGTGCGATTTAAGTTTCAGCCTCTGAGAAAACGTCATAGTTTAGGTGTGTTGTATATATAGGATGGTCAGAAACGGTCTGAAGAGCATGTAAGAGTGTTGCAATGTAGGTTGTGCTCAGAAATAATTGTTGACAAAAAAGTCAAAACGTTGCGCCATTTCCGATTCAATTAGCATTGAACTTAACCAATCAGATCACTGTGCCTGCAAGTCCAAGCTCAAGAGACGTTGTTGGTTTCCTGATACCTAATAAGTGAGCGATACAAAGATTGGACGTGGGACGGTAGTAAAGATCGGACCCGACCTAAAGGCTGAGCAGTCTTGTGCGCTATCATCTTCGCTATGAGAACGACTGACACTAATTGTATTCCATCAAGTTGTGAGATTGTAGCCGGATTACGTCGACTTTCTGCCACGATATTTCGGTTAACAACCAGTCAACTATCTTCAGGTGAGCGTTTAGCACTGGCTATTGCTAGTCCACGTCGCGAATCTCATACCAAATCGTGGCGCGGAGACGCATGCTGAAAACCAGCCGCTACATGAGCGACCCCTGTCATGTCAAGCACCCTTCTCGAGTATTGCTCCATCTGTGGCGCGCAGGCGCATGCCTTATGATGATACTTCATGCGCGCCTCTGGCGGAACGTGCGCTCACGAAGTTAAAATTCAAATGTCAAAATTAATACCGTTATCTTTCGCTACACGAGTCACTAGTCGCAAAGTGTTTTCTTTTTGAAGAAATTAAAGAAATCACCGGGTCCCACTCCTTATCCACTTGAAATCCGCCATCTCGATTAATAAGATCTTCCGCCAAACGTATTTCCACCGAGTCCTTAATAATTGAATCCTAGAAGGCTTTCTTTGAGAGCAAGGTTTCTATGGCAGAGTAATGGATGGATTGTCCTTTGGAGATACGATACCCGACTGTGACTGACATACTGGGCTACGAAAGGGAGTGCGGCGATCATGTTCAACGCCTCTTTCAGGCACTGTGCGCGTTGTCTGACCAATGTAGGTTTTGCCACACTGGTAAGGTATTCTGTAGGTCCCAGCCCTCAACAATCCTAGATCGTCCTTTGCCGAGCCGAGAAGAGCACAAGTATTTGTTGGTGAGCTGAAGATTACTCTGACATAACGTTTGCTTCGGTTTCTGCTTAATTTCGACCAAATATTACCGAAATACGGGAGGAGCGCCCTGGACTTGAAAGCTCATTTCCCCTCTTGATCATGTGGGTGGTCTCGTCTCTTCTTCCTTAAATCTGTGCTGATCTGATCTTTTCACACAGATAGTAGGTGTTTAGCTCCTTTGCAAACTGTCTCCATCAGACACAAGTGCCCGGGGCATCAACGTTCGAAAAATGCCCACAGTTTGCGATGTGTTGTGGCAGCTAGACGCCTGCATACCGATTCTCGGCGGGGTCATGGATTTTTCCTGCCTCGAGATGATGTGTGTTGTTGTGTCGTCATCATCATCATCATTCGTCCCCATTATGGTCGGAGGAAGGCAATGGCAAACCACCTCCACTAGAACCTTGCCTAGCACGGCGGTGCGGGTCGCCTGCATCGCCCCCTACGCTCCTTAGAGTATGGGACCTCATAATTTCATTTCATCATGCGTGGGCTTATGGTAAACGGAATGCCATCCACTTTACAACTGGCCAAGACATCCAGAAGCAGTACCCAGCCATCCTTCTCCACTTGCATCGTAAATTTGATATTCTCGTGGACATAATTCAAATGTTGCAGAAAGCGTGACAGTTCTTCTTTAGCGTGGGGCTTCACTTCAAAAGTATCTCCAGAAAATTTTTTGTTTAATTGTATCTGGCGGACCACTTGAATCTGCGCCCGCAGGGGCCTGAGTGGCTAGCTTCAAAGCTAACTAACTCGGAAACGGCGCAATGTACCGAATTTTTTTCTTAACAATTATTTCTCAGCACAGTCTAACCTGCAATACCCTTACAAGCTTTCCAGACTGTTTCTGACCACCTTTCATTTCTCGTTACATCTTCTACGGCAATTTTTTTATTCCGTATTTTTTGAACGTGCCTATTGCGCAGACTTCCGTGCTGAAACTTATTTCCACAGTTTCACAAGACTTTACCTGCTTCATCGGGAATTCTCAGCTGCGGCCGCCACTGCCGTTTAGTGAACACCGCCCGCGGCAGTGGCAGTTAATGAAGACTGGGAAGCGCTCGCGTCAGACAGAGGGAGGCGCTCGCGCTCACAGGTGTCTGCACAGAGCAGAGGCAGGCGGCAGCTAGCAGCTGGCAGCTGGCAGCTGGCGGCTCCCTTGTGCCAGCCAATCGCGGCGCGGGAAATTGGCCCGGCGCGGTGGCGCTGAGCACAGCTCTGGCACAAATAATGGCGGCGCCGGGGGCGACGTCCGCTGATTAAAAATCGCCGCCTGTGTTTGCTCCTCGCAACCCGGGGCTCCCGGGTATTTTTATCGCCGCCCCTCGAGCCGATAACGCTCAAAATTAAAGGCCCACCGCTTCCCGCCGCCCCGAGCACCCTCCGGGGACCGCCCCCTGCACCAGGCTGTCAGCTAACGGCTCTGGTTAGCGGTACCTGTGCAAGAGCCACTGCGGGTAATGTACACACGGCTGCGCGTAACTGCGTATGCGCTCTGCTGCTAACGCTGATAGTCCCTCAAATGTCCGACGGGGGAAAAGACTTCTGCATTATGGAAAGCAGACCGAATTTTTTGGGCTAAAGTGTACAAAAGGCTATGGTTTTGCGCGGTATACCCCTTCACACGCCACTTCGCAAGTAACCGAAGGGTGGATGGTATGCGTTAGAAATGACGAGCCTTCCACCAGACAATATCCACATGCAGGCCAACACGATGTGGTTGCATTTTGTGTACGATTCTTCCTTCGTTTCTTGAACCTGACCCATTCTGATGATTTCTTACTTTATCTGTTCAAGACGTGTCACGTAAGACGTAAATGGTTCAGATGGCTCTCAGCACTATGAGACTTAACATCTGAGGTCATCAGTCCCCTAGGCTTAGAACTTCTTAAACCTGACTAACCTAAGCACATCAAACACATCCATGCCCGAGGAAGAATTCGAACCTGCGACCGTAGCAGCAGTGCGGTTCCGGACTGGAGCGCCTAGAACCGCTCGGCCACAACGGTCGGCTAAGACGTAAAACTTCGTTGATTTCTGATAGGTAAAACTGCACTGAATCCGAAGATTCGTTGGAACAGTGCAGGGCTTTATGAAGTATAATTCTATTGATAGTGAAGCGCCCTTGCCTAAGTGAAGCCCCCTTGCCAAACACCGACCTTTGACTGACCCAACCAGTGACAAATGGGCAAACAGCTAAACGTGGACTGTATACCACAGTACAACTACGCCTTTTCAACTTATCAAACCATTATCAGAAGTAAGGCAAGAGATGAGTGACAGATGAAACCATAGGACTAAATGAGAATCGAACAAAAATCCATAGAATATGTCTGAAATAATATAATTATGGGGGAGATCTAGAACAACATGGAATAGCGAAGTAAAACTTCAGCCAAGACCGCCAAATTTTGCGCGGTATACGCCTTCATAACTCACTTCGCAAGTAACCAAAGGGTGGATGGTATAGGTTAGAAAATGACGAGCCTTTCACCAGACAATATCCACATGCAGGCCAACACGATTTGGTCGCATTTTGTGCACGATTCTTCTTTCGCTTATTGAACCTAACTCATTCTGATGATTTCGTACTTCATCTCTTCAAGACGTGACACGTACGACGTAAAACTTCATTGATTTCTGTAGGTAAGCCCGCACTGAATCCTAAGGTTCGTCGGAACAGTGCAGGGCTTTGTGAAGTGTAGTCCTATTGATGGTGAAGCGCCCTTGTCTAAGTGAAGCGCGCTTGTCAAACAAGGACCTTTGACTGACCCAGCCAGTGGTAAATGGGCAAACACCTAAACGTCGACTGTGTACGACAGTGCAACTACGCCTTTTTAACAGAAACAAACCATTACCAGAAGTAATGTAAGAGATAAGTGACAGAAGAATCCATAGGACTAAATGGGAATTGAACAAAAATCCATTGAATATGTTTGAAATAATATAGTTATGGGGGCGATCTAGAACAACATGAAATATCGAAGTAAAACTTCAAACAGCCAAGATCACCCAATGCAATTTCGTTTTAATGATCGGTTACGGCAGGTTAAGTGGCGATCATTGGATCATATGCACTAAGGTATATTTGCATAAGATCCGATGACGGCGACTTAGATTGCCGAAATCAGTCTTCAAAATAATATTGTGTTCAATGATCTTGGTTGTTTGAAGTTTTTATTTCTGTATTTCAAACCTCAATTGAGTTTTGAGTCTGGTACATACCCAATGAGTTACTGAGCCACACAGACTTCGTCTAAGAGTCAAAATATAGAAACTAGGTTTTAGAAAAATAACAGTACGTAATCGTACACGTAATTTAAATGTATGTTTAACAGAATTAACTCTTTTATCTTCGAGATATTGATTCAGGTGTTTTTCCTTCTCCTTGTTTAGGACGCTATACATTTAACGACATTTGAAAGTTCGTGAAAGTAAGAGTTCGGATAATATGAAGCTAAGTAACGTTGGCGTTAGAGCTTTTCGCGTAACTATTCATATATGCGCTAAGACGTAGAGGCAAGCCTGCCGGAATTCTCCGTCATGGTGTGTTTCTACGCAACAAAAATGCAGACCATGGTTGTCAAGATAAATACGGCACTCCACCATCAAACTTGCAGAGGTTGTTCTGGTATACATTCAGTGTATTTTGGTATAAAGGACCACGATCCCTGGTGGCTTGTTACTGAGTTATTGTATTTCGTTTGGTTTCTTGCCACAATTAACTTTGAATCTGTATTGCACTGAAAAAATTCAAGTAGCTACGGTATGTCGTGTGTGGTTTGTCCCATTCACTTATGGTACTTGCAATTGATAACGGGAATAATAAATTTACTCTTAGCTAATTTCATAAATTCCCGTCCGCCTATGCTTTCGACCACATGTGCCGCAGCTGGTCACATTTATACTGAAGTTGCTTCATGGAAGTGGGTCTCGGTCTCTTACGTTGTCTTATTTTCGTGGATAATAGCATTTAATTATGCAGCAGTGCCTTTGCTACTGTCTTCCTAAGAATTTTGACAGCTTTGCAGGTAAGGTTACGTTGTGCAGTTCTCAGAATCATGCAGTTGCAGAATCACCGGAACTTGGATTCAGTCACTCCACCACGCCAGTTCGTAGATTTATCACTTTTCATGACTTGCGAACCTGTAACATGCTCTAATGTCAGTCCTTTGTGAAGTATTTTATTGTTATTGAGTCATCTATAGTGCCGCTTTGATCACTGCAGGGGATGTTTTTGTACATACGTAGCTGTCCGAAACTAGTCACCATCAAGAAATTAAAAAAGAAAAGACACTCTCATTGCAACTTAACACGGAGCTTCAACCATTTATATCAATCTCTTCACGGATTGAAGTTTACAGATGGTCAGCACAATTGCCCTGCACGAGGTAGGTTTGCAAGGCAAGGCTTAATACTCGACGAGAAGTAATTGTGCAGCGTTTCAGTCAGGGTTCCAAGCTAAATCTTCCAGAAGCATTTCAGAATAGCTCCTTGTCGCGCCTGCGAAGTCCTGCCATATTCGAAATATTATTATTTGAGACAGACTGGGTTTGTAGTGGATCGCATTCCATAATTTTGGGGTAAATTTCAGAATAAGCTATTTTCAGAATTTTTCTTGAGCATCCAGATTTAAATTTTCAAGATGTTGTATGCTATCAGTCAGTAGGGACGTAGAAAAGCCTTTTCAAATTTGTATATGTCCTTATATTTTAACAAATAATTTTTGTAGAAATTTCCAGATGTTCATAACATGAATTCCGATTAAACTTGTGCTTTGGCTTTCGGCTGTTTGTGTATCACCGCTGAGAGAGAAACGCGGATACTGCGTGGGAGAAATGATTATCACACCTGTCCTTCCTCAAAAACGTCCGAGCTCTTTCTAACAATCGGGGAGATTGTCTGACCGTCATTACGGTAAATATTACTCAGAATTGTAATTAAACGTAATCTAAGAGTCAGTGATCTGAACATTTTATTCACTATTATTTGGTGATAATCCGTCAATTTGAAAGAAATGCTATCGTACAGGGAAAGAACCCACCAATCACGTACAATTTTTTCCCGAACTTTATTTGCTGATAAATTTTGAAAAGCTTATTTCCATTATCAGTGTTGCGTCATTCGACACCATGAACCCACACCACAGGATAATAGAGCCACCGCCAAATTGTCGCGTAACCACCATGCTGCGGCTGTCGGGCCACAACGGTGCGAAAGCCACGCAGCACTTGATACACCTGTCTGCGAACGAGGTTTCGGGAACTCAAGTTATAGCCTGTTTTGTGGATTCTTTCCCCCTACAGTGTGAATAAAACAGCTGCGGACACAACCAAGGCATCCACCACGTGGAACTGCACCAATAAAAATAAATGGTTTTCTGAAAAAAAAAATGTAGTTTATTGCTTCTCTTCAAAAAATGTGCTGAAACTGTTTCCCATCAGCTGCAATGCACATCGGTAACCGTCGTTCGGGAAGTAAACAGCGGAAATGGTGTCAGATGGATGATAACGACGCGTTATACGGCAATTCGTTAGTACATTTCGTCTGGTGTTGTCGGGGCTTCACGACAGACTGCATCTCAGTGCGCTTTCCACAGAACGAAATCAATAGGAGTCTAATCGTGAGACCTGGCCGACCGTCTCACTACAGCAGTTCGTCCTAGACAATGGTTAGAGAATTTTTCATATCCGTTGTTTACGCCAAAAATGCCGATACCGAGCAGTTAGCCTCTCGCCGATCGAGATGGCTCCGTGGTTATCATACTGGACCTTCGGGACGACGGCGATTTGAAATCGGTGTCTGCCCATCCAGATTGAGGTTTCACTCGTTTTTCATCAAGAGCGTAAATTAAATGCCGGGCTGCTTCCACTGATAAGGACACGACCGATACACTTCCCTAATGCGAACCTGTTCTCCGTCTGAAACACTTATTCAAACCCTATCTACCATTACTTTCCTTCACGTCTCACTCGAAACAGAACCATCGTGTTAATACGGCGTTGGCCGTCCACAATCAGCTTTTATTCTTGAGTTTCCTCGCGACTGTCGTTCAAACATATTCTTCGATGTAATTTTTCGGTCTTATCCTCACAAATATACAAATAACAGACGGAAGTGGACATGTTGATTCCGTCATGCCCCTTTGTAATAAAGTGTTAGACAATGCACGTTTTGCAGTTGCTGACGAAGATATGATTATACAGATTATCTATCTCCTCAAACATGTAACTGGCTCAAAGAGTACTTGAATGTTAGAAGTGAGTACACTATACGGAGTAGATATATGAGACACTAAAGCAACATCGGACGTGCTGCATGAAACAGTGATAGGACTGCAAACTCTAACTATATACACGAAAGATTTGTCAGGCAGAGGCAAGAAAGCTTGCAGACAGTTCGCTGACGAAGTTAATGTTTACAGTGAAGCCTCATTGCTGAACGCTTATACGTAAATGCAGAAAAAAGTTAGAAGATATTTCCACATAGTGCACTATAAACGTATAAAAAGTAAAAATAATTTCTACAAACAAGGCTAAGAACCCGGGAGTGCCAAATTACAATTATTGGTAAACTCAAGGAATCTGTCATGGGCTATGCTGCGCACGTTATATAAAATTACACAAAGGCGTAAATCAGTACTTGGGAGCGCAAGTAAGTGTTCTAATTTTCTTCAGAGTTCCCGGGAAATTTAAGTTCATATTTTAAGAGAATCACAATCAACATATTAGCGAAATTCATTCTAGAGCAAGCTTGGCCAACATTTGTGCTCGCAGAGCGCGCTTGAGCTCCACGAGCGCAGCCGAGTCTCTTCAGAGCTGCGGTTTGCCAGCCACACCGCTGTTCCGAGAAGATGTGTGAGTGAGTCGGCTATATGTCGAAAGCTACACATCCAGGAAACTTAGGAGGACATATATGCAACGCAGTGCACCTACAATGGTAAATACAATTAAAGGATCACGTTTTTTAAACCCTGTAACTATCTCCCACTGCGACGCAGAAGTTGGAAATATGGCTCAAAGGTGCCTGCAACCCTCCTCTGTAACGGTGCAAAAGCTTGGCAACCTGCGGTGTCACTTCCGGGTTCGGCCAACCTTCAAACAGCAAGGTGGCTACACACGCGAAAGCTCTGAAGCTTATGTGGTGTATGCTAAGTTAATGCTATCACATTGTTATTAATTTTCACCAGAATTCTGCACAGCGCCATCATGGAGTGTCACATGGTGGGATGGTCGTGATGCCCCTCCTCACACACATCCGAAACTTTCTTTCTTCACCTCTGCCACCCGCGTACATTTGTTGAGCACTTTAAGTAAAATATGTTTCTGCACAGGGACAGCCAGCCATTGATTCCTCGACGCGGGCGTGACAGGCCTCACTTACGACTCCCTTAGATTTCGCATTTTGACAGAAGGCGCTAGTTGAGCGAAATCTCAGCGATGTCAATATTGCTGTCTCTACACAGGTACGTCCACACATTCACGCATGTAATAGTGTCAGTACCTCCACCACCGCCCCCTCCCCCACGGATCACGCTACAGAAGGGCGCTAAAGAGGAGGACCGAAAAGTCATAAAAATACTTTGCCCCTTCGGATCACGCTCAGATTTCGTCGAACGATTCTGAACGATCCCTAGTGATTCCACCCCGTGCACCAGAGCAGAAATGCCACATACCGTTAATGCAGTTTCCTTTTTTCCTTTGCGGTCGCCTCCAGTTCAACCAGCACACACTTTGTTCGTCCGAAGACAAGTGCGTCATACTGTTTTTGTGTTTGGCGTTGTAATTATGTTGGAAGAAGCAGTTTTCAGGCCATAAAAAGCAGTTTCTATTCCGCACTGAAAGGTATGGTTACTCGACTTTTTTCTTTTGTTGGACAACTTCGTAGACGCCATGGTATCCCTAATGCAGAACGTAAATCTAATCTGAGACCACTTTTACAATTAGCAAACTGCATAGTGTGTGAGAAGATGACTGCTTAACTGTAGAGGCACACAACAGGCCAAAATCCGAAACGAAGCCACAAAAAAAAAAAAAAAAAAATAAAAATAAAAAACAAAAAAAAAAGGTTTCGGAGTTAAGAAGTTCCGTTTCATAGGCTGGCTGGAGTATTGTTGAGATTAATTAATATCATTCTAGTAGCGGCGAACTGTTTCTTCCGGAGGTTGAATTTCAGGTTCGGAGCGGAATTCATTTGTGAGCGGTGCGCCGAACTAGCCAGGCTGGATGGAACAGATCGCTTCGTTCGGAAGAAGTATTTTTGTTCAGCGAAATCAGACCGAATTTTTAAATGGAGGCTATTACAGAAGGTATGTACTTAATTACGAACTCTTATTTCATTATTTACTCATTAATTAACAATTGGTTTTTGTTAATTAACTTCTTACCGCAATGCAAGCAAATAAATTTTACAACGCGAGAGAGAAAAAAAGGGATAAGTTTTAGATTGCAATATATTTACCTTTCTTTTCCATTCAGTACGCAATTATAAACCATTATCCTGACAGATCAGCCTTAAAATCCATCTACTGACCACAACTCTAACTTCGAGCCATTTCTTAAACGGCAGTTGCATCAAGTCGAAAGTTTCGAAGTTACGCCATTGCAACGGCCAGGCTAATGTCAAAATGTCATGGTACCGTATGATAACAGGATCCCATACAGTGCTGATCCGAGGACTGGACATCGCTGCTTCTATAATTTCACCAGTCGGTCAGATGTCGTGAGATGCGCAGGAATGAACAAAAAAGTTAATAAGGCAATAGCGCCGGAGCTTTGCCCGAAAGTCTTCTCGCGTGACAAATATGGAGGGCGTGTCCCGAAAACACCTGAAAAAGATCGATCCCTATATTTTTCCTTTGCGGGAACCATCTGCGGGAAAAGGAAAAGCTTTGTTGTCGGAAGCTGTTGCCCTCTTGCTATCTGCTGCAGAGGATTACGGGCAATAAGATGCTGAGGATGATGAAGGGGATACAAATGTAGGAGAGGAAGAAGATGAAGAAGGAAATTAAGATGAAAAAAAAGAAGCACAAGAGCAAGAAGACTGAGTAGAGTCTTCTGACTGGTTTGATGCGACTAGCCACGAATTCCTCTCCCGTGCCAACCTCTTCATCTCAGAGTAGCAATCCAAACTTTCAATTTTTATTACTAATATATATTTTCTGTAATAAAGAAAAATAGAGGCAGTTTCGCAATAAAGTTTACAATGTTTGTCCGCTTCATTAAGTTTTTTACAAATTATTTTTGTCATATTCTGAATTTTATTTTGAAATAAAAATCGTTGTCAGAAGGGTCGTAAACCTCATAACACACGTTTTTGGCCATACTGGAGAAGATTTTGAAATTTTCACCGGTTTTCCAGGATTCTGGCCCACTGTGTGGCGTAAGGCTGCAGCCTTGTTCCTCACATCCCTAACGCCTCTGCCCCAGTCACCCCTGAGCTCTGACCGCCTAAGCAGGAGCGTGACCGAAGCGCTGCCGATCGATCGTGCAACGATTTCGGCCAGGCCAGTTATAGAGTAGTGCTTAGGCATTTTAGATCCTTACGAAGTTTGCTTGTTAGAAGATATCGAAAGAATTTAGACGCAAAGAGGAACAGTTGTTACCAAAGCCAAAAAAGCTTAAATGAAATTCGCTGACAAAATGGCGATACTGACCTCGGAAAACCCCTTGGCAACATTTATGGAACCGACTTTCCAGTTAAACTGCGCAACAACACTACTCCCTTTGCTCTTTGACATTCTGAAGGTATCAGGAATAAAATATAGGGTGTGAAATGTTATAAATAACTTTTGCAGAAACGAGACTGCAGTTGTTCAAATGTTGAAATTTGTATGAATTTCTAAGGGATCGAACTGCTAAAGTAATCGGTCCCTAGACTTACACACTACTTAAAGTAACTTAAAGTAAATTGTGCTAAGAACAACACACACACACACACACACACACACACACACACACAGGACTTGAACCTCCGGCGGGAGGGGCCGCGCAGTCAGTGGCATGTCGCCTCTAACCGCGCGGACACTCCGCGTGGCACTGCATTTGTGAGTCGATGGGTATGATGCAGAAGCAGTAGTTGAAAAGGGAATTGTTGCCTGTTCCAAATGTTATTCAGTCTGCACATTGACCAAGGAGTAATTTAGAAAGGGAATTAAAGTTCAAGCAGAAAGGGCATGACAGACGGAGAACGATTTGGAAAAGCAGGTGAATGGAATGGATATCGCCTTGAAAAAGAGGTTAGGATATGAACATCCAACAAGTAAAACTAGGTTAATGGAATGTAGTCGAAGCAGGTGATGTTGAGAGGATTCGCTTATAAAATGGTAATTATGAAAGAAAATAACAAACGGTGGACAATGTGGGAAAGATACAAAATGCGGAATGGTTATACCAAGAAAATCGTTTCAAAAAAACGGAAATATTAATTTAAGTGTTGGGACGTGTTTATTCAAATTTATCCACGCTCTATAGAATTTTTAAGGTCAGAGATTGTATTAATAAATTTTTAAAATACTTTGTCTGCTTCAGTTGCATTTTACCAGTATTTGTTAGCACGGCAGCACGCTGCCATGATCACCTGCTTTACTGTTGCATGCATATTAATGTTTAATTATAGATTCTTGTGGATTGTTATAACTTCTATTTGCTGAGTGTACATGTGATGGTATGTACCGAAATTTATCCTTTTGCAAGAAGACTGTATTATTTCAGAGTGTACATAAAGTGAGTAGTATTTATAAGTCATCTTGCGCTCTACATGCCGGATAAATATATATTCAGCAAAAATTTAGGTAGAGACACCACTGAGACGATGTAAACTTAAGGCAGACGTTAAAATAAATAAATAAATAAATTTTTCTCTACATGGATAAATTTCGGTAACAAGCCTCAATGGAAACCCTGTAAATAGACATCAACACAGATCTAAGATAATTAATTTTTAATTATAAAAAGTCAGTATACACGTAACTGTAAGGCACACAAGGATGGCAGAATGTTGCAGAAACATCTCGAGACAAGACATGCTGGCAAATGAAAGTGATTAGTGCAGAAAAATTATTTAATAATGCATATATGTATATGTATACTTTGTAATGTGGCTATAATTTCGCACCTTACAAGCACTCATTTACAAATTTTTCCGCGATTTACAACCGGAATTAGGTATCATTTGAGAGGTTGTACATTATATATATGAATATTTAAAGAACACTGACATTGTCACGTACACCTTGTAAATAGTTATTAACGCTTATTGCATGAAATGTGATGGATTGTCTTTGTTATCAAAACGGCGTAATGAATGATTGGCTATACTAGCCGAGGTTGGAACGCCTGTCTAAATGAAATGGCAGACATAACTCAGGCCCTGGGTGGAAAAGCCCACACAGGTGTGTTGGTCCCGCTTAAGGAAGTAGCCCAAGACCGACGGTCGGGGCACCTGAGCGGAAATTTATGGTAAGGTCTTATGGGACCAATCTTCTGAGGTCATCGCTCCCTAAGCTTACACACTACTTAATCTAACTTAAATTAACGTACGCTAAGGACGACACACACACCCATGCCCGAGGGAGGACTCGAACCTCCAATGGGGGGAGCCGCCTGGACCGTGACAAGAGGCCCCAGACCTCGAGGCTACCCCTGAGCGGCACCTTACCGCTGAAACACAATACAGTGCTAGCTGCTGGCCGGTGTTGCAGTGAGGCCGGAAGGATAACTAGATAATACTTCATAAACTCTGAAAATCTTGGACGCATCAGAAAGGAACAAGAAAGCGTTATTTCGGAAATCACACAGGCTGGGTTATTTCTGAGGATTTTTACTCTGAGAAGCGTACCATTGTATGAATTCCTAATTAATGGGGATAGGTATTTCCTCGCAAACTTTCCGCGCTGGACGCCAAAAGGCTAAAATATAGTATGTCGGCGTTCGAAACAATCTGTAGAGAGGGAGAATATTCCGTGGTTTCGAGAATATGATTCGCCTTCTTCAGTTACGAGGGAGGGGAGCCGAGGTTTGATGGAAAGCCAGCGGTGGAGAGTAGGAGGTCCTCCGTTTTGAGTGCCTATGTTTGACGGTCGCTCAGTATCAGCTTTTGTTGGTACAAACGGATTTGCTGTCTTTGCTCTCGGTAGTTTTTACAGTTAGAATGGGTAGGCACTGTACTATTGCGAACTTATACGATTCTGTACTTCGCCTCCGGGTAGGGAGTCGTCGTTGAGTACGCAGCGTTCAGTGATTGAGAGCAATTCTCCTTTCAATAATCACGTAGAGACGTTATCTGAACTCCGTCCTTGTAGCTGGGAGTTCGAGTTTCTTGTCTGTAGAACAAAGAGAGGAGAAGACAGTATTAAAAAACTTCCTGGCAGATTAAAACTGTGTGTCGGACCGAGAGTCGAAGGGACATTTGCCTTTCGCGGGCAAGTGCTCTAGCTTTCTTTCTTTTTTCTTCCTTCGTAGTTTATCGTTAAGTTTGGTCGTTGTGGACGTCACATGACATCAGTTAAAGTTCGTTTGTTGATACTTCCACTCAGTTTTTTTTATTACAGAGGCCAACCAGCTCTCTGACCGAACACGCTGAGCTACCGTGCCGGCGAGCTACCGAAGCACGGCTCACGACCCGTCCTTACAGCTTCAATTCTGCCAGTACCTTGTCTCTTCTGCGAACAGAAGCGTGTAATTTTAATGAATTTCATTATGCTATACTGCAGAAAGACTTGGCTGGAATGCAGCCACTGTAAATCACGGCAGTGGTGATCGCGCGAACGTACGGACACAAGAAAACTGGTCTCCGGACGGCCACTTGGCAATACCAAGAGGGAAGACCATCGTGGCGGAGTGTACTGCATCTGCAGCAGCAATTTGAGCCGCAGTTGGCACCACAGCGACACAACATTCTATTAGAAACGATAACTTCAGGGACAGCTTCGAGCCAGACGCCCTGCATTCCACTGACCCCGAACCACCGACATATGCGACATCAGTGGTGTCAAGACATCCTGGACCTACACCTGGAATTATCGTCTGGGGTGCAATTTCATATGGCAACTGGAGCACTCTCGTGGTTATCCTACGCACTCTAACTGCAAATTTGTACCTCAATCTGGTATTCGACCTGTTGTGCTACCATTCAGGTACAGCATTCAGAGGGGTGTTTTCCAACAGGATACTGCTCGTCCACATGCCGCTGTTGTAACCAACATGCTCTACAGGGGTCGACATGTTGCCTCGCGCTGTTCAATCACCAGATCTGTCTCCACTCTAACACATAAGGGACAACTCTTGCGTCATCCACAACCAGCATTATCTGTACCTTTAATGACCGACCACTACCAACAGGCATGGAACTCCATTCCACAAACTGACATCCGCCACCTGTACAACACAATAAATGCATATTTGCATGTTTGCTATCAATATTCTGGTGGCTACACTGGTTATTAACTTATCATTCTTTCGTATTTGCAATGACTTAAGTCGTGCTTACAATGTTAATCACTTTAATATGTTAACAAGACAAATATATTCCCGAAATTTCATTCATCTTCATTTTCTTGGGCCTCTGTCCCACTTCAATGCTGGGTTGGCCCTGTTACTATGGATCCGGCAACGTTAGTGTCAGAGGGTGGCGGGGTGCCCTTCCTGTCACCACACTGTACCCTGCGGGACGGAAGCAGTGTACCCCAGCTGTCTGCGTCGTGTGTAAGCCATCAAATAGTGTGAACGTTTTCAGATGTCTACGAGTCGTGTAACTGAGGCACGACATGGGGACCAGCCCGGTATTTACCTAGTAGGATGTGGAAAGCCGCCTAAAAACCACACCCAGGCTGGCGGGCACACCGGCCCTCGTCGTTAATCCGCTGGGTGTATTCGATCTGGGGGTGGCGCGCCTACCCGCGTCCAGGAAGCAGCGCACTAGCGCTCTCGGCTAACCTGGCGAGTAAATTCTGGAAATTTCGTTGTTTTACAATAATTGTTTTTGGATGTTGCGATTTTTTTCCTTCAGTGTAGCTGAATACAACATGTTCCTAGTTCACATCTACTATCATGAGTGGAATGTCGCCGAAGTAAGAAAGGCATCTTCCCACCTAGCTGCATTTTACAATGGTACATCTTTTACAGATGCACTTAAAAATTTGCATATTTCCAAAACCAGTAGCGGTGAACGCAGTACGGTTTGGAAAATACAGCCCGGTGGAATGATATAGTTCTTCAAAGATATCGAGACTATGGTACCCACTCGGAACAAAGTGATCTAGTAACGTCAGTATTTAACATTACAATTCATAATTCCCTGCATCAGTCTGTGTATGCCGATTTTTGAAATTTACCTCGAGCAAACGAAGTGAGTAGCTTGGAAGGAAATAGCTGCATTTCATGAGTAGATGAGCTACTTTATGTACATGGTGTACATTTTACACTATTCTTTTATTATTTGTCTATCGAGCAGGAGAATAATACTGACCAGAAGTAATCGCGGTATTGGTCATCGATCTTGTTGCTCCCCTAAACCATAAAAGTTTAATTTCAGCACCGATAACAACAAGTATCATTCGTAAAATGGTTTCGTTGGTGTGATGCAAGACAATTTTAGGTGCCTGTAAGTGCAAACATAATAGGTGGAATACATAATTTCGTAAGTGAACCCAACCATCTACGAAAACCCTAATAATTCAGACCACACGGTGTCATAGCTCTTTATATCAGTGAATCTGTCTCACTGTGGAGGCTACATTCATACAGTACAGAACCCTGGTGCAACAAGAATCTTGATAGAACATAAAACGCAGACAAAATAAACGTATCAAATAAACTAACTTTAAAGCCTCTGACTTGTTACAGGCCTAAGAGACATTAACGCTGCCCACAAGCATCCGTTATTATACAATACTAGCAAATCGTTTCGGCCGCGCACGTTATGTCAACTGCTGGCAAGCACAGTCCACCACTTGCCCTACTGCCCACCCTGAATATCGCAGAGCTTTCTTTTCCACAGTTTGTCGTGGAACTTCTTTCCCGTTGCCATTTATTGATCGCAGCCCTCCACAACTACCCTTCGAGATCCTTTTATCTACTTTTCCGTAGGTGGTGTTATATTAACGAGTGTACGAACCTAAATGTGTGAGTAACTTTGCAGAGACGGGGAAACTGTACACCCGACAAAGTAGCCAAGTAAGAGTGTAGCTGGGGGTCTGACTGAGAGTGCCGTGCTCCAACAAGCAATCATTGTCTGGTATAATAACCATGCGTCAGTGGGAAATCGAATGACTGAAAGTAGTAAAGAGAAACTTGTGGGCAATTAATTCGAACACCCAGGCATGGTGGGCCTCATGTGAAGCACGCTGATGGATGTACTGATCAACAGGCTAAGAATAGGACAGTGTCAAATGACACACAGTATCTTTACCTTGCGGAAAGATCTTCCAGTATGTGAAGCTTGTAGTTTACTGCTTTCGGCACAGAATGTTTTAGCGAAATGGGTTTTATATGCTGTCATAAAGAATAACCCTCGGTTTGTCCACTATCCTTGCCAATAACGATAAAAGTGTATCACAAGCTTTAAAATCTTCTAAATCTCAGACCATATCCTTGAAATATTGTTGAGAGGAAGTCAGTGAGTTGTTGGTGGATAGCTCAGCCCAGCAGTTTACTATTTTCATTCATCAGTTTTAAGTGTGATAATTTGGTTTATCATAAAGGCAAATGGCTCTCAGCACTATGGGACTTAACGTCTGAAGTCATCAGTCCCCTATACTTGGAACTACTTAAACCTAACTAACCTAAGGACATCACACACATCCATGCCCGAGGCAGGATTCAAGCCTGCGACCGTAGCAGCCACGTGGTTCCGGACTGAAGCGCCTAGAAGCGCTCGGCCATGGCGGCTGGCTATCATAAAGGCAGCTTTTACAGTTGATAAATGTATATTAGCACATAACAAGTCCTCCCTACGAGATTTTTATGCTGACACCCAGAAAGGGCGTACAAGGACTGCTTGCAAATAGAGTTTACCTAACTGTTTATCGTTTTAACTGTTATTGAGTTCAGGTGTTTTGACCCTGCGATAGGATAATAAGGTAAATATAGCATATAATGTGATGGAGTCCTATATAATATAATTACATAGAACGTAATAGCGAAGAATATTTACCATTATTTCTCCAAATGCTATGGCATTGTGGTTATGTGGCTGCCTTAAATGGCGAGGCTATTGGAAAGTCGGTACAAAGCAACGATAAATGTCTACGTCGGAGAAGTGACTATGTAGAGCAGACGCTGGAAGGTGTAGCTAAATGTCGGACATAAAATAGTTTTGGTTTTCACTGTTGTTTCCATTTCGCGAGCGGTCTTTCTTTACTTTCCGGGCCACTATTAATTTTATCTACCACACAATTACGAAACTATCGAAGAGGCGCTGATCCTTACCTTCTTTTTCTTCCTTTAATGCGTCATTTCCATTTACAACTTTCTAAATCGAAATTTTATCTGCGTTTAACACACTTTAAAATTTTAATTATCTGACATTTTTATTCGGTTGTATTTTAAGTGGTGATCATTTAATGCGGGTTTTGGTTCTGCCTAACTGTTCCAGTAGGAGTGAAAACTAGTCATTAGCGCTGGTTTGGTTGAAACATAGAGAACAAACGCAACGCGAGCTGTTGCAGTTGCGCTGAAATTACTCTCATACTGGGGCGCGTTGTAAAGAATTAATTTGTTGCACCGATTCAGAATTCGCTAGTGCCCGATTGCAACGAAGCGTGCGCTCTGCAAATAAACGTGCTGCGAAATTAATTACTGTATACACATGTATTATTAGTGCGGACAGGAATAGCACTTCTCATGAACGTTTCAGTTCGTAGTGTGGTTAGTTATCCGAGCAAATCCTAACAGTTATTGCAGCAGCCAGAAGCCGTACTTGAATAGCGGTTTGTTAAATCGCAGAACAAAACAGTGTCTTTGGAACTGATTTTACTGAAACGTATGTTACTCATCTCTGACGAGGAAATTCGTTTTAAATGTATTAGAAGATAACTTCGAAGCACATCCCTATCGTCATAGTTTCTCTTCGTTACCTTCATGGTAAGAATGAAGGCTTACAGTGTCAGAAGGTCGCTCTTTTCAGTAGGTGGTAATTAGGCACAAATATTCAGAAGACCTTACATTTCTATGCGGGCTTCTATCGCTTATTCTGTTTGGTTGGTCGCGCACAGATTTCCTAGTAATGATTTGCAGTTTTCCGCAAATTTAATGGCGAGCACAAATTTCTCACTCCCCATAAAAAAATTAAATGATCGTATGGCATTGTTGGCCAGGAGGCCCCATCTGGGGAAGTTCTGCTGCTGAGTGCAAGACTTATTTCAGTCGACGCCACATTGGGCGACTTGCACGTCGGTGATGACATAATGATGAGGACAGCACAACACCCAGTCCACGAGCGGAGAAAACCTCCCACCCCTCCGGAATCAAACTCAGGCTCGCTTGCATGGTAGGCAAGCACGTTACCGCTCAGCTAAGCAGGCGGTTTCCCCATGAGAAGAGCGAACCTAACAGGATTATTTCACTCCAAGAATTACGATGACACCAAAAATTGTAATAGTCTCATGCTCACTTGTTTCAGAGCAGAAGTTCGTGGTTTCACTGTTGCATACAGGTAGCTTTGAGCCTGCTTGGTTGACAGACAGGCAAACGGTTCGTGGTTCCCAAATTACATCGGGTTCGCAAACTACGTTAATTGACTGGCATAATTACAACAATGTCTACCTAAGCTCTGTCGAGTTCTTCGGCTTGCCAGTGCCTTCACTTGTCGTTATCTACTTATGTTCCATTTTTTTTATATTCCCCGAGAGAAATAGGTATCGAAATCTCTGTTTTGCTGTATTATTTATTACGATTCATTCGTTCACTAATCTTTGGCGACCACTTTCGCATAAGACGAACAATTTTCTACTTTTTGGTAAAAGACAGGTGTTGCTGTTATCACAGGTGGTGACTGCAAAACTGCTTCTTTAGAAACTTTTCCGTGCATGTGGGTAAAGTTAGTATTTGCGCTGCCACACTCTGACTAAGGGTGTGAGCTATTAAAAAACTGCCAACTATATTACGTCGCAGCGATTTTCAAATGTCTAATATATTGTGATTAAATGAGCCCAAATCCAGCCATACTAGATCTGCTTTGCTATTACATAGGTAGACAAGAATGAGTAACTTATCATTTCTTTAATAGTAAACTGGTACATAAAAGCAACAGTACCACATTGTAGAATAGGAATAATAACATTTACTGACGATTGTAAACAGGAAGGAAGGTTAGGGTTTCACGTGCCTTCGATGAAGTGCTCATTAGAGACGTAGCAGAGGCTGTGATTGGGGAAGGTGACAAGGAAACTAGCTATGTACATTTCAAAGAAAACTTCCTGAATTTTTCCTTAAGACATTTAGAGAAATCGCTAAAAATCTCAGTCAACTGTCAGACGAGGATTTTAACAACCGTCATCTCGAATGAGGCTTCAGCACATTGTCTTATCACTTCATGGTTTTGATGCCCAATGTGATAATTTTCTGTAATTCACAACTATCCGAATGATACCGGCAAGTAATTCCATTAGTCTGTAGATAAACGATTGGAACAATTAAAAAATTTTAATAAAAATCCTGAGTCTGTACCTTTGCATGACTGTTAAACATAATCGCCATTAAGTTCTAAGAGTTCACTTTACCTCTTAACTGTCTGAAAATTTTCCTCTGCATAGAATTCTCTCATCAGCGATGACAGGCAGTCTGTGGCAACGTGTTTCAGGGTCTCGTCGGAGGCAAAGAGTTGAAAGCAGGTCAATACTTGTGTGTACATGAAGTGGAAACCACTATTTCACGATCAGAGAAATCCCAAACCACTCGTAGGCACGTTTTGGCTGTATTGTGCATCTTGGGAAACATCCTATTTGAAAACATATACGGAAATTTACGTTTGACTTGTAGAGCGTGCTCGAACCACGCAAAGAAATTTAAGGAAATAGACAGTCTCACTTCACCACGGTACTGGAACCCTACGGTCGCAAGTTCGAACCGTGCCTCGAGCATGGATGTGTGTGATGTCCTTACGTTAGTTAGGTTTAAGTAGTTCTAAGTTGTAGGGGACTGATGACCTCAGATGTTAAGTCCCATAGTGCTCAGAGGCATTTGAACCATTTTTCATTAGCCTCTTTACTCACAGCACCTCTCCGATTCCCGTAAGAGTTCGACCTTGGTGTGAATCTCTAGTGAGGGAATCATTGGTTGTCATGGCCTTAAAACCGTGTGTCGTGTCTTTTCCTTCAGAAATGTCCGTAAGAACAGACGCCGCATATATACTGCTTCATTCGTTCAGCGGCGTCGTGTTCGATAAAGTTGTGGAAGCTGCACAGTATACGAACGAGACAGCTGCTTGTCATCTTCAGGTACTTACTGATGTGTAACTGCAGTGGTTCGTCAATATTCGCTAACTCACTGGAAAAGCACAGCCGCCAAGAGTGCGGCTGTAACGTTATCGTAGACGAATCACAGAGCGCGGTGACATCCCATGTCCTCTGCCGGAGAAACAGGCCTTGGTCTTCGCATGCGCGAAGGGGCAAAAGCGCGGCCCACAAATCGCGGCCCAGTGTACGCATGGGGGCAAAGCGTTGGCGCCAAGTTTAAGTGTGCAGACTCCAATTCTCCGTCTGTATTGGCTCGGATTCGTTTGTCTGCGGCCGATGATGTCTTAGTACCGCTAATGCTGGTTCCCATGCCTTGCTGAATTGAAATCCAGTGTCTTTATTTATCATGTCGTTACTTACACGTTTTTCGACTGCTTCTTTAATAATGGAGTCCCAGTACGTGGAGGCCGAGGAAAGGATCTTTGTCTCTCCGTAATTGATGCTACGTCCCAAGTCAAGACAGCCTTCAGCCACAGCAGACTTTTCTCGCTGGCCCATCTTGTGTGACGTCTATGTTCAACGCATCCATCCTTGACAGTGTGACAGGTCTGGCCAATGTATGATTTCCCACACTGGCACGAGATTTTATGTATCCTTGGTCTCCTTAGACCCAGGTTGTCTTTCACGGAACCCGGCACAGCCTGCAGTCGCGATACAGGGCGGAAGACACAAGTTATGTGATGCTTCCTGAACAGCCTGCCGGTCTTAAAGACACGCCACCAACACAGGATAGAGCTTTAGTGTGTGCTGGCTTAAATGCATTATGGCTATGTTCATCAGAATAACCGTTTTGTACAAACACACACCGAAGATGACTAAGCTCTGCTGATAAGTTACCTGCATCTGAGATAACTCTAGTTCTTTGACCCAGAGTCTGTAACATGCCATTATGTTGAGGGGTTGAGGGGGTGATGGCAGCTCGTAGATATAGGTCAGTGTTAGATGATTTATGAAACACGCTGTGACCCAGGAACAGTCTTCTTTCCTGCGGGCCAAGACATCTAAGAACGGTTGGTCTCCATTCTTCTCCACTTCCATGTGAAGTAAATGAATGGAGTTAACATATTCCATAAATGCAGGAAACGTTGCTGCTCCGTGTGGCCTAACTACAAAGGTGTCATCCGCATACCTCCAGATATATTTAGGTTTCAACACCGGCGAGGGTTTAGACACGACAATTTCTTTTAAATTGGATTTCGATATGCACCTATATAGCCATTTCAACGGATTTCTGGTATTGCGGAGCTTTTATTAGATCCATGCCATGTCTTGATAAGAAATTACATGGGTTTAGACTTTTCATGTGACTCCTCACTGCCAATTTCCGTATCGGTTAAGATGGTAATAAATTAAGGACAATACAACACTCATTCCCGAGCGCAGGAAACTTCCGACCTGACCGGCAGTGGATCCTGGCTCCTTCGTTTAGCAACTGCCGCACAACTCCTGCGGCTGCCGAGGAGGACTACACAATGTCTGAGTAGTCTGTTAGAGACATGCCTGTAGTGAGGATAACAGCGTGTATCGGCTATCAGATTTTGAACATAACTGGTGTAAGAGGCACGCGTCATACACTGAGGAGCCAAAGAAACTGGTACACCTGCCTAAAATTGTGTAGGGCCCACACGAGTACCCAAAAGTGCAGCAACACGACGTGGCATGGAATCGACTGTATCTGCAGTAGTACTGGAGGGAAATGACACCATAAATCCTGCAGAGCTGTTCATAAATCCGTAAGAGTCCGAGGGGTGGGGATCTCTTCTGAACAGCACGTTGCAACGCATCCCAGATATGCTCAATAACGTTCATGTCTGGGGGTTTGGTGACCAGCAGAGGTGTTTAAACTCAGAAGAGTGTTCCTGGAGGCACTCTGCAGCAATTCTGGCCGTGTGGGGTGTCGCATTGTCCTGCTGGAATTGCCCAAGTCCGTCGGGATACACAATGGACATAAGTGGATGCAGGTGATCAGACATGATGCTTACAATCGTTTCACCGTCAGAGTCTTATCTAGACGTGTCAGGGATCCCATATCACTCCGAGTGCAGCTCTCCAGACAATTAAGAGCCGCCACCAGCTTGAACAGTCCCCTGCTGACATGCAGGGTCCATGGACTTATGAGATTGTCTCCATACCGCTAGATATAATTTGAAACAGTAAAGCTTTGTGTTGTGCAGTCATCAATGGTAGCCGAGTGGGCCTTCGGCTCCGAAAGCCCATATCGATGATGTTTCGTTGAATAGTTCGCACGATGATGCTTGTTGATGGCCCAGCATTGAAATCTGCTGCAATTTGCGGAAAGGTAGCAGTTCCGTCACGTTGAACGATACTCTTCAGTCGTCGTTGGTCCCGTTCTTCAAAAATGGTTCAAATGGCTCTGGGCACTATGGGACTTAACTTCTGAGGTCATCAGTCCCCTAGAACTTAGAACTACTTAAACCTAACTAACCTAAGGACATTACACACATCTATGCCCGAGGCAGGATTCGAACCTGCGACCGTAGCGGTCGCACGGTTCCAGACTGCAGCGCCTAGAACCGCTCGGCCACCCCGGCTGGCAAGTCCCGTTCTTGCAGAATCTTTTTCCGAGCGCAACAGTGTCGGAGATTTGATATTTTATCGGATTACTGATATTCACGGTACCCTCGCGAAATGGTCGCACGGGAAAATCTGCACTTCATCGCTACCTCGGAGACGCTGTGTACCATCTCTCATACGCTGAATGTAGCACCACGTTCAAACTCACTTAAATCTTGATAACCTGCCATTGTAGCAGCAGTAAGCGATGTAACAATTGCGCCAGACACTAGTTGTATTACATAGGCGCCATATCCTTCCTTTTTACATATCTCTGTATTTGAATACGCTTGCCTATACCAGTTTCTTTGGCGCTTCGGTGTGTATCTGAGATTATAGGACACTATCGGTTTGTGACACCGACAGTGTCAAGGATGGCTGTTCAACATTCAGAGAAAGCGTATCCACAAGAGTAAGCCCCAGTGCATCACGCTCCTTCATAGCCCCACATAATTACAGCTACTAATAGATAAATAAAAAATATGAAAAATGTCTACTCGCTCGAATAACTACAATAAATTGTTATTACCAAAAGACACTGCCTAAAATAATTTAAAAATGTACAGGAAGTAAGTAAAGAACAAAAAGTAGTCTAAAGTAGTTACAGATTATAGCGAATGCTGTGACATGAAACTGTATAGCCCAGCAAAAGCTCCCAGAAAGTCAAAATATTGTAACACCAATAGTTAGTAAATTATAGAAATACTTCTGTATATCGAAGAATACAGCAGTAGTTTCGTGATTAGCAGAATGGAACGCCGCTAGTGGTCAATCATCTGTTGCTGTATACAGAGACTACCATATGCTATAGTAATGATACAAGCAGTGCATCAACAATGCTAATATGATAACAGATTGTTACAGTACAGTACATACTAGAAACATTAACGTACCTGTTGAAGCAGAAGAATAATAGGCTTTGGAACAGTGCCATCTATGGGCAACCTTTTCCAAGGTCTATGACGAGTTACTCAAAAGTCTTTGTTGACGTCCTCACCTACGGTTGAATAGTACAGTCGAACGTGTGTGAGTGGTCCTTGCCTAGCAACCAGCTGATGAATGTCATACTGAGCTCCTCACTCGTGCGCTGCTCGGTGGTGGCGGTCGTCTAATCCTCACTCTTTCTCGTCTGTCTTTACTTTCCCTTCCAAAAATGTAGCATTGTTAACTTCAAGAACATTCGCTTCCTTATTTCTTAATATGGACAACTGTGAAATGCACCAACGAGATGGGACGATAAAAAAGGATAAACTCTGCTGTTTCACCTTGGTTCAACATGGCTGCTCACCGTATTGCTCTGGTGAGGCTGATCACAGCCAGACACGAGCAGGGTTGTTAAGAGCGCGGTCCAAGAGACCATGCGACAGCGCTCTGTCCAGCTTCAAATTACTCACTAGGAGACCGCCCAGCAACCCGATTTTTGTAATTCCTTGTATTTATCCTATTTCAGGCTCAGAGCTCAAATATCACTTGCGCCAAGCAGTTCGATGAAAGTCTTAAAAATTCTCGAGAAAGTCGACTTTAAAGTCTTCTGACACTAAAATAACGTAGAACTTTCGACAACCATTGTGGCTGTGTGGTAGCTAGCCATTTGGGGGTGTAGGTTCCATTACCGACGGAATCAAAATTTTTCAACTCTGCGAGCGTTTCCGTAAAGCGCATAATATGCAAAACTGAAAACAAAAAGATAGTACTCGAGGCTGGTAATCGTTGGATCGAATCTAGTTTCTGTCATTAGTTTTGTTGTTTTTCCCGTTCAGTTCGAATACCTAAGTCATTTAAACATAAAATTCATCAAATACGTATATGCTCATTAAGACATCAATTGTTGTTTTACGAAAATGCACATCTTATCACATACAAAAATGTAGTTTTCACTGCAAAAATAAATTCCTGATTATCAATTTTTACAAAAGATTTTTAAACAAGATTGTTTAAATTAAAAAGAAAAATTAGGACATACATATTGTTTTCTTCGTGGAAATACTTGTAGAACATGTACTTTCGTTTGAAGATTCAGTTGCTCTAGGAATCGAATCCTGATAGCCAGTGTATCAGGGAAGCACTTTACCACAGAACCATCCTGTCTTTTTAAAAACCGATCTCACTTTAGAATACTGAACACGGTCGGAGAACTTCAAAATCCGTTGAATCAAGAACCTTTTAGAGCTGAATCGAACTGCTTTGTGAGAACGGTATTTGGGTACTGATCTTCATGTACTTAAAAAAAAGAGGTTGAAAATGCTTTACGATTTCTCATTATAGGAGAAATTACGCATCATAGAAGAAAGAGAAGCGTGACTTAAACTTCAAAACAACTAGAACGAGTGCCATATGTAACAAAACATGTCGGAGACTATATGTCGACAATCGGTTGCGCTCTTGCTCTTCTTCCAACAGAAGGATGTTGCTGGTCGCTATTGTGAGATGTTGTGACAAACTCCGTGTCACAATTATCAGTAAACGCTTTTGTAATTTGTAGTATTTGTAAAAAACTATGGTTATTTTCGTAACTGCATTCCCACTCCTCCCGTTTTTTAGTTTACTGTAATGGTCTCCATTATATTTGTATTATTATTCACTAAAATGAAAGCCAATTCATGAAGTTGTATGTTAACAGATGTAAGACTCGAACTACGCTGATTAGATACGTTTCTTAATTTTGCATTCTCCTTTAAAGTATGCAAATGAGAGCCAAAATGTGTGATGTAGGCCACTGGTTTTGTCTTTTATTGTATTTTTGTATGTCGAACCATAAAAGTGGAAACGAAATTGTACGATGCACACTGTACTGTACAGTTATTTTTTAATCTGTTTTTATCTTTTATTGTATGACCTATGGTACATAAGGAAATGTGTTTCTTCGTCTTGTCTTTCAGACAGTGGTTTCATTATTTATTTATTTTAATCTATTTTACTATGGAGGTATCTCTTTAACGCAATTTCATATACTAGCCTATGACGCATGCACACTTCATGTGACTACAAAAAATTTTATTCCCAAATCCGAACCTTTATATTTTAAGTTAGTAGACAAACTGGGGCCAGGTAGGTGAGGGTTCTTACAATATTTCGTTGTTGATTGCGCAGCCTCTGATGGTAATGTCTGTAGTGTCAAACTTTGTAATTTTTATTGTTGCTGCCTCTTTCTCCATTCCAACTAGACATGAAGACGATCTGCAGCACAGACTGAAACTGGCAATCGGCAATGAAAGAAGTAATCCAGACGGTGTTTTTTTATTTACTAAAAATTCACAGTCACAGATAATCAGTACTGTCTCTACGGGGTTAGGAGTCTGTGTGGGACTACGAGATATCATTTTATATTTTATGATTCGATTTAAAAACCTGATGTATTGAAAACTGATTTTTAGTTAATATTTATTTTCTGGTTTTTAGTCTTCTGCGTGTGCAATTTTTCAATCGACTTCATATATTTTGACAGATTGTGACAGAACCATGCGGTAAATTTCAGGTTTATTTCAATTTGCCTTCCTCTGACTCAACCAATATATTGATTTCTTCTACTTATATCACGCGAAAATACAGGAAGCATAAAAATGAGAGAGATTCGATCTCGCGCGGAGGGTTGCCAGCAATCGATCTTCCCATGAACCATTCGTAACTGGAACAGGAGAAAGAGGGAGTGGCAGTAGTACGCAAAATACCCTCTGCCATGTACAAGAGCAGAAAGTGAGCTAATAAAGCATAATCATCCACTTCCGAGCTATGTTGAAAGTTTCCGTAGCTCATAGGGAAATTAGTTTAAAATAAGTTACAAAATTTGTACCGAACAAACAAAATGACAGATAAGAAAGCTACGTAATACAAAAGTGTTAAAGCGTTAAAAAGAGATAAATGCCTTCCCGTTTTCACATACGGACTTCACGTTTGAGACTGCAGTGCCAGTGATAACAACGTAACAACGGTCGTAAGAAACACAGGACAAATACGCTGTTAGATGTTCCTACTTACGCACAGATATGAGGAATATAAAATGCTGTATGATCACAATTTTTTACCATGATGGAAGTAGTACATATAGTCGAAAATTACCTTATAGCTATCACCTTTGCAGAATAATTACTTCGCTCATGAAACTCACTAAGGCTGTGTACCCATGTATACAAAACACTATTAAAGAAAGATGACGATGATCGAAACACAGCTCTGAGTGGATCGTTGGGTATTCTAAGGGTGTAACAGAAAGTTAAATAATGTTCTTTGATTCTGCCTCAAGGGGTGGAATTCACGAATGTTGCATGAAATAAAACAGTGTCTGTGTTTCTAATAATAGCCTTACTCAGGAAAATGCCTTTTTTCAGGAAATATCTAGCGGTTATGGACTGCACTATAAAAAGACTATAGACACCTCTGGCAAGGGTACCGCACCCAATCTTCAACACCGATTTCGTACAAATCTTGTGGTGTAAGCAGGGCTTGGCCTAGAAGTACAAGATTCAGATGGTTAAGCGTTTAGAAAAATTATCAATTTTGGTGCGGCTCAGGAGAGGAATGAGCAGTTTAATCTGGTGTAGTAGGTTGGCGCAGCAGAGGCAGAACAGAACGGCAATCCGAGCGTCGGCGGCTCGATGACGGATGTGGAAACAATTTTACTTTTTTTCAGTTTTTACTTTACTTACAGTGTAAATAGCAGAAAATAATGTCTGGTATTCGTTAATATTTTAATAAAAGCGTCAAAACTAAAGGTCAGTGAAAACTGGGATTGCAATTAATTTCCAAAAAATGGTTCAAATGGCTCTGAGCACTATGGGACTTAACATCTGAGATCATCAGGCCCCTAGAACTTAGAACTACTTAAACCTAACTAACCTAAGGATATCACAAACATCAATGCCCGAGGCAGGATTAGAACCTGCGACCGTAGCGGTCGCGCGGTTCCAGACTGAAGCGCCCAGGACCGCTCGGACACACCGGCCGGCAGTTAAATTTCCAGGAAGGGTTGTAACGAGTAGTCGAGAGCTTCATAGATAAAACTACTTTTATTGTTTTACATATAATTTACATGTGCTGGGGTGATGCTGATAGTAAATGGAATGGAAACAATAGTTTTCCTGGCATCTTTCACATGTTATGCAAGTCGCACTTTTACAGTTCCATGGTGGTTTTAAAGCTTCTAGAGAAAAACAAATTTGGCTTGCATTGATAAAAGATTCTCCCTCATATCATAAAATGGCAGCAAACCACGCGTAACGCATAATGTCATCAAATATTGGCAACGGAATGTGTTATGATGATGTCCTCAGGGAACGCTATTTCCTTTTCTCTCTCGATAAGACGCTATTTGATCAAATTTCTTACGTGACGATAAAAATAGACATCGCAGTTTAGTAAAAGCTACTGCATTTGGAACGAAACACTTACGGAATGCATGACGGTATTGTTGTCTTGCGCGTAAGGCTTTCTCACACCAGTCACAAAATTTATGTAGAAGGTAAGTTTTCCTGATTTTCATAAAATAAAGAAGAGCTTCCTGTATTTGCCGCATACTCATCCACCAAATTTTCTTGTCTTTCCTTTCCATACGTTTCATGAAAATATTAATAAATGGAATGCATTGAGCATTATTTTAGTTTACCAGAAGCATTCGATAAGTAATGCAACACTTTTACTGAAAGAAGGTTGCTTTTTTTCAGGATTCCAATTCACCATATTATTTCCCACTCTTTTGTGAACAGAACCTTATTTTCAGCATAATTTCCGTTCAATGCGACGGTCTTACGCCGGTGAAGGCTTGTGGGCTCGCTTCGCACCACTCTATTGGTCGACGTCCGGGACAGCGATTTGCTCCATCAGTAGCTTCCCCATCACCCACGTACTGCTTCCGGCTGAGTGCGTCCGTCATTGGACCAATCAGATGGAAGTCGGGAGGTGCGATATCCTTGCTGTAGGGTCGATGAGTAAGAACAGTGCAGTGCAGTTTTGTCAGCTCCTCTCTGGTACGCAGACTTGTTTAAGGTCAAGCATTGTCATGGAGGAGGAGAAGTTCGCTTGCATCCGTCAGTCACCTCCAATATAAGGGTCCACACATTCCAACACTGCAGGAATCGCAAGTGTATGCGGCCGGGCGGCACGTGCTAGAGACAGGTATGAGCGATCTTGTTGTAATGATGAGTGGCAGCTAATGACTCACGGTGCTTACTTCCGTAGATATTCCACAAGCGTCTATGAATATCTGCGATGCTCTGGTTTTGCTCCGAAAGAGACTCAGTGGTACGTCTCTGCTTGGCATGCACCTCATTTACAGGCGCCATTTTGAAGGCTATTACTGCGCGGCCACCTGCCGGAACTTCATGAAGCTATTGGGACTGAAATAGGAATATTCCACGATGTCCTACAACAAATTCTGCACTTTTTCCACTGAAATTGGCCGAGAAAAGAAATTGATGCATTACTTATTGAAATCGCCTCGTCTTTGCAGTGTATGTACCATAAAAATTGAAAAGGAAGAAAAAGTACTTTCCGTATAGGAACTCGACTCCAAGACCCTCGCATTACCGATCCGTAGCCTTTCCGCTGCTCTAACCGCTGCCTGTTAATGGACTACCATAACTAGCTCATTCGTCGCCAGACCTCCGCCAAGAATGATAGTTTTCCCCAAACGCTTGGCGCTATGGAGATTTCGCTTCTGGCAGTTTCGTTTCTGCATTAAGCCGGCCTTTGTGGCCGAGCTGTTCTAGGCGCTTCAGTCAGGAACCGCGCTGCTGCTGCGGTCACTGGTTCGAATCCTGCCTCGAGCATGGATGTGTGTGATGTTCTTAGGTTAGTTAGGTTTAAGTAGTTCCAAGTCTAGGGGACTAGCCATGTGAACCACTTGAGTTTCGTTTCTGTCCAGGTCCTGTATGGACCATAAATTTTTATGAAATCGGTGTTGACGAGTATGCATGGTCCCCTTGCGCGGCTGGAGAGAACGTTGGTGTGTTGTCGTTACTTCAGAATGGATAACTATATCGCATCCAGCCCACATGTATTTCTTAGTGAAAGACACTGTACAAAGAATTACGGACGCCGAGGTTTAGAGAGCTCTCAAGATGCCACCAGAGGCGCTCCTTGGCGCTCAGTATGTCGAGTACGCCGGCAGCGGGGCGCGCGCCGGATTCCCGGTGGCGGCGCAGTGCTTAGCGGGCCGTCAGGATGCTGCGCACGCCGGCCTGTTTACCGCGCGCCCTTTGGCAGTCACGTCCCGCGCCCAGCGAGGCGCGCCCCGCACGCGGCTATGGCCCGGGGAATTCCAGGCGCGGCCCGCCCTCTGCGTGTCCACTAGTGGCAGCACAGCACTAGCTGCTACTATACTGCACTACACAGCACTGCATCGCTGCCTGTCCAAACACCTGTGTGACGCCTGGCTGCGGCATGTTACCTATTCACTGCCGCCATCCACACAGGGGCGTGACATAAGTGAACAGAGCAGTCCAGCTGAGGCAATACATCGCACTTCAGAAACGTCTGCCAGCATCTCAGAGTGAAGTACCGTCTAAGACGTAACTTCGCAGCGAGTCACACGCTCTATTTATTTTGGGATAATATCGTCAAGTGATGATTGACAGGGGGAGAGCTATACTATCCGATCGAACGTATCCGGACACCACTGGATCTCGTGAGAGTCGGACCCGCCATTATAAAGGCAGGTGGGCAGTATTGTGTTGTCAATGTCGGAGCAGAAAATCTTTGAAACTTGCGCCCAGTATTCCTAAAAACTATCCGCTCGCAAAGTCACGGCCTACCTTGACCCCGAATCCTCGTCCGCCGGACGGTCAGTAATAAAATAAAAGAAAGTGATACAGACGGTGTTAGTTTATTTTTACAACAACAGTGCTCACAGTTATCTAGGCGTCAATCATGAAACGTAATCTTTAGTAACTATTAAGTTGCTTGTAAGATACAATGGCGAAACGTGCATCCCATACAATACATAACTGATACATGAATACTTCGCCTCCTTATTATTAAAACGTCCTTCGTTTTAAATTGTAAAAGTACTTCCATAATCACGAATTATCAAAACTACCTGTATGGGGTTGAGAATCTGCATGTGGCTTGGATAAATTGTTATTTTTTGGGTCTGATTTAAAAAAGGAGTATATTAAAAAATTATTTTTATTTAAATAATTATGTACAGGATTCACGTCAGAGACAATTCGCCCGTGGTTTCCTTTATTTGGACGCCATGAGAGGTTGCTTGCTCCTCACATGTGTGTGGAATATAAGGTGCTGTATGATTTTATCGTTGTATACTGGAAGATGTAGAAGTCATATGGAAAGGATGCATAAGGAATGAAGATGTATGGAAGGATGGATTTGGATGTGGTACAGCACCAGGGTACCGTCAGTGGTTGTTAGTGGATAATATGTGAGATAATCAGTGCTGGAACCTGTTATCTCGATAAATGCATTAAATATGAAGTAAGTCCGAGAAGAAAAGAAGGTGGATCTGTTGGTACAGGATGAGAATTGGGGAAGAAAGATGTATGTGAAAAGTAAAGCTGAGTGAGCGTCTTTCTAAGATTTGAAGACATTTGTATAACGTAGGAGAGGTGTACTTCCAGGCAATACGGGCAGAAGTTACCATTGGGTGGATCAGGGATTTATTCAGGGTGAGGCAGCTAAGACGGGCCACATCGAATATATCCAAAATGAAGTAATGAAGAGAGGTGTGGTTTTCATCAAGTTATTGCAGTCCATATGGCGAATTTCCAGAAGCTGACAAGTAATTTTTATCGTTTATATTCAACTAATTACGACTCCGACTTTTTTTCCCCCTAATGTAACTATATACTTCAACGACATGTGTGGCACTTGATCAAGCAGTATCAATATAACAGTACCGCAGACCACTGGCCCGCTGTCAGCAAAAGATTTTCCACACTTGTCTGCCGTATTATAGCAAATGTAAACATGCAATAAACTGAGGCCGGCCGCTGTGGCCGATCAGTTCTAGGCGCTTCAGTCCGGAACCGAACTGCTGCTACGGTCGCAGGTTCGAATCCTGCCTCGGGCATCGATGTGTGTGATGCCCTTAGGTTAGTTAGGTTTAAGTAGCTGTAAGTCTAGGGGACTGATGACCTTAGATGTTAAGTCCCATAGTGCTTAGAGCCATTTTGAACTTATCTGAGGAATGGCTCTTGTGCTTATCTGTGATTGAAGCCCATTCGTCTCTGTTCAGCTGTCGTAGCAATCATGTAACTTGCTAGTTAAGCTATGAGACCTTCACAACTTATACGACGGCCGAAGAAGTGAATATCGTTTATAGAGAATATCGCCAAACTATTAGAACACCGGTGGGGTTTTATGACGAAGAGTATCCACATCGTGCCATGCACTCACGATCTGTCTTTGTAAACATTATAGAAAGTTCTAAAAACTGAAAATGTAGAGACTAGGAATAAGAAGACCAACGGATCAAAGATATGAAACTAACATTTTAGCAGCAGTAACACACATCGCAAACATCACTATGTGGCATCCCAGAACTGCGAGAGGGAGCGACCAAAGGTGTGCTCTGCGATGACTACATTCCATCGCATTTCATTCTCTTCATATTTCGCTGTATCTTCAGCTTCATGGCAATTACATCAAAAACTGGTTACAGTCACCTGAACGTTATCTAGGAACGCGTCAAGTAATGCGTCGTACCAATGCAAATTTTTTTTTTTTTGTTTAATGAAGAAATGCCGTTTACAAACCACTGGCAAGTCAATGTTCACAACACATTGAGGTGACAAAAGTCAAGGGATACCACCTCATATCGTGTCGGACCTCCTCCTTCCCGGCCTACTGCAACAACTCGACGTGGCATGGACTCAACAAGCCGTTGCAAGTCCTCTGCAGAAATACTGAGCCATGCCGTCACCACAGCCATCCATAACTGCCAAACTGTTGTGAGAGTAGGAGTTTGTGCACGAAATGTCTTCTCGATTATGCCCCGAATGGAACAATGGGATTCATGTTGGGCGATCTGGGTGGAAAAATCATTCGCTCGAACTGTCCAGAACGTTCTTCAAACCAGTCGCAAACAATTGTAGCCCGCTGACATGACACATTGCCATCCATAAAGATTTCAGCGTTGTTTGAGGACATGCAGTCAACGAAAGGCTGCAGATGGTTTCCAAGTAGCTTAAAATGACCGTTTCTAGTCAACGATCGGTTCAGTTGGACTAGGGGACCCAGCCCACTCCAGGTAAACACAGCCCGGATCATTATGGAGCCACCACCTGGCACAGTGCCTTGTTGGGTACTTGGGTTTCATGGCTTCGTAGTGTCTGCGCTACATGCTACCTTTACCAGCTAAAATCGAGACTGATCTGAACAGCCGACGGTTTTCCGGTCGCCTTGGGTCCAACCGAAATGGTCACCAACATAGAAACGGAGCTGCAGATGATGTCGTGCTGTTAGCAAAGACACTCGCGTTTATCACCTGCTGCCATAGTCCGTTAACGCCACGTGTCGCGACACTGTTTCAACGGATACGATCGTAGTACGTCCCACGTTGATTTCTGTGGTTGTTTCACGCAGTGTTGCTTGTCTATTAGCGCTGACAACATTACGAAAATGCCACTGCACTCAGTCCTTAAGTGAAGGCCGTCGGCCATTGCGTTGTCCGTGGTGTACACGGTACTAGCACCATCAATACATGTGCATATCGCTATTCATGACTATTGTTAACTGAGTATAAGTACTAAAGCCAGTTGAAAATCCACACTGGCTGAAATAAATGGTGGGAAAAACAGCGCTTTTGATCTGTCAACCTCTGCTGCGTGTGCTTCAAGACCAGCATCATTGGCTCTTGTTTTACTGATGGGGGTCTAAATACACTCACGTATTTGGCGTTCCTAAGATACGCTGCTACCGCACTTACTGGAAAACACCCCACTTGACATAACGCAGTCAGTGAGGTACCGACAAGACAGATTTCCGTTCCATTCCACACATGTAATTACAGATTATGTTAACAGAACATTTGGAGAAAGTTGAATGGTCGTTGTGTAAACGCAAATGGCTTACACAGTCACTAAACTTGTATCTATGGTGAAAACTAAAACAAGAGGTTAATTAGAAAATACCGACGACTCCCAAGGGCATGAAATTCTTTTTAAGACGAGTCTGTGTTGTCGTTAACTCAACAATAAATTAATTCTTTCTCCAGAATCACTTTAGAGTGTGCTGCCACGTCAGGATTTTGAGCACTCGACATGACAACTATGATAGTAGAAACACAAACCTAATCTAGTTTACGTGCTTACTTACACTTTTTCTAACAGGGCAGACATCTACATCTACATCTATACTCCGCGAGCCACCTTACGGTGTGTGGCGGAGGGTACTTATTGTACCACTATCTGATCCCCCCTTCCCTGTTCCATTCACGAATTGTGCGTGGGAAGAACGACTGCTTGTAAGTCTCCGTATTTGCTCTAATTTCTCGGATCTTTTCGTTGTGATCATTACGCGAGATATATGTGGGCGGTAGTAATATGTTGCCCATCTCTTCCTGGAATGTGCTCTCTCGTAATTTCGATAATAAACCTCTCCGTATTGCGTAACGTCTTTCTTGAAGTGTCCGCCACTGGAGCTTGTTCAGCATCTCCGTAACGCTCTCGCGCTGACTAAATGTCCCCATGACGAATCGCGCTGCTTTTCGCTGGATCATGTCTATCTCTTCTATTAATCCAACCTGGTAAGGGTCCCATACTGATGAGCAATGCTCAAGAATCGGACGAACAAGAGTTTTGTAAGCTACTTCTTTCGTCGATGAGTCACATTTTCTTAGAATTCTTCCTATGAATCTCAACCTGGCGCCTGCTTTTCCCACTATTTGTTTTATGTGATCATTCCACTTCAGATCGCTCCGGATAGTAACTCCTAAGTATTTTACGGTCGTTACCGCTTCCAATGATTTACCACCTATGGCATAATCGTACTGGAATGGATTTCTGCCCCTATGTATGCGCATTATATTACATTTATCTACGTTTAGGGAAAGCTGCCAGCTGTCGCACCATGCATTAATCCTCTGCAGGTCTTCCTGGAGTACGTACGAGTCTTCTGATGTTGCTACTTTCTTGTAGACAACCGTGTCATCTGCAAATAGCCTCACGGAGCTACCGATGTTGTCAACTAAGTCATTTATGTATATTGTAAACAATAAAGGTCCTATCACGCTTCCTTGCGGTACTCCCGAAATTACCTCTACATCTGCAGATTTTGAACCGTTAAGAATGACATGTTGTGTTCTTTCTTCTAGGAAATCCTGAATCCAATCACAAACCTGGTCCGATATTCCGTAAGATCGTATTTTTTTCACTAAACGTTTATTTCAATATTTTCCATTTTGGCGTCCGTGCGACGGCTGAAGTCAGGGACCGTGTTACGATTTTCCGCAGTGAAACAGTTTCGGAACACTGAATTCAGTATTTCTGCCTTTCTTCGGTCGTCCTCTGTTTCGGTGCCATCGTGGTCAACGAGTGACTGAATAGGGGATTTAGATCCGCTTACCGATTTTACATATGACCAAAACTTTTTAGGGTTCTTGTTTAGATTGTTTGCCAATGTTTTATGTTCGAATTCGTTGAATGCTTCTCTCATTGCTCTCTTTACGCTCTTTTTCGCTTCGTTCAGCTTTTCCTTATCAGCTATGATTCGACTACTCTTAAACCTATGATGAAGCTTTCTTTGTTTCCGTAGTACCTTTCGTACATGATTGTTATACCACGGTGGATCTTTCCCCTCGCTTTGGACCTTAGTCGGTACGAACTTATCTAAGGCGTACTGGACGATGTTTCTGAATTTTTTCCATTTTTGTTCCACATCCTCTTCCTCAGAAATGAACGTTTGATGGTGGTCACTCAGATATTCTGCGATTTGTGCCCTATCACTCTTGTTAAGCAAATATATTTTCCTTCCTTTCTTGGCATTTCTTATTACACTTGTAGTCATTGATGCAACCACTGACTTATGATCACTGATACCCTCTTCTACATTCACGGAGTCGAAAAGTTCCGGTCTATTTGTTGCTATGAGGTCTGAAACGTTAGCTTCACGAGTTGGTTCTCTAACTATCTGCTCGAAGTAATTCTCGGACAAGGCAGTCAGGATAATGTCACAAGAGTCTCTGTCCCTGGCTCCAGTTCTGATTGTGTGACTATCCCATTCTATACCTGGTAGATTGAAGTCTCCCCCTATTACAATAGTATGATCACGAAACTTCTTCACGACGTTCTGCAGGTTCTCTCTGAGGCGCTCAACTACTACGGTTGCTGATGCAGGTGGTCTATAGAAGCATCCGACTATCATATCTGACCCACCTTTGATACTTAGCTTAACCCAGATTATTTCACATTCGCATTCGCTAATAACTTCACTGGATATTATTGAATTCTTTACTGCTATAAATACTCCTCCACCATTGGCGTTTATCCTATCCTTGCGGTATATATTCCATTCTGTGTCTAGGATTTCGTTACTGTTCACTTCCGGTTTTAACCAACTTTCCGTTCCTAATACTATATGCGCACTATTTCCTTCAATAAGAGATACTAATTTAGGAACCTTGCCCTGGATACTCCTGCAGTTTGTAGATCATCTTTTTCTGACTCGGGGACAGTGGTTGGCTGCGTTTTTATATTGTTGCTATTTGATCAAGCCCCATACATGTTATGTCGCTGAAGTTCCCTTAGAAGCTTCTTTCAAATGCCACAGAAAAGACATACAGTTTAAAGTAGAAAAAAAGCAAATATCGGTGTCGTAGTTTGTCGACTGTAAACGATAAAAATAACTTGCGAACGTCAGAAAATTTGCCATGTCGTCTGCTATAACTTGATTACAACCACTCCGCGATATACCGATTTATTCTGGATTTATTTTGTTTGGCTGTCTTAGCTGCCTCACCTTGTAGATGAAAGTTGAAGCGGATGTGCGTAGCCCCTAAGTGAAGACTATTAGTAGTTTTAGGCAGATTCGGCTTTGTGTTGGCTGGTGAAATTTGCTTTCTGTATTAGTCTCCTGCCAGTACTCTACTGTCTTGGTGAGAGCAATGAGTTGATAGTATGTGACAGATTGATTTCTGCACGCGGAAACGCCAAAGTGGTAGAGCCAAAGAAAGCATCTTGGCTTTCTGTAGATTTACACGTATTACGTCAGTGGATAAGGAGATTAAAGTGACCTCGTAGGGAGATTTGGAGGATATTTGGGGTAGTTCGGCATACCGTGTTGTCTGCATAGTGCAGAAGATAGGTGGGGATGGAGGTTTAGAGATGTCCACAGCGTACAGCATGTGAAGGCGGAATGATAGGCAGAACCTTGAGGCGCTCCCGCAGTGGGGTGAAAGATGAAGATGGCATTGATATAATACTGATGGAGAAAAAACTCTACATGTCGGACATATTCTACTAGAAGTGTGCAGATTTGTTGCTTGAAGACCTGTCTAGAATGCCGTGTCCAAACAAAAGCTACAATGGATGTTCAGACTTGGTAGGTATGTTGCATGGGGGATGGAAGGGTTTCGTGATAGTCTGTGACATTCCCTGAAACGACTATAGATAAATGTAATGTTGAGAACGACATTTAGTGACGTCCCTCGTAAGAATATCACAGGAACATAGTAATCATAGGTAAAACTACCAAACATATGAAGATTTATGTCTAATTTTATACGAATAGTTGTATGTGTACGTAGAAAGAAAATGGTGTTTCTAGTGTGAATGAAGAGTTATTTTGACCCGCATTGGAGCTACACCTTTCTTTCATTGCACATTCATAACTCCATGAGGTATGATGTGTTACATGTAGGATGGAGAAAAACTGCTTCATTTTTCCTTCTGCACATAATACTTCATGGGCCGGTCGCTGTGGCTGAGCGGTTCTAAGCGCTTCAGTCCGGAACCACGCGACCGCTACTGTCGTAGGTTCGAATTCTGCCTCGGGCATGGATGTGTGTGATGTCCTTAGGTTAGTTAGGTTTAAGGAGTTCTAAGTTCTAGGGGGATGATGACCTCAAGTTCCATAGTGCTCAGAACCATTTTAGCCATTACTTCATGTTTTTGATAGTTGTGCCCATATATATTAATGCTGTGCCGTGTTGTAGTATGGAACGCCAGTATGGAACGCTACTACATGTTGGTCTATACCAACAAAAACCTTATCCTACTCTTCTCAGTTTCGCTAACGTAGCCGGTATCTCCGCACTCTCAAAAATTCCTGTAACAGGGTACACTTCATGACGCCTACTGAATCCATCCTCCCTCTCCAGCACGTATCCGCTATAATGGAATAAAATTCACCACTCACCACAAATCCAGACAGTATTACTAATGAAAACTTACAGTAAATTTCTAAATATTTCATTTCTCTTGTTGGAGTTTATTCAGTATTAAATATTTTTCATATTACGCACTTTTCTATTGTATTTGTGCAGCTGAAGTTAATTGGTGGAGTTAAGAAAAATTTTGAGCTGCAGTCTGCTTTGTCATGATAATTAGGCGCTTTGGGGCGAATCATTGGGAGTGTTGTGGATGTTTCTCATTTTTGAAACTGGAGTTGGACTTGAGAATATATTTGGTTGACTTGGTGATTTGCGAGGTTACTTTGAGACAATTGTTTTATTGTTGGTGGTGTTATTATTCAGTGCATGAAGCAGAAGCCTACAGTTAGGCAGATGAAGAAAAAGTAAAGAGAGAGGGGAAGAATCCAAGGTAACTGAATATTCTGATTCAGATAACTTTCCCAACAGATGTTACTCAAGGTGTGATATAGGATTCGATAATCACTCAGTTATGTCTTGCAGACAATTAGAGATTGCTAAAGCCAGTGATATTAATGTTGAAAGTTACGGAGCCAGCTGTGTGGCCGTGAGTGAGAGTGCAGTTGTTCCTGATGTGAGCTACACAAAGGAATAGGTTAGTCGTTGTGGTGTATCAACAGGTCTTCCTACTCCATTCCAGCTGAGCAACAGAATGTTGATCCAGTGTCAATATGAATTGAATAGTTGAGAGATGTTATAAGACATACGGGAGAAGTTTGGATCCTGTACCCAAGAACAGTACTAATATGGGAGGATGTAATAAGAATTTAGAGGCTACTGTGACAGAAAACAGTGATATTAATAATGAATTGAGTAAGTACGAGGGAATGTAGAGGCTAGTGTGAATGGACTTGATGAAAAAGTGGGGGAAACAATTGATGTCGGTCCTTCGGAGTTGACTGAGAAACAAGAGACTAATATTATTACTTTACAAAGACAAAAACAGGTTTAGAAAAAACATGTGCATCCAATAGTAGGATCATTAGAGGGAGATTTAATGCAGTTAACGCACACTTAAGGGAGCAGTTACATTCAGAATTTAATGAGGAAGTGAGAGCCAGTTTCAGGTGATTGTTGCTGAACAAACTAGCCCGCACTCAACAAATAAAATGTCACACCCGAAATTTTACGTAAGGCACACGGTTGTAACATGAGCACACTTGATTATAAAAATTGGACACTCGTAACAACTGAATTGTTTAAGTGATTCAAAACTAGTAACAGACAAAATTCCAATAACAAGAGTCAAACTACAATCCATATCATAATTACAATACCAAACAGCAGGCCTATAGCTGACTAAAGAGATTGAAGACTCATCCTGAGAAACTCCGTTCAGAAGCTGGTACAAGAATTGTTTTAGGTCACAACAGGTCTCAACAAACTTTACCTCCATATCTTGACAGGTATAATGAAGCAATTAGTTTTTAGAGCTATAAAACAAAACAAAATACAAAAAACCAACGTCTCCACACAGGCCATAACATCGTAAGACAATTGCATATTATAGAAGCAAAGATACATGAGTTGCAATTTTTCCATAAATCAACAACAAAATCAATCTATCATATTAATGTTACAGTAATTTCGTTGACTGCACGACCATTTTGGCTCACTCACATTTATTTAAAACGAGAACCACGTAATACCTACGGGGCAACACCTAATAAATCCAATCTTAACTGGTGTCGTTACATAAATTCAACCCCGGTGATAAGCTGAAGACTGCAGCAAGATCCCACCCAGGGGTGAAATTTTTACAGATGAAATTATGTCACAGGAGCGAAGTTACTGTTGGCATTCTCTTTGGAATCTTAAGTAAAGGTGAACATAAATTTGACATATTGCACCACAGTAGCTGGCACCTGTTTTCTAAACACCAAATACAAAACCAACTTTCATGTGCATGGAAATGGTGGGGCAGCCGATTTCACACGAGAACTATCAAAATTTACAAACACAAGTGGTATGTTCACTTACATTGGTACAACTAAGCTCGATTAAAAGGTAATTCAGTAGGCGGAAGCTCATCATTACCTTGCGTTGTATGGTTGATAATGACCGCCACATCGATCTCACAGCAAGTACACGTCGGTGAACTACATTCTCGGTAGGATCAGAACCTGGATTCACAGCACGGATATGTTCCAGACCAGCAAAGGAAACGCAACGAAAGGATCGAAGATCTAGCTATCAATCACATGGCTAATTATAAACTGGAAAACAGTTCGCGTTTCCAAATTGGCAGTCGTCACTGTGCGTGGGCTACTTTGACGTGCTTGCCGCTGCGAGGAGACTCCATTACCCATGTGCTTCTACAGCCCATCACCTGTAAAGCACCGGCCGGTGTGGCCGTGCGGTTCTAGGCGCTACAGTCTGGAACCGAGTGACCGCTATGGTCGCAGGTTCGAATCCTGCCTCGGGCATGGATGTGTGTGATGTCCTTTGGTTAGTTAGGTTTAATTAGTTCTAAGTTCTAGGCGACTGATGACCTCAGATGTTAAGTACCATAGTGCTCAGAGCCATTTGAATTTGAACCTGTAAAGCCCTAGCGCACCGTCTTAAAACCGGCCCATGTGAAACTCTCACCTTGTCGCCAAGGGAACTCCGGACACCACAATTCAAGATGCCGATCTAGCTTACTATACACTGAGGTGGCTAAAGTCGTGGGATAGCGATGTGCACGTATACAGATGGCGGTGGTATTGCGCACACAGGGCAGAAAAGGGCAGTGCATTACCGTAGACGCCATTTGTACTCGGGTGATTCATGTGGAAAGGTTTCCGAAGTGAATATGGCCGCACAACGGGAAATAACAGGCTTTGAACGCGGAATGGTAGTTGCACAGGGACGCATGAGACATTCAATTTCTTAAATCATTAGGAAATTCACTTTTCAAAGATCCACAGTATCAAGAGTGTGCTGGGAATACCACACCTCAAGCATTACAACTCGCTACGGATAATGAAGTGACCGACAGCCTTCACTTAACGACCTAGAAGGATGGCGTTTGCGGAAAATTGTCAGTGCTAACCGAGAAGCAACACTGCGTGGACTGGTCACGGAAATCCGTTAGGACAGTGCGGCCAAATTCGGCGTCAATTGACTGTGGCAGCAGACGACCGACGCGAATGCCTTTGTTATCAGCACGATATTTTTTGTGGCGTCTCTCATGGGATCGTGACCATATCGCTTTGGCCTGGTCAGACAAGTTCCGACTGCAGTTGGTAAAACCTGATGGTAGCGTTGGAGAATGGTGGAGACCAGCGAAGCCATGGGCCCAGGTTGTCAACAAGACACTGTGCAAGCTGGTAGTGGCTCCATAATGAAGTGGGCCGTGTTACATGGAATGGAGTTACTACTGACAGGAAATGGTTATGTATCGCTACTTTGAGCCCATATCCAGCCACTCATGGATTCATATTCCCAAACAACGATGGAATGTTTACGGATGGCAATGCGCCATTTCACTGGGCCACAATTATTCGCGACTACAAATATTCTGGACAGTTCGAGCGTACGACTCTTCCATCCAGATCGCCCGACATGAAACTCATCGAACATCAGTGACAGATAATCGAGAAGACAGTTCGTGCTCAAAATCTTGCTCCTGCAACGCTTTGCAGTATGGACAACTATGGAGGCAGCATGGTTCAATATTTCTGAAGGGGACTTCCACCGACTTGTTGAGTCCATGCAACGTAAAGTTTCTGCACTACTCCGGGGAAAAGGAGCTCCGACGCGATATTAGGAAGTATCTCATGACTTATGTCACCTTTTAAATCTTAAGGTTTTTATGCTGTCCTGTGTGATTCTTTGATTGACTTGATGACAGAAACGGCTTTTCTGTTGTAAAAACTATTCTCAAGAGAACTGCTATATGCGTGTGTATCAGGTTGGAAGTATACTTTGGGATCCTTAGTCACTTAGCCTTATTTGTAGCCTATCACTTGGGCTTGAAATAAGAGCTGTAAAGGGTTATGAGAGTCAGGAACATAAATCGTTGCAGATAAAGGGAGAAACTGTGGAAAAAACATAAAGGAAACGGAAAAAAGGAAAACAAGCGGACTCAGGCCAAAGGTAAACCTGCAGCTCGTAGTGCTAGTGGACACCGTATGCCGCTGTACTGTGTTGGAGGATTAAAACGTCTCTCCACCTTCCTGGGTTTCAGAGGAACGCAGCATAGCGTGAGATGCTGTTCGCTGTGTTTCATTATCCCCTTTGCGTGCTTTCCGGGACAGCTGAAAATGCGTTAGGCTTCTGCTGCCTTTCCACCCTCTTTCTTCCACCAACCAGTCGTGGAATATTTTCTCTCTACTCCTCTGCTGTTTCATTATTCTGAAGTTCACAACATTTTTTCGTTGTATGACCTTGTCAATGGATTCGTTTTTACAGGTAGTTTGCTGTATAGTTTCGCTATTGATTCTCCCTTGCAGGGGCCCTAGTAATTTTCTTTATTCCACTCCTTGCATTTGTTTTACATGCTACAACATATTTTATGATTGGTCAGTTGTATACCAACCGCGGTCAACCACGCATTTCTACGTGAAGAGACAAATGCTGTCAACTAATCCCAAGCGAGGTAAAGGAATGAGATGTACGAAAATCAAAATCCCATTATTTCATCGTAGCAGGCATTCTTGCAAGAGTTAATAACAGTTTTTTTTATTAGTCGGCGCCATTTTCCTATGCGTTTGTTTCCTGTGGTTTCGGTAAGTCAATTCGGGCGGAGCATGGAATGATTCCTTCAACAAAAACGCGGCCAATTATCAATCCTATCCTTTATCAAGTGCCTTAATGCTCCATCGTGAACCAAGCCGATGTAGTTCTGCTCTGCCAATTCTCTCTTCCTTTTTTTCGCAACACTTTAAGTACATTCAAAACGTTAATTCCAAAACACGACGTTACGTTACACTCCGAATTTACGTATTACACTTAAGAAATATTGTAGACAAGACATTGTAGCTCATACAGAACAACAGGTACTTTGAATTTACTATCGTCTTTTATAAATGCTCTTATTTACGACAGTGTCATTTTCCTGCAATTACTCGCTGTATAGGAAATGTATTCGCAATTGTGAATATGAACCACCATCACTGTGGATAAGAATGACGACAATGAAAATTTGTGCCGGACCGGGACTCGATGCCGAATTGCCCGCCTTATGAGAACGGTAGCCTTTACCGTTCCGGCTACTCATGCACGAATGACGGCCAGAGCCAAACTTTGATATGTCGTCGCTCACGAGTCACAACATGCGTTCATACGTTATGTACATTCTCTTCCAGGAAAGACATGTTTATTGAGTGTCGAGAGACTGGTTTTGCTAATAAATACAAGCACGTCCGATCGAACATTGTATCGTAGTTCTTAAAACCACAGGCACTGCTATTTCATATTCGAGCTATTGTTATGAGAAACAAGGCTCAAAGCTATACGTTAAGAGTTGAATAGATCAGTGTTTCCAGACGACCAATTACATTAGAAGCATCCTCAAAAACGAAATAACCTTTAATTGTGATCGACAAGTTGGACCTTAAACAGGATATGAAAACTCTGGTTGTCACTTATAATTTTATTATTGCCTTTAAAAAAATCGGCGTAGATACTGCTGCACTGATGATTCTGAAGTTCTTAATGGCGTTTTAAGACGTTTTACAGAAACCAAACCCGCTTGTTCAGAGAAGCTGTAGAAATACAAAGACACGCGAACAGCTTCAACAAGAAAGAGGAAAGCCTTAAGGTAAACGGATCCTGGGTTTTTGTATTGCAGCGAGCGACCGTCGCAGGTAGCAAAAGGAGAACCGCACCGGAAAGGACCCGCAGAGAAGCCCTCGGACGTTGGCGCGCCAGGCACATATAGTCAGCGGCCGCGAGGTGGACTCCATTTCACCATCGGCAATGGACGGTGAAGCTTTGACAATGCCAGCCACTCGTGCTGGCGGAACGTCAGTAAAATCATCAGATGAACGTCAGCCGAAGAACCCGAGACAGAAGCCAATAGGCAGTTTGTCAACAAGTGGCCACGGAAGCCTTAACAATTTTGTAATATAATTCACTTTGCTACTCATCTTCAGCGGGCTGAATCACAGATGAGTTTAGTAATTTATGTGTATATTATGTCTGTATTTCATTTATTTCGGTGAAATGTGATAGTCTATAACAAATTATCGCAGACATCCATAGATTAGCACATGTGGACGTCAGGAGAAACCTTCTTGACCCCAGACGTAAGTACAACAAAAAGCAAGCTGACTTTTATCAGAAAAAGTTTACGTTTTGAAAATTCAAAAAAAGTTGGCTAACTTACAAACAAAGTGCTGTACCCATTTCTTACCGTGGACGCTTACCAACGTGGCTATAAACGCATATTTCGCTAGTCTATTTCAACGTTTGGACTAGGTGTGCGACAACTATAGTTGCTTATTCAGTATATGTTGTCATCGAATGAGAGCTGTATGTAAAGAATAGGCAATGTTTCATTAACATGGCTCGTGAGTGTTTCAAATTTCGAACTTGTTAAATTAAGAGATGACAAAAACAGAAAGAAAGTAAATTATTTTTCAGAGTCGTTTTTGTTTTATAATTCTACCGAATCTTTGTCTGTTTTCTTTCTTCCATTCAAACGCCTGTTAACTTTTTGTAACTTATGCAGATTTTCAATGCAGTTCATACATAAATTGTCTGTTTGATTTTCACACACCATTACGCTGAACTTTTCCAAAATCCTACCACTTTACACTAAAACAAGACCACATTTTACAGGAGAAATTTCGATTTAGGAAGGACTGATTTCTTTTAGATCCTTTACATTTTGTCAGTAAAATTTTCTAGCGTACATGTGCATAACAACGTCCGTAACTACTAATGACAATATCAGTATCTGTTATACGTTGCTATCGGAATACTATAATGCGAAAATTAAAACATGTACGAAAGTAGGAAAAAACAGTAGTTATACCAGGCAGTTTTCATCACTTGTCGAGGGAACATAGGAAAGAGATCGTTATTGTGAAGCTATAACAAAGGCTGGCCAGATATCAGTATTCTTGACCAAGGGGTAATGTCGTTTTAACTATCCTATCTATATCAATGAACATATTTTTTTCAGCGGTGTGTGGAGCTCAGATGATTAGAAATGCAGAGAATGCTGAGTTTCAACAAAGAATCTCCTGTGTTACACTCTGTTATAAAACTAATGGAACACCGTGATATTCACACAAAGGACGCGCAAAAAAATGCAAATCACGATAGTTGGGTCGTTATTCATTTCGGACCTTCAGATTCCATTTACGGAACTATGAGCTCGTTAACTGTAGTCTTATGCAAATATGTATAAAGAGTGGACCATCTGATTATATTCATAACAAAGCGACAAGCCTGTGGGTGGCTAATTTACTCGTTCTCCAATTACATATTTGCACTGACAATTTAATTCTCCCGTCATTTCTTTGAAGTACTTGATAAAAGCCCACTTCCACATTTTTTACGCTTTTAATTGCTCCATAATAGCGGGCGCGGTCGCTCGCCACCGCACTCACCGCACGTACAGCCAGCTGGGCGCCTGAATTCTGCGCTAATGGAGCGGTCGGGGGGCTCACACACCACGTGACCGGTCGGAATACGAGCTCAGAACAGCTCCACTGCTATATGAGAATTTCTCCTGTTATGCTTTCCACGGTTTTCCTGGCAAGCTACAAAGAAATCACCTTTTATAGAAATATTTAATTTTACGTGAAGGTGGTGTCTTCGTTAAGTACTGCAATCATACGAGCGTTATCGTGTGTGACATAATGAAATAGCTGATACCATTAGAGTCGTGCTAAATAATCCAAGCAATGGTGCATTCCGTGAACTTACTACTTTTGAAATGACAATGAAATGAGCACCCAAAGCTGCTTACAGCCGTGGACATACGTCAACGGGGACAGATGAAAATGTGTACCCCGACCGGGACTCGAACCCGGGATCTCCTGCTTACATTGCAGACGCTCTATCCATCTCAGCCACCGAAGACACAAAGAATAGCGCGACTGCAGGGATTTATATCTGGCACGCCTCCCGCGAAACCCATATTCTCAACGTATTGCCCCGCACTACATTCGTAGTGCCCCCACCTATTATACTCAATACTCGCGGCGCGTTGCCGATTCCCGTAAGAGTTCGGACACTGTGCATTCGCACAGAAGAAGAAGATGGTCAAGTGGCCGGTGAGCCTTAACTCTATATATATATATATATATATATATATATATATATATATATATATATATATATATATACGGACATGTCCGAAAGAACATATACAATCTTAGTATATTACTACTTTTGCACACACTGCTGGCCATTAAAGCCGCAACGGCATGAAAGCGTAATATAGTCTTTGTAGGACATCCGCAACCGTTGCTAAAATTTTTCGTGATGAATAAATCCACTGTAGTTGTTCCTGATTTGGTGTCGTACAGTATCGATACCACACAGGCAGAAAGCATCCCGAAGGTGAGTGTAGCCCATACAACGACCCCGCCAATCCGCGGCTGGCTCCAGTACATACCTTGTGTTGTATGCGCAAGTTGCGCCACTACCGAGTCAACATAAGGAAACGTTGCACCGAGACCAGCCTAGTCTGCTAGCAAAGTCAGCCAGATCCTCAGTTGTGTTTGCAGTATTTTCTCTGTAAGGTGATTATCTATGGTTCCGACAGCGGATTCTCTTGTACTTACTGTTGGAAACTAATTTAAATTATTGTCTCATTCACATAACGTGTGTTACCGATCATTTCTGCTTTCTGTATAAACACCCACCCATTCCTCGAAATACACCTCTGGCGCATCCAACATGAGACAAATCCTTTATTTGGGTAAAATCCTATACACTAACAGGATTTCAGGATGTAAATCCCATCTTCAGACGCTACAAGAAACAAGTAAAGGGGGATACTATATAAAGAAAATTAACATTAAAAGGCCCATACAGAAGAATATCAGGTCGTACCTTGTTTGTGTACGAGAAAATCGTACTAGGTATGTAAAAAGCCTAGGAAAGTTATCAAGCAGCGTGTGAGATCCCGTACTACACAAGGGGTCTAACCGAGAAAGATAGGACTGAATCAACAAATAAACACTCTCAGCCAGACTAATGTGACTTACGAACCAACTGTAAGCGTCCCGACATGCTGTATGGGCTTAAGAAGGCAAAATGAAGGCATAAAGGCAGTAGAAAGTCAATTTGTGAACCTCAAAAGTAGCTTATACCATATTAAGTGGCCAGCCCACCGCATGTCGTGGACGCCCAGCAATACCGGTAAACGGATTGCCGTGCTGATTACAAAGAGATGCCTCAGTATATGACTGGTACCATTTGCTCGTACAAAAATAACATATGACGTGATGTTCATCCGTATGGATCATTTTAATGTTAATTAATTTTTATAGTATCACTCTTAGATTCCTTTTCTTTTTAGTCACAGAATTTGATTACATTCTGAAGTCGGAGTGGTGTGAACGACGTGAATGACTTTATCTAAATAAACTATTTGGTTAGCGCAGCAGGAGCGGACTTATTCATCATGAAACATGAAGGCGACCTGCAACGAACATGAAACTCGCATGAACTACAGCACATGCTTGGATATGCGGTTGATTATCATTTCAGCGTAACCATACAAAGTATACAGCAGTAACGCCGTCTGCATTCTGCACACAGAACGGGAGAATACACAGCAGTTTCAAATGGCTCTGAGCACTACGCAACTTAACTTCTGAGGTCATCAGTCGCCTAGAACTCAGAACTACTTAAACCTAACTAACCTAGGGACATCCACACACATCCATGCCCGAGGCAGGATTCGAACCTGCGACCGCAGCGGTCGCGCGGTTCCAGACTGTAGCGCCTAGAACCGCTCGGCCTCTCCAGCGGGCACAGCAGTTTCCTGATCCAGAATGCAGAATGCGCATTTCATTTTCTTTCTTTCTTTTTTTTTTTTGTGCGTGTAGGGAGCACAAACGCCTACCCGTAGGAGAAGGAATTCTGCAGCAGCACGGTCGTGGTTGGTTGGTTTGTGGGATTAAAGGGGCCAGAGGGCGTGGCCTATCGAGAGGGCGGCTTGTTTTGATACTGCAGCTCGCATGTCTGTGAAGCGAAAGTGCAATCTATTGATTCAGGAAGGCCTTCCTCAGCTAGAGACCAGAAATGCGCTTCGTATACTCGGTTTAAACTCGCAAATGAGTCCTGTGACGTCATCTCCGAACTCGCCGTGTGCTCGCAGGCTCCACTCGTTAGTCTCTGCTGCTGGCCACTCGTCACCTGAGTCTGTAGTCGCGTACAAGTGCACACGACTCGCTCAGAAGTGAGGTCTAGTATAATCGTGGAACCGCAGCATCCTGGCTACATATTCGGCCTTATGGAAAGAAATTTCCGCTTTATATCCATTCTCAAGTGTAAGCTGAAATATCACAAACTGTTCGACCTGCTTAAATGACATAAAGAACCATCGGGAATGACGATTAATACATACCAATATAATACTGACTGAGTGGCAGTTCATAATGGGTTCAGAAGCTATGCGTTCAAATTTATGTAGGGGATACAGAGCATTGAAAGAAATATAAATCAATAGGGATCATATGGTCTGTGAAGTAAGCTTGTAACATTATGGTACATATTGTTAGTGGTGGTGTTATAAGCTATTCTGCCTTTGTCGCTGACTGGGAATGTGAACTGACATTCAGAACTGTTCTATGTAGGGATGGGTGGCTCTGAGGTCTGTTTCGAATCACGCTGATTCATTCGCAAGCATCACCACCTTGTGACAACAACAGTCAACAACGAACGACTTAGGTATGCTGAAATGGCTGACATGCATCTGGTATATGAGTCTGTGAACGGAAATGGATCAACTATACTCGGAGAGTATCGAGAGCGCTTTTTCAAGCGACTTGTCCCACAACATCAAAATTCGGACGTCTGCATCGCCTACTACGTAAAAGAAGCATTTTCCGTACAAGTATGCAAGATACAGGTCGGAATCCAACAGTCAGAACTCCCGAAATGGAAGACAAAATTCTGTGAAACGTTGTAGACACTCTGTCTACAAGTGGGATAGATATTGCACGCATCCTTGTCGTCAGACATGACCATCCGTGGAATATGTTACATCATCGGCAGGTTCATCCTTTCTTTCTTCAGCGCTTGTCCACACGACCACCTGAAGATCTCTCCCTGCGCGAGCAGTTCGCACAATGTTTCTTAACAACATACTTCCCTGCATCCCTTATTTCCGAGAGGTCATATACATCGAAAAGGTTTTCTTTTTACTCGTGGTGGCTGTTTCAGTTTTCACAGTTTACATTTTTCATCACATGTAAATCCGCGACGTACTCGACAACGTGCTCATCAACAACGATTCGGTATTAATTTGTGATTGGCTTTCTCTGCGATGGGTTGACTGGACCATACGGCCTAGCATTTTGCTCCAAAGGACGGAGATATCGCATCTTCATGGGACATGTGCTGCCAGAACTACTGTTGAAGGCATGTCTGAATGTTAGACAAAGAATGTACTTTCAACACTATGGGGTGTCAGCGCATTTCAGTATTGCTGTGAGGAATCATATGACAGTCACTTCCGGGAACTGATGCATCGGCTGAGGTGGCCCTTGGGCCTGGCCATCCAAGTCACCTGACTTCAGTTCTCTGGATTTTTCCTCTGGCATTAAAAGCAGCTGATGAAACCCTTGTGGAAACAGAAGACCTCGTCACTAGAATTGGCGTCGTTCCTGGTATTACAGCGGACATGCCATGAACCTTAGAACGGACACGACAGTCAATGATCCGATAATGCAATGCTGTACATAGGCCAGTGGTCGCTCATCCGAAGAGTTACTGTGAATATCACTGCCGTAATTAGCAATGCTACCTTCTATGTACATCATCCCTGTTGTTCCTGTTCTTGTGGTCTTCAGTCGAAAAACTGGTTTCATGCAGCTCTCCATGATACTCAGTCCTGTGCAAGCCTCTTCATCTCCGAGTAACTTCTGCAAACTACATCCTACCGAATCTGCTTAGTGTATTTCCTAATTCATTATTAAACCTATTCCTGTGTTATCCCTTGTTGATTATGTCTTTATAACTCCGTTTTTACCTGACCTTAAGTCTTGTTCCTGCCTCCACCGAAATTCATTAATTCACACTATATCTAATATTAATCCATCCATTTCCCTTTTTAAATTTTCTAACCTACCTTCCCGATTAAAGGATCTGACATTCCTCGCCCCGATCCACAGAACGCCAGTTCTGTTGCTCCAGAGTAGTCCCCACCCGGAGATCCGAAAGGGGGACTATTTTACCTCCGGAATATCTTACTCAAGAGGAGGCAATCATCATTTTACCATAGAGTAAAGCTGCATGCCCTCGGGAAAAAATTGGAGCCGTAGTTTCCCCCGGATTTCAGACGTCCGCAGTACCTGCATAGCAATGCTGTTTTGGTTGATGTTACAAGGCCATTTCGGTCAATCATCCTGACTGTTGCCCCAGAAACTACTGAAAAGGCTGCTGCCGCTCTTCACGAACCACACGTTTGTGTGGCCTCTCAACAGATACACTTCCGTTGTGGCTGCACCTACGGTACGGCTATCTGCTTCGCTAGGTCACGCAAGACCCCTCATCAACGGCAAGCTCCATCCCTAGCATCAGAAGATTATTTATATATATATATATATATATATATATATATATATATATATATATACACTCCTGGAAATTGAAATAAGAACACCGTGAATTCATTGTCCCAGGAAGGGGAAACTTTATTGACACATTCCTGGGGTCAGATACATCACATGATCACACTGACAGAACCACAGGCACGTAGACACAGACAACAGTGCATGCACAATGTCGGCACTAGTACAGTGTATATCTACCTTTCGCAGCAATGCAGGCTGCTATTCTCCCATGGAGACGATCGTAGAGATGCTGGATGTAATCCTGTGGAACGACTTGCCATGCCATTTCCGCCTGGCGCCTCAGTTGGACCAGCGTTCGTGCTGGACGTGCAGACCGCGTGAGACGACGCTTCATCGAGTCCCAAACATGCTCAATGGGGGACAGATCCGGAGATCTTGCTGGCCAGGGTAGTTGACTTACACCTTCTAGAGCACGTTGGGTGGCACGGGATACATGCGGACGTGCATTGTCCTGTTGGAACAGCAAGTTCCCTTGCCGGTCTAGGAATGGTAGAACGATGGGTTCGATGACGGTTTGGATGTACCGTGCACTATTCAGTGTCCCCTCAACGATCACCAGTGGTGTACGGCCAGTGTAGGATATCGCTCCCCACACCATGATGCCAGGTGTTGGCCCTGTGTGCCTTGGTCGTATGCAGTCCCGAATGTGGCGCTCACCTGCACGGCGCCAAACACGCACACGACCATCATTGGCACCAAGGCAGAAGCGACTCTCATCGCTGAAGAGGACACGTCTCCATTCGTCCCTCCATTCACGCCTGTCGCGACACCACTGGAGGCGGGCTGCACGATGTTGGGGCGTGAGCAGAAGACGGCCTAACGGTGTGCGGGACCGTAGCCCAGCTTCATGGAGACGGTTGCGAATGGTCCTCGCCGATACCCCAGGAGCAACAGTGTCCCTAATTTGCTGGGAAGTGGCGGTGCGGTCCCCTACGGCACTGCGTAGGATCCTACGGTCTTGGCGTGCATCCGTGCGTCGCTGCGGTCCAGTCCCAGGTCGACGGGCACGTGCATCTTTCACCGACCACTGGCGACAACAACGATGTACTTTGGAGACCTCATGCCCCACGTGTTGAGCAATTCGGCGGTACGTCCACCCGGCCTCCCGCATGCCCACTATACGCCCTCGCTCAAAGTCCGTCAACTGCACATACGGTTCACGTCCACGCTGTCGCGGCATGCTACCAGTGTTAAAGACTGCGATGGAGCTCCGTATACCACGGCAAACTGGCTGACACTGACGGCGGCGGTGCACAAATGCTGCGCAGCTAGCGCCATTCGACGGCCAACACCGCGGTTCCTGGTGTGTCCGCTGTGCCGTGCGTGTGATCATTGCTTGTACAGCCCTCTCGCAGTGTCCGGAGCAAGTATGGTGGGTCTGACACACCGGTGTCAATGTGTTCTTTTTTCCATTTCCAGGAGTATATATATATATATATATATATATATATATATATATATATATATATATATATATACAACTTTTTCGAAGAGTGCTGTAAATTTATTTTAATATCTAATACCTTCTCAGAGAACGTGTAACAACTGTCTTGACTTTGGAGACATTACCGAGCGTCTGTAACGACAGTATCAGAAAACATGGCATGAGAACGACATGTAATCTTTAAATCGTTATTAACCATTAAAATTAATTTTTAATAGATTTCTAAAAAGTTACAGAAATGAGTTATGTTCTACACATCTTGCAGTTATCCCATAAACGCATGTTGACGTGACCAAAACAATACAGAAATAGCCCGTTTTTGTCACAGGGATATAACAGTGCCGATGCTGTGTGTCTAGATTTCGTTTTACGCAGCAGATACGTTTTATCATGGCGGAGGCGGAATAAATAAGAATACAACCATATAGTTCGCAGTGGCCGAAATATGCATGTTTTCATTTTAAGTAAGAACTATAGAATGAAATTTATTCCAGACATCTCTCCTCTTCTAATAGGACACATTTGCAATTGTGTACTTTGCATCAATTAATTTTCGTCTTACACCCTCCACGGGGCAACGGCTTTGCCGCAGTGGATACACCGGTTCCCGTCAGATCACCAAAGTTAAGCGCTGTCGGGCGTGGCCAGCACTTGGATGGGTGACCATCCGGGCCGCCATGAGCTGTTGCCATTTTTCGGGGTGCACTCAGCCTCGTGATGCCGACTGAGTAGCTACTCGACCGACTAGTAGCGGCTCTGGTCAAAGAAAACCATCATAACGACCGGGAGAGCGGCGTGCTGACCACACGCCCCTCCCATCCGCATCCTCATCTGAGGATGACACGGCGGTCGGATGGTACCGATGGGCCACTTGTGGCCGGTAGACGGAGTGCTTTTTCACCCTCCAAAGTGTCACAGAACACAGATTCGTTTTAGACCATCTGATCCTGACAGTCGGCCACTTTGCCTTGTCAGTGCTACATTACAGTAGAAAGATCGTGTGCTATCTTAAGTACTAACAATAAGGCACGATTGCATGCTTCAGTAAGAGAGAACGAGTCGACGACTATGAAGGAGCCCCAGCGGCACAGTTCTCAGTCTCGTCAACTTTCGGAACTATAGTGGGAACTAGGAAAGCCCATTAGCGCTGATGTAACAGCGGCTTCTTGATTTGTAAAGTGTGCAACCCGCAACATTACATTGGTACTCGCTCCGCTTCTGACCTCCATTCTCAGTTCCACGCAGGATCCAACAACCTCTGTGAGTATTGCCCGAAACGACACTGACTGTCGCGCTTCGTAGAGCCGCGGCACGTACTTTGGGCTTGTTCTCATCAAGAGATGTATCCACACGAACATTCGGACACTTCTGGAGTTCCACGGAGTACCTGTCCAGCGACATTTATCGTTGCTTCCATTTATGCGGCCGGAGAGAGAGGCGCACAAACACGGGTGCGCACCGCTATAAAACTGGACAGTTCGGTAGAGTTTCAGTTCTCTATAAATAACCATAGGTTACATACCCACATACCCATCCATGCATACTCCGAGGAGAACGAATGTTGTCTGTTATATTTCTCATCATCACACGTGGCCTGACGTAATGGTATGGCCCGAGAGATCCCGGTCTACCTGTAGACGTAGACTGTTCAACAGTTGGTTGGTTGGTTCGGAGTGTGCAGGAACCAAACTACAGGGTTATCAGTCCCTGTTCAACTGTTACTCCACCCTTCACATTCTCCAGATCTTTCGAATAAGACCGTGGGTTACCAACAGGCTGATGTGTCGTGACAGGCCAGCCCCTATAATTGACGAACTCTGGCACAGAGTTAAAGCAGCGCGGCATGACGAACCTATGTCCGTCACCCACGATCAGTCTAACACGATGCCTGCCGCATTAGAACGATTGTTGCTGCTGAATGTAACAGCCCTGTGTACTAAATTTTGGTGGCCAGCGCTCTATGATGAACAGGTTAATGTGAATTACTAGTAAAACTGTTTCACATGTATCTAAGAATGGTAACACTTGCACGTAAAATTTAAGTTGTATAACAGTTTTTCACCTTATATATCGATCGAGACCTATGCGAAATTACTTGATGTTCGTATCAATTCAATATCATAACAATTCACAGGCGTCCACATAACAAATATTACAAAAATATTGTAATCTTTTACAAGTTACCTGAAAAACACTTACCAATTTCCTATGATTTTCTCCTGTGATTAGTAGCCGGTACATATCTGACTATGGAAAACACAGTATCTTGACAACTCCTATTAGAAAAGTAATTTCATCTTAATGATAGTGGTTAATTTAATACCAGTGCAAGTGCCCCAACTAATGAGAAACGTGGAACCATCGGCAGACAAGTAATTAATAATATCACAATTGTCATTCTTAAAATACAAAATTGGCTCCTTTTCTTTAATGGTCTAGGAAGTCAAATGAACTAATACCGTTTGTCTTGTCCGCTGTGTTCTCGAAAGTGAGGATGACGCAACATTTGTCATCATCCCAGTCAAGGTCACACTGCTCTACTGCATTCGTTGTGACGACACAGGTATGAAAGTCGCAATACAAGGACTCAAATAAAATTCAGAAGAGATGTATCTAGTAATTATCTAAAAAAATATATTTTTATGTACTACTAGTCTCCAAAACCACATGCATTAATTCTAAAAATGACAGAAAATATTTTTAAAAATGACGTGAAAATCAAGTTAATAATGTACAACCAAGTTTTTAACACATTATATCAGTAATTTCTTTCATATCTATTCCACTAATAGAACAAAAATATATGTGCAGTTTTTTTAGAATAAAAGACTCATTCTTGTTGGCCATACAAAAAGACTAATTTTCATCAGGGATCACTTCCACGTCGTTTTTATAATTTCAAACGCTCTGTCACACGTAAGACGTAACTGATATTTTCACGTGTGACAGATGGTTATAAAAGGCTGAACAGTACAGCACTTCTGCAGAGAGGCTGATTTACGCCGGTAACGCTACCCGCAGCCTCTGTTTGATGTCGCGCACAAAATTCGTAGACCCCTTACGTTAATAGCAGAAGTTATGCGCGGTTGCCCACTGTGTAACTCTGAGAGCAATTTGGTGCTAATTGGTTCCATTGCCTACAGCCTATCGAAAGACCCCCGTTCGACCACTTGACTACGTCCGTCTGTCTTGGTTGCTTTCAATATCGTAATTGCTCTCCACCGCACTTCACTGTACAAATACCTATTAATGATTTTGATTGTTTGCACTTACCGAGGTACTACATGAGCTATCAAACAGAAGTTCTTACAAGAGCTCTGCTTGGCCTAATTACACTAATTAGTTCACACGTACAGCGACTGCCATGCCTTTTTTTTTTTTTTTTAGCAGTTGTATTGTCATGCCTTTTTAACAGCTGTATTATAGGCTTTCAGAATACATAAAATGGTCATTTGCTCATTCACTTTACAGTCTGTAATGATATACGTAGTTTCTGAGGAGCCTTATTAGTGGTGTTACTTAACGTCCAATGGTGTGATTCATTAGTTCATAGAATATTAGTATAGCACCGACTGCTTTGTGCTCGTAGACTGTATGTTTCGCACACTTTTTTTCTTTTAAATCGAATTCGCATGTAGTTAAGCCTCAAACTTCACATGTAAATCCACAGACTGCGCGATCAGTCTATTTAGTCTACTCAAACTAAACTGCAGACAAGGTATAAAAATGAAATAAAGCAACTGTTTGTACAAGATTTGCACATTTTTAAAAATTAATTAATTTTATGTATTCTTGTTTATCAACAATCTAGAAGCAGTGTACCTGGTAGTTCAAACGGATATTTCTGTACATTGAATCGCATTTAAACGTGTTATCTTCTTTGTCATCGGTAATGATTGGTATGCTTAGTAGTTAGAGCAGAAATCTACACTACTATATAAAGAAATGTCATAGGCTAACTTTGTTACCAAAATCTCGAAACGTTCTTCACCGATTTACTACAGATTTTTGAAAGGTAATCCAATAAAAGTTCAGACAGACGTAGCCTACATGTTATTTTAATATATATGCCAGTACATAAACACAAATCTTTGTTAAACATTATAACCAAAAACATTGATCAATTAAATTCAAATTTTTACATGGCAGTCTAACATACATTCTCAAACATAGGCTACAATTTTCAGTGCATATTACATATAATTACATATTTACTACACAATCAGGAAACCATATTAGCAAATATCTCGACAAATTCTTGATCGATTCACTTCATATTACACGATGTTCTAACATGTGTCATATATTTTTCTTAGCAACAACTGTTAAAAAAGTCTGTGAGTAAGAAAATGCTTTCTAAGGCTGCACCTGGCTCCCATATATATCGTTGCTCTTTGTCCGTAATTTCACAAAACTGGAATGCATAACAGTGTGCTGTTTGATTTCTTGATAACAGTCGGTTCTAACAGAGAACACGAAAATTTTATGCGTGACTTATCACTTTATGAATAGAATACTACTACGGAGTCACTATCGTCCAAAATTTTGTAATCATATACTTTTATAGATTAAATTACTGTATGCGCAGTACTGTCATTGAAGTCACTATCCTCGCTGAACCAACGATCCCAACCGATTTACCCACTTGCTTAAAACGACTTCAAATCCCTAACAAATTTTCGTTGGGTATAACAATAAACGAGTCTCAAGGCCAGCGAGAGAGGGAAGAAGAAAGAGAGGGCGGTGGAAATGGATATAGAGAGAAGGAATGAGGAGATGGGGAGAAAGAAAAGCGAAGATGAAGTGAAAGAGAGGGAGAAGAGCGATGCAGAAACAAGGACAGAAGGTGATAGGCAGAGAAAATGGGAGAAGGAGATCAGGAGGTAGATCGAATTTCCGTACATATCCAGGAATTGCGGAGCACCGCCGGGTTCGCTAGTAGTTCTATAAACATAAATTAGGCCTACTGGAAAATTAATGTATTAAATATTCGTCTCTTTTTCTATGCAATTATGAAAAAAGCCAATTTGTCGTGGTGACTGTTTCTTTGATTTAATTTTAAAATTGATACATCTTCTAAACTTCACACGCTAATTAAGGCCAAGAAGCATAGTATTTGACAAATTTATTTTCGACTGAAAAGCGATTCTGTTAGCTGAAGATTTTTGTGAATCCTGCAATTTGAGTTTTGTGTTGTAACCGAGAAGTCAAATAGAGCTGAATTTCCAAAAATGTGTAAACACGTATTTTTTATTTCCGACCGAGAATCCAAATACCAATTTTCGTAGTTATAGTTTCAAAATGGCCTTAATACCGATATATTTAAAAAATTCATCCCTTATTTCGCCCCTTTCGGAAAGGAATTTCGAAAAATCCCTTCTTAAACGACGCCTGCAGTATAAAATCGGCACCTCCAAAAATCAAGTTTCTATGCTTAGCTGTTTGGGCTGGGACATAACGAGTCAGTCAATCAATCAGGATATTTCATTTTTTACATAGAGCTTCGGCTTGCTTGCGATAAGAGTCGTTAATATGCGAAGCGTCTTTCTCATGCTTTCTTTAATCTACTGTTGTATTCTGCGAATCACTACGATTTGTACGACTTATAAACTAGCCTCGACGTCCAATGGAAGCTAAGCTCTAATCTTGCTTGAAACCATTCTTATGAATTTCATGGCGGAGGTTACTTTTCGTTGTACCGTATACTGAGTTTTTTATTCTCCATTGTCGGATACGGCGTTGGAGATATAACTGTTAATATAACTTTCTTCTTGGAATTATTAGTGCAATTTTACCCTTTCCTTCTCTTAAGGAGCTAAGAGTAGGATTTAAACAATATTCGTAGCATGAAAATGTTTTATGACAGCTAGAAAGATATTAGTTGGTGTGTGCCAAATGGAGTTCACGGCGTTCGTTACATTTATTCACGAGGCAAACAAATAATTAAAATGCGATTCGGAGTATTTATTACTCAAGTGAGCAATTCCGCTGTATACGTGTGTTATCGTTCCGTGAAAATTGTGGATGATCCGTTACTCGGATACAGAAGCCTCGAGTCTCCACTTGCGGCGTTACTTCGGCTCCGCTGCGCTTCAGTTCCAGTAATGGAAATGAACCTATTGATCACTCATATCACAAGCACACTGCTGTTAATATGAAGCGTTTCCACTGGACTCCTTGGATACACATTCCACAAGCTGCGACATTGTCACTAACTGAACAGTGACCCCAATATAGAACAAATTTCCTTTGCTTCACGTATGTGGTCACAATTTTATTGTCATCAGGCTACCATTTCCCATCTATATTGAGCATCTTCAGATCTGTTTTATATAATGAAAACATGTCCTAATATACTACGGTCCCGGCATATTAGGACATGCTTTTATAAAATAGGTCTGAAGATGGTCACTATAGACCATGAAGCAAAGGAAATTCATTTTCACACACAGGCTGCTCTAAAATTCCCTTTACATACTTCCATGACTTGTAGAAATGACTAGGTAGACAATATTTTGAGTTGCTACCCATGTCCGGAAACGTACGGCTTCCAAACTGCAGCCAGTTCAAAACATGTTGGTAAGGCGACAACTTTTACAAGTAATTTGTTATTGTGTGACTCAATACATCACCTGTTTGACTATTCTACTGATTAATAACGAAAGGAACAAAAAGGAAACTTAATCAGTTTCCACAGATACTGTTGCCGATGTTGAAGGTTCCCGTTTCTCGAAGCCATGGCGTAATTGTGGCGAAAAGGGTATGCGACCAAGTCGGACATTGCGGATAACCACCTATAAAGACGATGAACAGCTCTCCCATTACCATGAGCGTCACCATACAAAAGGATCATGTCGGTGTATTCTGCAAACGTGTACTCTATCGTGTAGTTCTAACACTCACATACACGTGAATGAGTCTCGAACCAGGTGAGAGAGGTAGGATAGACTTCAAAAGACATCAGCAGATCCGATGTAAGCGCCTTCTTCCCAACCCCACCCCCCACCCCTATACCATGACTATCATGTAGCATGCCTACCTACCAAACTTGTAAAACTGATCACGTTACCAACTTGTTTTGAAAGGACTGTAGCACGGAACCGGTACGTTTCCGGAAATGGGTTCCAGTTCAAAATATTTTTTACTCAGTCATGTCTACAAATCCTAGAAATTTGTAAGGGGAATTTTCCAGCACCCCGTGTAGTAAACATTCAGTGGATGTTACGGAAGACAGCGGTACCGTACCTCAACCAAAGACGATCATTTATTATATTGAAAGCATTTGTACCTAACCGTAATTGTTGCAACTTACACGCAAGTCTCTGTATGCCCATCTTTTCAGAGACAGTTGCGGGACTCGGCTGTTCGTTACAGGATGTCAAATAAAACTTTTCAGTCATCTAGTTTCCAAACAAGTCACGGCTGCAAAATACTAACGTGAATTCTTTACAAACGAATGGAAAAACAGGTAGAAGCCGACCTCGCGGAAGATCAGTTTGGATTCCGTAGAAATGTTGGAACACGTGAGGAAATACTGACCCTACGACTTATCTTAGAAAATAGATTAAGGGAAGGCAAACCTACGTTTCTAGCATTTGTAGACCGAGAGAAAGCTTTTGACAGTGTTGTCTGGAATAATCTCTTTCAAATTCTGAAGGTGGCAGGGGTCAAATACAGGGAGCGAAGGGCTATTTACAATTTGTACAGAAACCAGATGGCAGTTATGAGTCGAGGGCCATCAAATGGAAGCAGTGGTTGGGAAGGTAGTGAGACAGGGTTGTAGCCTCTCCCCGATGTTATTCAATCTGTATATTGAGCAAGTAGTAAAGGAAACAAAAGAAAAGTTTGGAGTAGGTTTTGAAATCCTTGGAGAAGAAATAAAAACTTTAAGGTTCGCCGATGACACTGTAATTCTGTCAGAGACAGCAAAGGACTTGGAAGAGCAGTGGAACGGAATGGACAGTGTCTTGAAAGGAGGACATAAGATGAACATCAACAAAAGCAAAACGAGGATAATGGAAAGTAGTCGAATTAAGTCGGGTGATGCTGAGGGTATTATATTTGGAAACGAGACACTTAAAGTGGAAGCAAAATAACTGATTATGGTCGAAATAGAGAGGATATAAAATATAGACTGGCAATGGCAAGGAAAGCGTTTCTGAAGAAGAGAAATTTGTTAACATCGAGTATAGATTTAAGTGTCAGGAAGTCGTTTCTGAAAGTATTTGTATGCAGTGTAGCCATGTATGGAAGTGAAACATGGACAATAAATAGTTTGGACAAGAAGAGAATAGAAGCTTTCTAAATGTGGTTCTACAGAAGAATGCAGAAGATTAGATGGGTAGATCACATAACTAATGAGGAGGTATTGAATAGAATTGGGGGGAAGAGATATTTGTGGCACCATTTGACTAGAAGAAGGGATCGGTAGGACATGTTCTAGGGCATCAAGGGATCACCCATTTAGTACTGGAGGGCAGCGTGGAAGGTAAAACTCGTAGAAGAAGACCAAGAGATGAATACACTAAGCAGATTCAGAAGGATGTAGGCTGCAGTAGGTACTGGGAGATGAAGCAGCTTGCACAGGATAGAGTAGCATGCGAGAGCTGCATCAAAGCAGTCTCAGGACTGAAGACCACAACAACAACAACAACCAGTTTCGACCTGAAGATGGCGTACTAAATGGCCGACACTAGTGGCCAAATAATATAAGTTTGGAAACTAAACGGCTGAAAGGTGTCTGATTTGATATCTTTACAGCCAAGTCTTTTCACAGAGCGTTGCATTATCTCAGAGAGTATTCACTAAAATACGCTCACGTAGAGCCAAACGTAGAGATCACTTGCCTATCAATACCCTTGTGTGTCCCCTCCGAAGCGATATGTCCTATTGGATGAATGGTGTCGTGAACTTTGTACATCGCTTTGATACGGACAACGGAGTGGAAATTAACCGATTACGTAAAACTACAATTATTAATTATGTGTTACACAGGCAGGACATTAGGTAGTAAGAGCATAGTTGAAGGTCTGACCATCATGTACATTACATAAATGTTGATTATAACCTTTGCACCCTGTATTTTCAGCAGTCCATTCGTTTGAATGATAATAATTTTTCTGACAGTACTAAGTTCCAAAAACTAAAATTTTGTTTGTATCTCAGTATCACTGCACCCGAAATTCTTCAGCTGGAGCCAGCGAATTGATTTTCGAGTTCGAAATCATAGCTGGGGTTGTAACGCGAAGTCATGTTGTGGAGTTCGACTTGGATTCGGGTTATGGTGAAGGCAGCCGTTTCACCAGTGGCCTATTTGACCGAAGGTAGCAGCAAGTAGTTGATGATCAGCAGACTTCGTACTAATGTCTGGTATTAGTCAAGTGGAGACTTGGAAAAGGACTGGAAGCGTCAAAAACAATTATATGAATATAGATTATATATTGCTCAGAAAATGAACACAAAAGCTCATGTTTCATACGCAAGCCCTTCAATGGACCATGGTCTTTACATGTTCGTACATCTACACTTCACAAAGTAATTACAGGATCACTTTTTCTAAACCCGGTAATTATTTTTCAATGCGACGTACGAGTTCGAAAGTTTCCTCTAAGGTGCCTACAGTCTTCTTATGTAATGATGGAAAAGCGTAGCTCCCTGCAACGTCATCCTCGGGCTCGGTTATGCTTCAAACAGTAGGATTTCGACGCATGCGATAAAAAGGCTAGTGGCCACAAGTTCATGTGGCGTGTAAGGTGAGTTACTGTCGTCGCATTGGCACCAAATTTCACCACAATTCTGCTCAACGCAAATGTGGACGTTGTACACGATCGAAGGCTCCAACAGTGTGCAGCTGATAATCGGAGGGCTAGCTTTGTTAATAAGCAGTCTACGGATACGGATGCTGGTCCCTATTTTGAGTGCACAAGGTGTGGGATTCTTCCAACACATCGGTCTGGTGGCCTGACGATGGCTTAATGTAACGCTGAAATTGGTAGCAAATAAATAAATGAATAAATAAATAAAACTGAAAATTTAGATGGATGAAGGTGTTTTGATCTGAAGTTTTATACCGGACAGCCGACGTCCCGCAACCACAGCTTCAGCTGACTCAACGATCTCATGTAAATCTTGCGAAACACAGACTTAGAAGCTTGCCACTTAGCGCTCCTGAGGGAATCACTGCTTGCTACGATGACCATGCACCTTCTAGCAATAAATGTCTGAAATATTATCTCCTTGGTGCTATAGAAGTATGATGAAGATCAGCTGGAGAGACAAAGTAACAAATGAAGAGGTGCTTAGAAGAGTACAGGAAACCAGATCTCTGTGAAGGCACACCCAAACAAGAAGAGACAAACTTGTAAGGCACATCCTACGACATAACAAAATCATTGTAACAATAGCACATGGAGCTATTGAGGGAAGAAATCGGTGGGGGCGATCAAGGATATCATACATGCAACAGATTATGAATGACGTTGGATGTAACTCACACGTGCAAATGAAGAGGAAGACAGACAGAAGATAGGAATGGCGCTCTGCTGCAAACCAACCTCAGGGTTGAACACTAAAAGAAAGAAAGAAGAATCTCACACTTGGAGCAAGGACGTGCAACAAAAATACAGAGGGCACAATAGCACTGAAAATGCGGTTTTGAAGAAAAATGGCACTTAGAACAGTTTACAGTTACACTCTGCAAACTGACTGATAAGATACGCAGCAAGGTGGTTATGTGCACGCAGAATTGACGAGGAAAGGAATATGTGGGAGAGAATGATAGAACATGTGTTAAGACATCAGAGAAACTGTTACCTTGGTGCTAAGAGGTGGCAGTAGAACGGAAAAGTTATAGAGGATCTCTGGGATTGTCATATAGAGGACGACCAAAATGTATCCGTTTGAAGGCGTTTCTGAAGAGAGTCCGAAGCGGATATATAAGCATCGACATGTAGGCAAGGGATTAGTGTGGCATTCGTGGTTTTCCGATGTGCGTGCGGTAAATACGGAAACGTTAACTGTGGCAAAGTTATGGCCAAATGCGCCCAAACAGGACCAATGTATTGCTACTCTTTTATGGACTGCCGGAGGAAAAAGACCGTCAGACATCCATCGGAGAATGAAGAATGTGTATGAGGCAGCATGTCTGTCGCAAACCACCCTTGTGGAACGGAGCTGCTGATTCATGATACCGCATGTCTCCATACCGCAGTGGTCGCAAACCAAGTGGAAGACACTCGAGCAACCGTCCTATAGTCGCGATCTCTCCCCATGCGATTATCATACCATTGGCCCCTTAAAAAAGGTCTCGAAAGGTCGACGATTCCTGTCTAAAGAGGATGTGCAGCATGACACGGCGTTTCACCATATGGCTACCTTCAACACGGTGCGTATGTGTGATGATTGCTGCTATTCTCATGGCGATTTTGTCCGACTGGCGAATCGATTCTGGACTGTATGGCCTTCGAAAGTAAACTTTTTTATCGCTCCTTACAAAGAGTTGATGCCTAAGTTCGTAGCGCTTTTCCATTATTGGGTGAGTAAAGTGGGTGCGGAATGACTTCTGAACCCATCTCCTGGATACAGTTTTTTGTCAATCTAGGAGAATGGGGGCGGGCGTTATTGTGGAGTAGCATCACTTCACGCTGTCTTACCGGTCGTCGTTTTAGAGCTGCATCTGCAAGACGTTTCAGTTGTTCACAATTAATGTCAGGAGTGATAGCTACACCTCGGGGAAGCAATCCGTCGTACCTTACACCACTGCTGGTCCACCAGATGCATAACATTATCTTTTGTGGATGCGCACACGTCTTTGTACGGGAAGTTGCTGCTTTGTTTGGGGTCAACCAGTTCACTCTTTTCCTTATGTTAACGTAAAGACACCATTTCTCGTCACCAGTAACGGTACAGAATAGGAATGCTCGATGTTGTTCACTAGCCAATTGATGATTAGCAAGCAGAGATGCGTCTATGGCCACCTGCTGATTTTTGCGATTTTGGGTTAGAACATACGGTACCTGAGCTGTGCTACGACTCGCGTTGGTGCCGTGTGTAGGTTTCTGCCAGATTTTATCGATTAGTCGGCATGGTTGCGTTGTTTGTCATCTTCTCGTGTTCACTGGTGGCACTCGGTTTTGTAAGCGTTGCCAGTCTGCTAGTGGCAGCAGCGGCGCTTATCGATATGTAGTAACTGCTGCCGTATCTTTGGGGCGACCTCGGGCTTCTTCCGTGTGGCGTGAGTGTGGCAGTTGGGTTGGGATCCTAGGAGCAGCGACGTCCGCACAGAGCGACAACACGCCGGGACCGCTGGTGGCGTGTATGGACTGCCAGATCGAAGGGGCGGTGGTCACAAGGGTGCCCGACTCGTCGAAACCGGACCGTGCATGTTTAAGTTGAGTTCATTGCAATTCGCGTAGAGAAACCTCCACCATTGTGAAATCTAGCGATTGTCCAGTGATTTGGGTTCGTGTTCCTGCTCGTAGTGTCACTGAGGCGAAAAGCAGCGCGTGGAGTACCTGGGAAGGCGGATCTGATTAGCCTTCCTGATCTTCTAATTACTATTTACTATTTTCAGCTTCTTACACTGTTAAGTTCAACCAGCGGTATTTTTCTGTCTTGTGGCAGCTGACACCCCCAGTTACCTGCCATTTTGGGCGTTAAAGGCTTTCAGCTGTGATAGTGGCTACTTGCCTTAAAATTCTGACTGCGACCACATTGGCTTGTCTTCAAAATTATTGGCTGTCTGGATTTTATTTATTTGTAAAATTTTTTAATAATTGCCAGTTTTTGTGTTAAACGCCTTCAGCCATGATTGTGGTTACTCGCCTTAAAAGTCTGATTGCGACCTCATTCGTTCGTTTTCAAAACAAATTTATTAAAATAAATCACTGAAATTGCTAACCAAACCAATAGTAATTAATTCGGGCCCGGTCCACAATCGTAACCCAATCCTGCCTTCCTTAATTATCCAGGTTTCAGTACCCATACATCCGATTTTTGAACATTCCCCGTTGCATGAAACTGTGTAACGCGGTGACTCACAAACGTCAAAACGATCCTACTGAAAACGAGAAAACAATTTTCCTGCCGTGCTCTGTCCAGTGGCATTATCCCCAAACACAGCGCCAATGGTTGTGGGTTCCTCTGCTGCTGTCACGTCTCTATTGAACTCAAACAGAACAATATGTCGGATATGTTCCAATTTATCCACTTGGCACTGCATTTTCTAGCGTCCGCAGCTCCACTAACTACCTCCAAGTGACAAAATGTAAATTGTAAACAGAAATAGCAACAGTGAACTACAAGTAGAGAACGACACTCGGTAAGTAACCCAAAGCATGCGGAATACAAACACGCAAAAAGAAACTCCCAGGGAGAGGATACCGTGGACAGTTTTTTCCTGAAGACCTGTAGAATAAAAAATAGATACAGAGAGAGAGAGAGAGAGACGGCATGCAGGAAGCGGAATACGTTCAGAGCTAAGCCTTTTGTGATGTAAGAGATGGCGCGCCGCCATCGTACACTACTGGCCATTAAAATTGCTACACCACGAAGATGACGTGCTACAGACGCGAAATTTAACCGACAGGAAGAAGATGCTCTGATATGCCAATGATTAGCTTTTCAAAGCATTCACACAAGGTTGGCGCCGGTGGCGACACCTACAACCTGCTGACATGAGGGAAGTTTCTAACCGATTTCTCATACACAAACAGCAGTTGACCGGCGTTGCCAGGTGAAACATTGTTGTGATGCCTCGTGTAAGGAGGAGTAATGCGTAACATCACGTTTCCGACTTTGATAAAGGTCGGATTGTACCCTATCGCGGTTGCGGTTTATGGTATCGCGATAGTGCTGCTCGCGTTGGTCGAGATCCAAGGACTGTTAGCAGAATATGGAATCAGTGGGTTCAGGAGGGTAATACGGAACACCGTGCTGGATCCCAATGGCCTCTTATCACTAGCAGTCGAGATGACAGGCATGTTATGCATATGGCTGTAACGGATCGTGCAGCCACGTCTCGATCCCTGAGTCAACAGATGGCGACGTTTGCAAGACAACAACCATCTGCACGAACAGTTCGACGACGTTTGCAACATCATGGACTATCAACTCGGAGACCATGGTTGCGGTTACCCTTGACGCTGCATCACAGACAGGAGCGCCTGCGATGGTATACTCAGCGACGAACCTGGGTGCACGAATGGCAAAACGTCATTTTTTCGGATGAATCCAGGTCTGTTTACAGCATCATGATGGTCGCATCCGTGTTTGGCGACATCGCTTTGAACGCACATTGGAATCGTGTATTCGTCATCGGCATACTGGCGTATCACCCGGCGTGATGATATGGTGTGCCGTTGGTTGCACGTGTCGGTCACCTCTTGTTCGCATTGACGGCACTTTGAACAGTGGACGTTACATTTGAGATGTGTTACGACCCGTGGCTCTACCATTCATTCGATCCCCGCGGAACCCCACATTTCAGCAGGATAATGCACGACCGCATTTTGCAGGTCCCGTACGGGCCTTTCTGGATACACCACATTCTCCAGATGTCTCACCAATTGAAAACGTCTGGTCAATGGTGGCCGAGCAACTGGCTCGTCACAATACGCTAGTCACTACTCTTGATGTACTGTGGTATAGTGTTCAAGCTGCATGGACAGCTGTACCTGTACACGACATCCAAGCTCTGTTTGACTCAACGCCCAGACGTATGAAGGCCGCTATTACTGCCAGAGGTGGTTGTTCTGGGTACTGATTTCTCAGGATCTATGCACCCATATTGAGTGAAAACGTAATCACATGTCAGTTCTAGTATAATATATTTGTCCAATGAATACCCGTTTATCATCTAAACTTCTTCTTGGTGTAGCAATTTTAATGGCCAGTAGCGTATTTGTCAAGATACGTTTTGGCACACCACTCTATTTATTGCCACAAGGTGCATAGATTCTTCCCATATCCATGACGTCATGAATGCATATTTGGAGCTATAGCAGTTTGATTAGTGAATGCCAAACTAACACTTTCTGATTTCTGATGACACTGGAATATATTGAGGATGCTATCCAGATTAATCCAAACGTAGAACCCCCAACGATTTTACCGTTCAGGCCGCCCTGCGTTCGGAGCGCCGCTACACCACGTGCGCCCGGCGCTCGGCTGCGCACGCAGCGCGGCCGCCTGCCAGGTGTGTATGATCCGTGCTGCTCGGTGATTCCTGCAACCGACGGGGCGCCGCTGCGCTTACACCGTCGCGTCGCTCCACTGCAGGAACGCAACTGCATTAACGGCGAATGCACTGCAGCTATGCGCTGCTACTGCGTCGCATTCCGCGTTATTTACTTCACTGGCCGTAATTTATATTTGCTATTTGGGTTTAACGAAACACGTATTTAAATCGAATGACGTTGAAATTGAATTACAGATAATTTTGATTAGAGCGCTTATAACGGAAAAAATGCCTCCAGTAATTCACTTTGCTGCCTTGCGCGCGCACGCGCACGGGCATTTCTGGGTTCCGCTAACGTTGTAACCGAAATCAAATGTTTCGGAAACGCAATTACGTGCGTCCATTGCCAGCATGGGCGTGTACTGCACTCCATTTTAACTCATTTCTGCATCCCACTCTGAAATATATGCCTAACAACGCGTAGAATGCGACGTATTTATTTGCACGACTGTATGCAACCATTTTAAAATACCGGGCGCCCAAGCTACGGCCAGTTATACGTGCCTAGCGAGGATAAATACTGGTCCGCTTTATAGGGAGCAGATGGAAAAATTTTAAGTCTTCAATTAGCGGAGTGGTCCAGGTGGCGTTCTGTGAGTGCGTCGTGCCGCTACACGTCCGCTTTGGAGCGTCTCTAGATTTCTTTCGTGTTTCAAAGAATATTTGTTTAGACAATGAATCTCCTATTTTTTAAACTTAATTAAGGATGCAACCTATGAAGTTTTTGAAAGCAGGGTCGTGAATGAACCTAGCTAGAAAAATAAAGTGAAGCAGGCTCAATCTACGAGGGCTGCTTCGAAAGTAAGGTCCGATCAGTCGCGAAACGGAAAACGTAATGAAAACCAAAAATGTATTATATTTAACATCTAGGTACACCTTCCAGCTACTTCTCTACATAGTCGCCACTGCAACTGAGATATTTGTTTGTACCACTGTACCAACTTTCCAATACGCTAGTCATAGAAGACAGACGTCTGTGCTTTGTGCCAGTTTCCTATGCTGTACTGCAGGTTGTTGTCTGTGTGATAGCCAGACGTTCATGTGAGCAGAGATGAAAATCAGAGAGAGCCAAGTCCGTGCTGTATGATGCGTGCTCAATAATTTCCTACCGAAAGCGCTGCTCGAGCGTCCTCGTTGCCCCTGCAGTGTGGGGCCAAGAATTGTCATGATAGAGTAACAACAGGACACTTACCTTACGTGGGGTTGCATGAAATCATGTGAAATCTTACGGCAGGCACCCATATTTTCTAGGCATCTTTACGCGCTCAGTTTACTCTGAGTACGGAGAAGCGCGACGTGGCTCTGTCTATGGGCGTACTAGAGACATTGTGCAACACAACCGCGTAAAGCTTTACCGGACTTTCACTCTGGTTTCCATTTCAAGACCGATCCTCCTAACTTTCTGAATAGCCTCCGTATTTCAAAGAACGTTCATCTCTCTGTTTGTGTCGAGCTCCGAAGGATCCCTGCTGCTTGAAGAGAGTATACCGTCTTGTGGAGAGAAAAAATTGCACTGAAATGATATTAAGATTAAATTATTCAATGGCTGAAATATTTTTACGATAAAATTTAAGTAAAGGAAAGATGTGGCCTAAATTTTCGGAGGCAAGATTAAATGTTCATTGGTCTTTACATTTTCTTGAGAATCTACAATAAGAAAGATAATTGTGGTCTCTAGAAGCACTGACTTCAATGCAAGTCACTTGTTTACACGAGAGAACAATAAAATCTAAATTAAGTAGCTTTAACATCTTCATCTTTTGTTGAACTGCCGTCCTCAGTTGGATGTAATATTATGTTAATAATCACTTTTGGTTCCTTTAATTGCAACTGTATGAAACAAATGTTTGTTTAGACATATGTTTTTCTTAAAATTAGGATTCAAACTGTGAAGTTTTTGAAACTATGTGTCGTTAATGAACGTAGCTAGAAAAAGAGAGTAGTGTAAATTCAAGCTGGCATTGATCTCTTAATTTCAGCAAGGCAGTACTTCGTATGGCCTCCCTGAGGAAAAATATGCCATTGTATTCGTCGAACATGTAAAACCAACAGATTGGACACTTACATAAAATAAAAAGGAAGGTTAGGATTTATCGTCCCATCATAAGAGACAACAGAGGACGGGGTTTCTAAAGTAAACGTTATTACGGCAGTCCAAGTAATTTCTATTGAATTGTAGACTACACTTCGAAGTGACACACATACATGGCACTGTTTATCGCCACAGTAACATAGACTCTTAAAACAGCGTTGGAACGTATTACCAATTGATCAGTTTCTCGATGATACAAACTTGCTCGTTGGCCACACAGCCATTCTACAGTGACTAATGGGACAAACAAACAGCCTATGGTTGAAATGAGTTTTATAAAATACTTTAAGGCTGTTGAACTTCACTTTACTGAAATATTACATTCTACAACCGTTATATGAACGTCCTCATAGTTGAGAAATATCTTTTCCACAGACGTCGGTATTGTAGTTGTAAATTGTCGTAGCTGTGTTGGAAAAGTACCAGAACTTCATGCGCTGATAGAAAGCACTGTAGCTGAAATCATTATAGGAACAGAAGGCTGGCTAAAGCCGGAAATAAATTCTGCCGAAATTTATACAGAGACGCAAACCGTGTTCAGAAAGGATAGATTAAATAAAGTAGGTGGTGATGTGTATGTGTATGTTGGTAGTAGTTTATCTTGTAGTTAAGTTGAATTAGATAGTTCCCGCGAATTACTACGAGTAGAGGTTATACTCAACAGCTATACAAAAATAATAATTGGTGCCTTCTACCGACCCTCGACTCAGATGATATAATAGCTGAACTGTTCAAAGAAAACTTGAATCTCATTACAAATAAGTACCCCACCCATTCAAGTCCTAAGGCTTCCGATTTTTTTTCTCCGGACTGGAAAGAGATAGAAACATGCGCATTGTTTTAAAATGAGGCCGCGTTCATTGTCAATACGTCCCAGAGATGGCAGCACCGTACGGCAGATGGAATTTTACCGCCAGCGGCGAGAATGAGAACTGTTTTAAATACTTAAAATGGCGACGTTTTCCTTACTTGAACAGCGTGCAATCATTCGTTTTCTGAATTTGCGTGGTGTGAAACCAATTGAAATTCATCCAAAGTTGAAGGAGACATGTGGTGATGGAGTTACGGATGTGTCGAAAGTGCGTTCGTGGGTGCGACAGTTTAATGAAGGCAGAACATCGTGACAACAAACCGAAACAACATTGGGCTCACACAAGCCGGTCTGACGACATGATCGAGAAAGTGGAGAGAATTGTTTTGGGGGATTGCTGAATGACTGTTAAACAGATCGCCTCCAGAGTTGGCGTTTCTGTGGGTTCTGTGCACACAATCCTGCATGACGACCTGAAAATGCGAAAAGTGTCATCCAGGTGGGTGCCATGAAAGCTGACGGACGACAACATGGCTGCCCGTGTGGCATGTTGCCAAGCAATGTTGACGCGCAACGACAGCATGAATGGGACTTTCTTTTCGTCGGTTGTGACAATGGATGAGACGTGGATGCCATTTTTCAATCCAGACACAAAGCACCAGTCAGCTCAATGGAAGCACACAGATTCATCGCCACCAAAAATTTTCTGGTAACCGCCAGTGCTGAAAAAATGATGATGTCCATGTTCTGGGACAGCGAGGGCGTAATCCTTACCCATTGCGTTCCAAAGGGCACTACGGTAACAGGTGCATCCTACGAAAATGTTTTGAAGAACAAATTCCTTCCTGCACCGCAACAAAAACGTCCAGGAAGGGCTGCGCGTGTGCTGTTTCACCAAGACAACGTACCCGCACATCGAGATAACGTTACGCAACAGTTTCTTCTTGATAAAAACTTTGAAGTGATTCCTCATGCTCCCTACTCACCTGACCTTGCTCCTAGTGACACTCTCCGTGGCCGCACATTCACCAGCCGTGCTGCTATTGCCTCAGCGATTTTCCAATGGTCAAAACAGACTCCTAAATAAGCCTTCGCCGCTGCCATGGAATCATGGCGTCAGCGTTGTGAAAAATGTGTACGTCTGCAGGGCGATTACGTCGAGAAGTAACGCCAGTGTCATCGATTTCTGGTGAGTGGTTAATTAGAAAAAAAATTGGAGGCCTTAGAACTTGAATGCACCTCGTAATAATTGGTGGAGGCTTCAATCTACCCTCGATTTGTTGGCGAAAATACATGTTCAAAGCCTGTGGTAGACAGAAAACATCTTCCCGAATTGTACTAATTGCTTTCTCTGAGAATTACTTTTAACAATTAGTTCATGAGCCCACACGAATTTTAAATGGTTGATAAAACACAATTGACCTTTAGCCACAAATAATCCTAGTCTAATAACGTCATGACGGATACAGGGATTAGTGAACATAAGGTCATTGTAGTGAGGCTCAAAACCAAATCAACCGAAACCACTAAAAATAAACGCAAAATATATCTATTTACAACAGCAGATAAAAATTCGCTTGATGCCTTCCTAAGAGATTCTCCATTCCTTCCAACCTAATTATGTAAGTGTAGACCCGATATGGCTCAAATTCAAAGATACAGCATGGGCAGCAATAGATAGATTCATACCGCATAAGCTAATAAGAGACGGGACTGACTCACCATGGTACACAAAACACGTCAGAAAACTGTTGCAGAAGCAACGAAAAAAGCATGCCAAGTTTAAAAGAACGCAAAATCGCCAAGACTGGTTAAGTTTCACGGAAGCTCGAAATTTAGTGCGGACGTCAATGCGAGATGCTTTTAATACACTCCTGGAAATAGAAATAAGAACACCGTGAAATCATTGTCCCAGGAAGGGGAAACTTTATTGACTCATTCCTGGGGTCAGATACATCACATGATCACACTGACAGAACCACAGGCACATAGACACAGGCAACAGAGCATGCACAATGTCGGCACTAGTACAGTGTATATCCACCTTTCGCAGCAATGCAGGCTGCTATTCTCCCATCGAGACGATCGTAGAGATGCTGGATGTAGTCCTGTGGAACGGCTTGCCATGCCATTTCCACCTGGCGCCTCAGTTGGACCAGCGTTCGTGCTGGACGTGCAGACCGCGTGAGACAACGCTTCATCCAGTCCCAAACATGCTCAATGGGGGACAGATCCGGAGATCTTGCTGGCCAGGGTAGTTGACTTACACCTTCTAGAGCACGTTGGGTGGCGCGGGATACATGCGGACGTGCATTGTCCTGTTGGAACAGCAAGTTCCCTTGCCGGTCTAGGAATGGTAGAACGATGGGTTCGATGACGGTTTGGATGTACCGTGCACTATTCAGTGTCCCCTCGACGATCACCAGTGGTGTACGGCCAGTGTAGGAGATCGCTCCCCACACCATGATGCCGGGTGTTGGCCCTGTGTGCCTCGGTCGTATGCAGTCCTGATTGTGGCGCTCACCTGCACGGCGCCAAACACGCGTACGACCATCATTGGCACCAAGGCAGAAGCGACTCTCATCGCTGAAGACGACACGTCTCCATTCGTCCCTCCATTCACGGCTGTCGCGACACCACTGGAGGCGGGCTGCACGATGTTGGGGCGTGAGCGGAAGACGGCCTAACGATGTGCGGGACCGTAGCCCAGCTTCATGGAGACGGTTGCGAATGGTTTTCGCCGATACCCCAGGAGCAACAGTGTCCCTAATTTGCTGGGAAGTGGCGGTGCGGTCCCCTACGCCACTGCGTAGGATCCTATGGTCTTGGCGTGCATCCGTGCGTCGCTGCGAACCAGTCCCAGGTCGACGGGCACGTGCACCTTCCGCCGACCACTGGCGACAACATCGATGTACTGTGGAGACCTCACGCCCCACGTGTTGAGCAATTCGGCGGTACGTCCACCCGGCCTCCCGCATGCCCACTATACGCCCTCGCTCAAAGTCCGTCAACTGCACATACGGTTCACGTCCACGCTGTCGCGGCATGCTACCAGTGTTAAAGACTGCGATGGAGCTCCGTATGCCACGGCAAACTGGCTGACACTGACGGCGGCGGTGCACAAATGCTGCGCAGGTAGCGCCATTCGACGGCCAACACCGCGGTTCCTGGTGTGTCCGCTGTGCCGTGCGTGTGATCATTGCTTGTACAGCCCTCTCGCAGTGTCGGAGCAAGTATGGTGGGTCTGACACACCGGTGTCAATGTGTTCTTTTTTCCATTTCCAGGAGTGTAGTTTCCACAATGAATGATTGAAAATATGGTAGAAAACCCAAAGAGATTCTGGTCGTTTGTAAAGTACACCAGTGGACAAAAACAGTCAATACCGTCACTGCGCGATAACGATGGAAATGTTACCGATGATGGTGCCACTAAAGAGGAGTTACTAAATACAGTTTTCCGTTATTCCTTCACGAAAGAAGATGAAGTAAATATTCCAGAATTCGAAACCAGAACAGCTGTTAGCATGAGTGACATAAAAGTGGATACCTTAGGCGTAGCGAAACAACACAAATCACTTAAGAAAGGCAAGTTTTCCTGTCCAGATGTTATACCAATCAGGTTCCTTTCAGAGTATGCAGACACAATAGCAGCTTTCTCAGCAATCATATACAACCGCTCAATTGACGAATGGTCTGTTCGTAAAGACTGGAAAGGAGCACAGGTCACACCAATATTCAAGAAAGGATATAGGAGTAACCGACTGAATTTCAGACCCATATCACTGACCTCAGTTTGCAGTAGGATTTTGAAGCATAAACTGTACTCGAACATTAAGGATCACCTTGAAGAAAATGACTCATTGATGCATAACCAACCGATATTCAGAAAATATCGTTCTAGTGCAACCTAGCTAGCTCTTTATTCCCATGAAGTAATAAGTGCGGTCGACAAGGGATCTCAGATCGATTCCATATTCCTAGATTTCCAGAAGGCTTTTGATACCGTTCGTCACAAGCGCCTATTAATCAAACTGCGTGCATATGGAGTATCGTTTCAGTTGTGTGACTGGATTCGTGATTTCCTCTCAGAGAGGTCACAGTAAGCAGTGATAGACGGTAAATCATCGAGTAGAACAGAAGTGATATCTGGCGTTCCCCAAGGTAGTGTCATAGGCCCTCTACTGTTCCTGATTTACATAAATGATCTAGGTGATAATATGAGCAGCCCCCTACGATTTTTTACAGGTGATGCTGTAATTTACCATCCAATAAAATCATCAGACGATCAATTCCAATTATAAAATGATCTACAAAGAATTCCTCTATGGTGCGAAAAGTGGCAATTGACTCTAAACAAAGAAAAGTGCGAGGTCGTCAACATGGGTACTACACGAAATCCGATAAATTTTGGGTATACGATAAATCGCACAGATCTAAGGGCTGTCAATAGTTAGGAATTACAATTACGAGCAACTGAAATTGGAGAGACCACATAGATAATATTGTGGGGAAGTCGAAACAAAGACTGCGCATTGTTGGCAGAACACTTATAAGATGCGACAAATCCACTAAAGAGACAGCCTAAATTACACTTGTCCGTCCTCTGCTGGAATATTGCTGCGCGCTGTGGGATTCTTACCATGTAGGATTGGCGGACATCGAAAAAGTGCAAAGAAGGGCAGCTCCTTTCCTCTTATCGTGCAACAGGGGCGAGAGTGCCACTGATATGATACGCTAGTTGGAGAGGCAGTCACTGAACCAAAGGCCATTTTCATTGCGGTGAGATCTATTTACGAAATTTCAATCACCAACTTTCTCTTCCGAATACGAAAATATTTTTTAGACACCAACCTACGTAGGGGGAAATGATCATCACAATAAAATAAGAGAAATCAGAGCTCTAACGGAAAGATTTACGTGTTCCTTTTTTCCACGCGTCATTCGAGAGTGGAATGGTAGAGAAGTAGTATGAAAAAGGTTCGATGAACCCTCTGCCAGGCACTTAAGTGTGAATTTCAAAGTAACCATGTAGATGTAGATGTTCTTCTTTGATTGCCTCGACACTGTCCTCCGTGGTCGATGTCGATGGTTTCCTTCCCGATCAGCGTCACCCAGAGAAGTGCGTCTTTGGTCAAATTGTTGGCATCATTTCACTATCGCTGGACGCGACACCTCGTTTATTCCACATGCCACCAGAATTTCATGATGACTAAGTGAGCAATTTAGAGGTTTTGTCCAAAATATTCATTCTGCCCCACGTACTTCGTCTTGGTGTACGTTTCCGGTCGCCCACCATTTCTCTCGCGTACTGTGTTGCACCTGTCATCAGTACCGCAGCACAACTTTGTATATGGAAACCAGGAACACGCACTCTCTTCTGTCAATGTGCCGTTGGACGGTATGTATAACGTACTTTCTGAAGTCCCTACCTAAATGCTCGACTTGGAGGATGGTGGGGAAGGATGTCTCGATGGCCGCGCGAGACCTGAATCTTCACCCTTTCAAATGACAGCCCAACACCACCTCGATCGATCAGTCTTTCGCTTGATCAACGTTGTCTCTATTTTTCCCTACACTGTGAAAATCTTTTCATTGACATGTAAGCATGAGACTAATATCGTCCACATTTCTTTATTATATTTTTATTATTGTCTGCCTCTACTAAATTTCCCCTTACTGCTCTAGCCAGTGCCTGGTTAACTATCCTCGGTTGCCTTAACAGACATACCATTGGCAGCTCCTTCTTCCATAGGCTTTGGTGCCTCTGCACGTCGTAATTTACTTGTCCATTCCTATTGGTAACAACATATATCAAACGTAATCCAGTCTCTTCTTCACCGAATTTCCAATATTCCGCATTTTAGTTCCGTATAAAGCAGTATCCCAAACTGATACGAGCTTTTTTTGGAACCGCTTCCACTGTTCCATGTCACTATCTGAAGTACAATGCCTGGGAAAAAAAAACAACCCATAAGGAGAAAAATGGAGAAAAAGAAACTATATCAAACTTCAAGGTCTGAGAGCGTATGTTGCGGCATTTCAGAGATTCCAAAATCTAGTCAGATATACAAAGAACTTTGCAGTATGAGCTCAGTCATGTATGTTCCACCCCCTCTGGTCAAGTGCCCTGATTCAATAGAGATTGGTATCATGCAGCCGTTCTATCCTCCCCTGAGGAAAACTGGCCCACGACTGTTGTAACAGGACGTTTATATCCTGGGGAATGACACAGGGACTGACTTGACATCCGAGCTGGTCTCACATGTGATCTCTCGGGAACACAAGCATTGTCCTGTTGAAAAAATGGCACCAGGATATTGCAGCCTGAGAGTTAATAAGTGAGGACGCAGCTGGCTGTGACGTACAGCTATGTCGTCATAATTCTCTCAGTTACTCACAGCCGTCGCTTTCAACTCATATCCGATGGCTTCCCACAGTATGACGTCACAAGTAACATCGCTGGAATCATGGAGTCTCTCCCCGAGTCTCCACAGTACTCACCGAAGAAGTTGATCTGGGGTTGTGCAGAACCATGATTCACCATTGAGACAATGCGACGCCTTTCATCAGCAGTCTATGCTTGTGTTGTGTTGTTAACGATAGCTTATTTCGTAGTCCAGGTGCTTCTGGTTTCCGACTAATAGTGCGGGATGCTACAGAGTGTTTCAGGAAACCCATTAAAGGTTTCCGAATGGCAGGGGGAAATGTGAAGGGGTTAGAATGTACTTGGTGCACACTGAAATAAAAGTGCCTCTACTATTCGACCAACTGGCTAACTGGAGACCTAAAATGAAGCCCTTCTCTCCGGTGATAATGCAGTCCCATACGAGTACACAGCATCTCCGTGCCATTCGCAGTGATCACTCAACATCTGAAGCTGTTAATGCCTCATATGCACCCTATCAGACCTGGGAACAGTACTAAACACGAAAGAAAAAACAAGGGCACTGTAGCACAAAGAACTGCAGCTCTAACCATTCACATACCCCCCCGATGGTATGTTACTGTATGAAATTACATTGATATTAGATCATGTCTTGTGGGTGCTTCACTTTTCTCTCATATAGTTTACCCAGTGCTAATCTACTTCTGATGTCGTTCTAGTTTACTCCGTCGTTTTTAGATATGTGAATTCTTTCTCTTTCAAGTTAAATGTTAAAGTTTTCATCATCCGCTCTGCATTAATTCATCTTTGCTCTGTGCGACCTCCTCCTGTATACCATATACCTTTCTAAGTGTGGTATCCTCTTCTGTTTACAAATCTGAAAGCCAGCGAAACAGGTTTTGTTGTTGAAACCTGTTGGAGTGATGCTGGACGTTCGAGGAAGGAATGGGAAGGTATTGGGACATCAGTAAGAACGTAATGAACAACAAGACACAACAAAAAGATGACGATGGTTGATTTAAACACCATTCTTTCGAATCATTATCATTTTCTTTAATGAAACACAAGTAACAAGAGAAGATTTATCGTATCTGCTTGTTATTATACAGGGTGTCCAAGGATGAATGGTGAACATTCAGGGATATGACAGGAAAGAACATTTGACAAAAAGGTCTAGTAAACATGTAGTTTACACTGCGTACCTGTTGTGTACATAGTTCCGTGTAGTCAGCACGTACACAACTTTCCCACTAGAGCGCGCCCCACTAAGCACAGGCGCTGCACTCGTCCGTCTCCGCACTACGAGATGGCGCTCCCTTAGAGACGGACCTAATTCTGCTTCCGCTGACCCACGTATTAATATGTAACGCAGCCAATGAGATTGCTGCAAACGTAGAACCTTTTGTCCTCACGGATCACACTCACGCAGTGATGCCTGAACGCGCGAGGTATTATAACGAGTGTACAGACCTCTGATTAGTCAGTCTGCATTTGTCTGCACCAGTCTGTACCAGTCTGCATTTGTCTGTACCAGTCTATAGTCAAGCTTCAGTCTGCACCTAATAAGGTTATCGTATTCCTGTACATAGCCATGAAGATAAATGAATAGACACTTTGTCAAGTATCAGAGATATGTAAGAATAAGATTAACGTACCAAGACCAAAGGAACTTCAGATTGTCAATTGTAAACAGCATCCAGAATCAAGTTACGTAATGTCTATGCTTTTTATTATTTTAATAAATGTGTGTGAAAATAAATCGAGTTCTGTTTAAAGTTGGTCACCATCAATATGCTACTCTAAGTGTGCAAGTGGCATTTCTATCGTCTGACCTAACGGCAGAAGATAAACACGCCACGATAAGACCACGAGACATATTGCTCACACACACCTACTTCGTTAGAGCGACAAGTCAAATAATCTGATGGTGTGTGTACCGAAGGTCTTACAGTACGCACACCACAATACCCTAAGAGCTATGAGCACTTGTTTAGTAGAAGAAAGGTGTTTGATAGTAACAAGGAGAACAAGTGCTCATAACAATTAAGTATGCACTTTAGAGCCCTTGGTACAGGAAATTTTTCTTATTTTGGTCCAAAATGGAGAACAAAGAATCCGAAAAGTATAAGATTATTTTTATTAGATTATGTACATACCCGTGAGCAATTTTCTGTAATGCACATGAAAATAATCGAAATTATCAAATGAATGACCTTGGTCCAGACGGTGAAACAACAGCGCGTAGTTCACAGTGCAAACATCAGATATCAGAAACACATTGTATAGAGGCGGCAAAAACTATCGCACTCAGTTTGTCTTGATTGTTTGGTGAAATTCGTAGCTACGCTACAACGCACTCATGCTCAGTGCCTCGTGGGGTGTGCGAAACTCTTCGAGTGTTGTAGAGAACCAGAGAGATTTCACACGCCGTTTTAACGTTATCGGCCCTTCTTTTTTTGTAGAGGAAATTGTTAGTGCCGTCAGTTATCTTCAAACTATCGAGCAGTATGTGGTCTCTCAATTGCAGCTAAGTGGGATACTGGACAATATTATCTACCAACAGGACAGCGCTCCATAGCATTGGACTCTCATAGTGCAGGAGCATTTAAATCAAATATTCAGCTATCGCGGGTGCGTCCGTGATAGATCTATTCCTTTGCCTCCTAACAATCCCGAGGTAACGTATACAGATATTTTTTACGTGATGCTAAGTCAAGTAGACATTGTACTTGCAAAGACCACACAATTTAGCCTACCTACACAGGCACATTACAGGGTCCTTGCAGCAAATGGGCCCAAAAATGCTGTGCACCATGGACACAAGGTGTGATATGAGCCGTATACGCGATGGCATACGTGTTGAGTGCTGATATGCTGTGACAAAAACTCCAGATTAAACTACACAGGTAGGTACCGTGAACAACCAATAAATTTCTATAGTTGCTTGCATTTATTCTAGGGTGGCTATAATTTCGCACCTTACAAGAACTCTTCCCCATACTTTGCCGTGATCTACAAACAATTACGTATCATGTGATAAGTTGTAAATCGTATATATGAATATATAAAGGAGACTGACATTGTCACACGTCTTGCAAATAATTGTTAATGCTTATTGCATGAAAAGTGATGGAGTGTCTTTATTCTAAAAATGGCGTAATGAATGATTGTCTATACTAGTAGAGGTTGGAACCCCAGTGGAGATGAAACGGCAGGCAGAACTCGAACTCTGGGTGTAAGGCCCGCACAGGTGTTGGTCTTGCTTAAACACAGGAAGCAGGAGACGGACTTCGTAGCACCTAAGTGCTGGAGCCAAACCGGATGGATTATACACTCCTGGAAATGGAAAAAAGAACACATTGACACCGGTGTGTCAGACCCACCATACTTGCTCCGGACACTGCGAGAGGGCTGTACAAGCAATGATCACACGCACGGCACAGCGGACACACCAGGAACCGCGGTGTTGGCCGTCGAATGGCGCTAGCTGCGCAGCATTTGTGCACCGCCGCCGTCAGTGTCAGCCAGTTTGCCGTGGCATACGGAGCTCCATCGCAGTCTTTAACACTGGTAGCATGCCGCGATAGCGTGGACGTGAACCGTATGTGCAGTTGACGGACTTTGAGCGAGGGCGTATAGTGAGCATGCGGGAGGCCGGGTGGACGTACCGCCGAATTGCTCAACACGTGGGGCGTGAGGTCTCCACAGTACATCGATGTTGTCGCCAGTGGTCGGCGGAAGGTGCACGTGACCGTCGACCTGGGACCGGACCGCAGCGACGCACGGATGTACGCCAAGACCGTAGGATCCTACGCAGTGCCGTAGGGGACCGCACCGCCACTTCCCAGCAAATTAGGGACACTGTTGCTCCTGGTGTATCGGCGAGGACCATTCGCAACCGTCTCCATGAAGCTGGGCTACGGTCCCGCACACCGTTAGGCCGTCTTCCGCTCACGCCCCAACATCGTGCAGCCCGCCTCCAGTGGTGTCGCGACAGCCGTGAATGGAGGGACGAATGGAGACGTGTCGTCTTCAGCGATGAGAGTCGCTTCTGCCTTGGTGCCAATGATGGTCGTATGCGTGTTTGGCGCCGTGCAGGTGAGGGCCACAATCAGGACTGCATACGACCGAGGCACACAAGGCCAACACCCGGCATCATGGTGTGGGGAGCGATCTCCTACACTGGCCGTACACCACTGGTGATCGTCGAGGGGACACTGAATAGTGCACGGTACATCCAAACCGTCATCGAACCCATCGTTCTACCATTCCTAGACCGGCAAGGGAACTTGCTGTTCCAACAGGACAATGCACGTCCGCATGTATCCCGTGCCACCCAACGTGCTCTAGAAGGTGTAAGTCAACTACCCTGGCCAGCAAGATCTCCGGATCTGTCCCCCATTGAGCATGATTGGGACTGGATGAAGCGTCGTCTCACGCGGTCTACACGTCCAGCACGAACGCTGGTCCAACTGAGGCGCCAGGTGGAAATGGCATGGCAAGCCGTTCCACAGGACTACATCCAGCATCTCTACGATCGTCTCGATGGGAGAATAGCAGCCTGCATTGCTGCGAAAGGTGGATATACACTGTACTAGTGCCGACATTGTGCATGCTCTGTTGCCTGTGTCTATGTGCCTGTGGTTCTGTCAGTGTGATCATGTGATGTATCTGACCCCAGGAATGAGTCAATAAAGTTTCCCCTTCCTGGGACAATGAATTCACGGTGTTCTTATTTCAATTTCCAGGAGTGTATTTCGGAAATTACACAAGTGAGAGGAACGAAGAAGTGACACCACGGAAACCACGCAGGCTGGGTTATTTCCAAGGATTTTTACTCAGAAGCGTACCATTGTACGAGTATAGGTTTTCCCTCGCAAACTTTCCGCGCTGGACGACAAAAGACTAAAATATGGTTGATCGACGTTCGTAAGAATCTGTAGAGAGCGAGAATATTCCGTGGTTTCGTTACTATGATTCGTTTTCGGAATTACGATGTGGGGAGCCAAGCCTTGCTGGAAAGCCAGCGCTGGAGAGACGCGGTCTTCCGTTGTGAGAGCCTGTGTGTGACAGTCGCCCAGTATCAGCTTTGTTGGTACTGACGGACTTGCTGTCTTTGCTCTCAGGAGAGTTCATAGTTAGAAAAGGAGGCACTATACTGTTTCGAACATATACGATTCTGAACTTCACCTCTGGGTCGTTCAGTAATTGAGAGTGACCTCTTCTGCCTATACTTACGTTCAGACGTTATCTGAACTCCGTCCTTGTGGCTGGGAGTTGGTGTTTCTCGTCTGTAGAACACAGAGAAGAGAAGACAGTATTAGATTATATTAGTCAGAGGACCGCCTTCTGCCGTTCTAGTGTTTCAAAGAGTTTATTTGTGGCTGGAGTTCTTCCATCGTCGCAGACGAGTACGAGAACCATCATTTTGACGCGCCGGACCCAGTACATACTGTGATATGGCAAACTGCTTCGGTGAATTAGGGCTATAAAAGCCAAACAGCTGTTATCACGTTAGTTTATTTGCACTGAGGTTCCACACCACCGTAGGTCATCTTTGAAAGTAGTGTCTTCTAGTGTATGGTACACAGATGATGTCCGTCATTCCGCGTTATTGATATTAGATCGCGCAGTCATAATAAGGTTCAAATGGCTCTGAGCACTATGGAACTTAACATCTGAGGTCATCAGTCCCCTAGAACTTAGGACTCCTTAAACCTAACTAACCTAAGGACATCACACACATCCATGCCCGAGGCAGAATTCGAACCTACGACCGTAGTGGTCGCGTGGTTCCGGACTGAAGCGCTTAGAACCGCTCGGCCACAGGGACCGGCCCATGAAGTATTATGTGCAGAAGGAAAAATGAAGCAGCTTTTTCTCCATTCTACATTTAACACATCATACCTCATGGAGTTGTGAATGTGCGATGAAAGAAAGGTGTAGCTCCAATGCGGGTCAAAATAACTCTTCATTCACACTAAAAACACCATTTTCTTTCTACGTACACATACAACTATTCGTATAAAATTAGACATAAATCCTCATGTGTTTGGTAGTTTTGCCTATGATTACTATGTTCCTGTGACATTCTTACGAGGGACGTCACTAAATGTTGTTCTCAACATTACATTTATCTATAGTCGTTTCAGGGAATGTCACAGACTATCACGAAACCCTTCCATCCCCCATGCAACATACCTACCAAGTCTGAACATCCATTGTAGCTTTTGATTGGACACGGCATTCTAGACAGGTCTTCAAGCAACAAATCTGCACACTTCTAGTAGAATATGTCCGACATGTAGAGTTTTTTCTCCATCAGTATTATATCAATGCCATCTTCATCTTTCACCCCACTGCGGGAGCGCCTCAAGGTTCTGCCTATCATTCCGCCTTCACATGCTGTACGCTGTGGACATCTCTAAACCTCCATCCCCACCTATCTTCTGCACTATGCAGACAGCACGGTATGCCGAACTACCCCAAATATCCTCCAAATCTCCCTACGAGGTCACTTTAATCTCCTTATCCACTGACGTAATACGTGTAAATCTACAGAAAGCCAAGATGCTTTCTTTGGCTCTACCATTTTGGCGTTTCCGCGTGCAGAAATCAATCTGTCACATACTATCAACTCATTGCTCGTACCAAGACAGTAGAGTACTGGCAGGAGACTAATATAGAAAGCAAATTTCACCAGCCAACACAAAGCCGAATCTGCCTAAAACTACTAATAGTCTTCACTTAGGGGCTACCCACATCCGCTTCAACTTTCATCTACAAGGTGTTGCAGCTAAGACAGCCAAACGAAATATATCCAGAATGAATCGGTATATTGCGGAGTGGTTGTAATCAAGTTATAGCAGACGACATGGCAAATTTTCTGACGTTCGCAAGTTATTTTTATCGTTTACAGTCGACAAACTACGACACCGATATTTGCTTTTTTTTTCTACTTGAACTGTATGTCTTTTCTGAGGCATTTGAAAGAAGCTTCTAAGAGAACGTCAGCGACATAACATGTTTGGGGCTTGATCAAATAGCAACAATATAAAAACGCAGCCAACCGCTGTCCCCGGGTCAGAAAAAGATGATCTACAAATGTCTGCCCTGTTAGAAAAAGTGTAAGTAAGCACGTAAACTAGATTAGGTTTGTGTTTCTACTATCACAGTTGTCATGTCGAGTGCTCAAAATCCTGACGTGGCAGCACACTGTAAAGTGATTCTGGAGAAAGAATTAATTTATTGTTGAGTTAACGACAATACAGGCTCGTCTTAAAAAGAATTTCATGCCCTTGGGAGTCGTCGGTATTTCCTAATTAACCTCTTGTTTCAGTTTTCACCATAGATACAAGTTTAGTGACTGTGTAAGCCATTTGCGTTTACACAACGACCGTTCAACTTTCTCCAAATGTTCTGTTAACATAATCTGTAATTACACGTATGGAATGGAACGGAAATCTGTCTTGTCGGTACCTCACTGACTGCCTTATGTCAAGTGGGGTGTTTTCCAGTAAGTGCGGTAGCAGCGTATCTTAGGAACGCCAAATACGTGAGTGTATTTAGATCCCCATCAGTAACACAAGAGCTAATGATGCTGGTCTTGAAGAACACGAAGCAGACGTTGACAGATCAAAAGCGGTGTTTTCCCCCCCATTTTTTTCAGCCAGTGTGGATTTTCAACTGGCTTTAGTACTTATACTCAGATAACAATAGTCATGAATAGCGATATGCACATGTATTGATGGCGCTAGTACCGTGTACACAGAGCATAAAAGGGCAGTGCTTTGGCGAAGCAGTCATTTGTATTCAGGTGGTTCATGTGAAAAAATTTTGGACGTGATTACGACTGGACAACGGGAATTAATAGACTTTGAACGTGGAACAGTAGTTGGAAGTAGTCGCTTGGACACATCCATGTCCGAGGCAGGATTCAAACCTGCGATCGTAGCAGTCGCGCGGTTCCTGACTGAAGCGCCTAGAACCGCTCGGCCACACCGGCCGGGTCATAATAATGGACAGAGTTTGGCAATTGATTAGTAATTTTACTTAGGAAATGTAAACACTCTAATATAAAGGTTTTTTTTTAATCTACAATTAATATATATGCAGGAACAACGTTTATCATTTATTAGTATTAGTTGTCTTAATTATTCATTTACGTTTAGGTTGTAATTCATATTTTAAAGTCCATTAAGAGATCCTAAGATCTGGTTCAGAGGGTAGTCAGACAGGTCCAAATCTTCATTTTAGCGTTTATTATTTTTCGTTGCGCATATTCAGTTTATACCCGCCGGGAACAGCATCTTGGAATATGTCTACATTTTTCTGACTTCTCAAACGGATCAGCTGTATTTCTCGCCTTGAAATTTTCAAGAGAAGTGTACAACATTCTTGCTTACTCCCCGAATGTCACTCATTTTCTAAATTTATTGTAAGTGACATTTAATTTGTCGTACAGAGCTGAATAGGCAGTTACATTTTTTTGTTAAAAATTAACTTAGACGCTTTTAGGATAACTGCTTGGAAGACTACTGCGGAATTGGTGCTTTTGAGACGTACAAGCTTTTCACGGGACTTTCAGGTGTAATATTTGCAGAACTCAGTGGTTTCTGGAACATAATATTATAGCGAGAAAAGCGAGGTATTCCATTTCCCTTCGTATAACGGACGGCTGACCGTTTTGTGGTATCAGATTAAAGCGAAGGAAGCGTGTCTCCGCTTTCTGCGAGGGAAAATTGTGTGGCTGAATGGGCGGTGCAGGTAGTGAATAGAGCAGTCGGCTCTGCGAGTGTGTTGGGGGGGGGGGGGGGGCGCTGGCGCTGGCGATGCTATCGTGGACGGTGCCGGGCGGCGGCAGCGCCGCTCCGGGCGGCAGGTTCGTGCCCCGCGGCCATAAATACGGCGCGATGCTCGCCGCGTTATCTGGCGCCAGTATTTCATCTCGCACGTGAAAAAGGCCCGGCCGACACCTGTGTATCTCCGCCCTTTATTACGGCCGTCGCGGCCCACGGCGGCGCGCGTCCCTCTGCCGGACCTAACGGCGCCTCAGGGAAGCGGGACCACTTGCGTCCCTGCCAGGGACCGGCGGAAACACTGCGGATATCCGGCTTTGGGACGAAACTTTACCCTCGTGGACTGCGGAGGGCTATAATACTCGCTGCAGCTAACTTTCAGGAAACTGGAGGTATGTGGTGTTCAGCCACATTACTATGCGATCTCTCATATTCCCTCGGCGTCATAGATTAATGGTGTGCCATCGGATGTTCAGTAGATGGGTCGGTTTCAAGTTATGCACAATATTTCGACGACCGAGCCATTTGCCTTCTTCGGGTGGTGGGAAATTTACGGTTACACCTAGTCGCTGCCTGGACTCAAGACAGACTGTGGTGTCACCGCCAGACACCACACTTGCTAGGTGGTAGCCTTTAAATCGGCCGCGGTCCGTTAGTATACGTCGGACCCGCGTGTCGCCACTATCAGTGATTGCGGACCGAGCGCCGCCACACGGCAGGTCTACTCTAGAGAGACTTCCTAGCACTCACCCCAGTTGTACAGCCGACTTTGCTACCGATGGTTCACTGTCTACATACGCTCTCATTTGCCGAGACGACAGTTTAGCATAGCCTTCAGCTACGTCATTTGCTACGACCTAGCAAGGCGCCATATTCAGTTACTATTCTGAACAGATAATATTGTGAATCATGTACCGTCAAGAGCGACGTTCATCATTAATGCATTAAAGTTAAGTATCACACTAATTACGTCCGCTTTCTGAATTCTAATTCCTTGTCATGTTCCAGACCTCACGTCAGTGTAGTTCTTCCCTCCTCACGCCAGCCTGCGTGAGCTAAAACGCGTGCATTTCGGCCTCCTCTAGTAACACCGTGTTGGCTCTTCTGCCAACCCAACACAGACTGTATAATTGTTCAGTGACGTAGCTGCTTAAGGCCGAACTCGGCTCCTGGCATTGGAGGTCAGGAACGGAGCGTCTCTGTTCCGTCAGTTTCTGCGGTACCGCAGTTTCGCTTGTCGAATGTATCGCGCACGTAAAAGGCCACTCCATATTTGTTGTGTGAGCGTTATCTAAGTATGTCAGTGGAATTTTCCTTTGATAAGCACTTTTTGTGCAGGTCTGGTTTTGCAAACGAAGAGCTACGTTCGAAACTTGTCAACAGTATAAATTACAGCCAACTGTGAAAGAAATTTAAATAAATACTTATTAAATAATAAATTTACAGGTACACGAGATGATTTATTCATACACACACACACACACACACACACACATTATATATGCAAGAGCCTTCAAAAATGTGACTGGACATAGAGAATGCTCCACTTAACAATATGAAGAGGGGAGCCTGGGGTCAGAGAAGCTAGCTTAAGGAGATATGGAAGTAAAGTTATCTACCGCTCTGTCTGGCGTTACTGCGTTCGAGCGTATCTACCGCTCTGTCTGGCGTTACTGCGTTCAAGCGTATTTACAGCTTACAAGTTTACACCTACTGTGCTGTTTATTTACATGTACATTCTTCATTTCCTGCAAGGAGACAGTGGAGACGAGCCTGATTACCAGGACGTCATGATGCCGGTTTTGCTTACTTTACTTGTCCTTAAGGTGGCTCCCTTGTATCGCATTTACATTGTCCGATGATGGAACGTCTTATGAGTCAACGACAGACCCATTCATTACCCAGTGCTTTTCAGAGAAGTACAGTACAATACGACGGAGAAGTATCGGCGCAGTATCTTTTGGTCGCTGGATTGGAGGGGAAGGTTCTTCTCCATGGCTTGCGAGGTCACCTGACCTGAATCTCCTTGATCATTCTCTGGAGTAGGGGGGGGGGGCATCTGAAGTCACTTGTATGTGAGACCCCCGTGGAATTAGTTGCCAGAATTGTAGCTGCTTGTGATGTGATTCGAAACACACCAGGGATATTTGTCAGAGTGCGTCGATGTTGTGCTTCCACTGAGGTTGATGGCCGCCAATTTCAGCACATTTTGTAAGATACAGTACAAATGGTAGATTCATTGTGTCATTGACGGTTTTTGCAGTATCTAATGCAAATAAAAAAATACACATAAATGTGATTTTATTCCTATTATCTCTTATGTTGGCTTCTTCGACCCCAGGTTCCCTGCCTCAAATTGTTCAGTGGAGCATCCGAAACACTTTCTATTTGTATATACATAAAACATTACGTAGACCTGTAAATTTATTATTTAATAGTTATTTATTTAAATTTGTGTCACAGTTGTGAGTAATTAGTACTGGCGACTAGTTTCGAACGTAGCTACTCATTTGCAAACCAGACCTGCACAAAGAGCGCTTATCAAGGCCACATTCCACTGACATATTTGGGAAATGCACATATAACAATGTTACGAGTATAAGAGCAGACATTGTGATTATTGGTGCCTTGATACGTACCTTCCCACTTCAATATCTTACTTGTTTCTTCTTTACACCTAACACTCTTCCTGTAAACACGTCACATAATCTACTGTCTATGCTGTTAGTATAGGCTGACCGTTTAGCATCCATGTGTCCTGAGCTCAAAACCTGACCTGTTGCGCAGCGGAAATTAAGCATTAATGACTTGCTCTTGCCACATGTACCTGAATGTACACTCCTGGAAATGGAAAAAAGAACACATTGACACCGGTGCGTCAGACCCACCATACTTGCTCCGGACACTGCGAGAGGGCTGTACAAGCAATGATCACACGCACGGCACAGCGGACACACCAGGAACCGCGGTGTTGGCCGTCGAATGGCGCTAGCTGCGCAGCATTTGTGCACCGCCGCCGTCAGTGTCAGCCAGTTTGCCGTGGCATACGGAGCTCCATCGCAGTCTTTAACACTGGTAGGATGCCGCGACAGCGTGGACGTGAACCGTATGTGCAGTTGACGGACTTTGAGCGAGGGCGTATAGTGGGCATGCGGGAGGCCGGGTGGACGTACCGCCGAATTGCTCAACACGTGGGGCGTGAGGTCTCCACAGTACATCGATGTTGTCGCCAGCGGTCGGCGGAAGGTGCACGTGCCCGTCGACCTGGGACCGGACCGCAGCGACGCACGGATGCACGCCAAGACCGTAGGATCCTACGCAGTGTCTTAGGGGACCGCACCGCCACTTCCCAGCAAATTAGGGACACTGTTGCTCCTGGGGTATCGGCGAGGACCATTCGCAACCGTCTCCATGAAGTTGGGCTACGGTCCCGCACACCGTTAGGCCGTCTTCCGCTCACGCCCCAACATCGTGCAGCCCGCCTCCAGTGGTGTCGTGACAGGCGTGAATGGAGGGACGAATGGAGACGTGTCGTCTTCAGCGATGAGAGTCACTTCTGCCTTGGTGCCAATGATGGTCGTATGCGTGTTTGGCGCCGTGCAGGTGAGCGCCACAATCAGGACTGCATACGACCGAGGCATACAGGGCCAACACCTGGCATCATGGTGTGGGGAGCGATCTCCTACACTGGCCGTACACCTCTGGTGATCGTCGAGGGGACACTGAATAGTGCACGGTACATCCAAACCGTCATCGAACCCATCGTTCTACCATTCCTAGACCGGCAAGGGAACTTGCTGTTCCAACAGGACAATGCACGTCCGCATGTATCCCGTGCCACCCAACGTGCTCTAGAAGGTGTAAGTCAACTACCCTGGCCAGCAAGATCTCCGGATCTGTCCCCCATTGAGCATGTTTGGGACTGGATGAAGCGTCGTCTCACGCGGTCTGCACGTGCAGCACGAACGCTGGTCCAACTGAGGCGCCAGGTGGAAATGGCATGGCAAGCCGTTCCACAGGACTACATCCAGCATCTCTACGATCGTCTCGATGGGAGAATAGCAGCCTGCATTGCTGCGAAAGGTGGATATACACTGTACTAGTGCCGACATTGTGCAAGCTCTGTTGCCTGTGTCTATGTGCCTGTGGTTCTGTCAGTGTGATCATGTGATGTATCTGACCCCAGGAATGTGTCAATAAAGTTTCCCCTTCCTGGGACAATGAATTCACGGTGTTCTTATTTCAATTTCCAGGAGTGTATTAAGAAACCCAAAAACATAGTAATACTAATAGGTCTAATTATACATTCGTAAAGAAGTTAATACTCGTGTAATTTTGCTCAGTACTCTGTCCTGAGTCAAACTATCAACACTTCCCACTGCTGGAATATATCTTAGATACGTCAGAAGAGGACCTCATATTACAACTGATGAAATACTATTTCTTTTCTGAGGTCGTTGTCCATATAAAGTTTTCCTGAAAGACAACGTAGGGAAATATGGTATGGTTACACTTTTTAGAATTCTCCGCAGTGCAATTGAACAGTTCATAACAAAAATGGAAATTTATACTGGAATAGATAAGAGATATGCCTGTGAACGAGGTCCCTGGGAGAGTGTGAAGAAGCTGGTGTTGCCAGTAAAGAAAACAGGCTACAACATCACGACTTACAGTTTCTACACTTCTGTGGAATTGACAGACACTCTGGATATAGATTACGAACTTGCTTTAATAAGGACACCAGAATCTAATAGAAAACACGTACCGAAATTATTTAAGACGACAGTTGACAGAGAGCTGTGGTACTCAAGTTTTCCTTCACAGATCCGTCGACTTCATCACAAACGAAAAACCGAAGAGAAATACATTGATTTTTTTTTCTACACAACATCGCGATGCAGGTGTAGAAATTGGTGCACCACACAACAAAAAAAAAAAAAAAAAAACGCAGACCTATACATACATTGTAATTTTGTTAAGGGAGTAGTGGATGCTATAGACCACATGGCTAGAACATTACAAAAAGAGAAAGGAGGCATTGACTGTTGTCAGTGTTCTATATCTATATAGCTGTAATAAACTCGTACACACAGTTCAAGACGAATGTGCCAAAGTGGATAAAGGGAAATCAAACGCTAGAGGACTTCATGTGCATGAATTAGGCCTTGAAATTTTAAAACCATACGTAAATGAGTGAACCAAGGACTTCAAAACACTCCAGCTGCTTCTTATATTCGCTATGGAAAACATCCTTGCAAAGAAACCAGAGAGAAACCAGAGATAATCAAAATTACTACAAGTAAACAACCAACCGAAAGAGCAAGATGTTACATATGCTTGAAGAAGATGATTGACCAGAGAGCCAGAGATAACATCACAAAAACCAAGTTAACATGTGGGAGCTGTGGTCACCATCTGTGTAATTGACATTCAGAATCGACCATTTTGTGTGCAGGCGGGGGGGGGGGGGGTAAATGTCATCCGTAAATGACAGTATTCTTACCGACTGAAGAGTTTTCTTGAAAGGTTTTATTGTATCATAACCTATATTTATATCATAACCTATATTTTTTTTCATCAAAGAGAGAAATGTATTGTTCAGTTGCAAGATCAAAGAATGTATATAAATTTTTGTCAGTCTTTGTATTCAAGTAAGGTTTTCAGGTTTCTTGCGTATACAAATTTTCATTGTCCAAGTTTTGACCACTGTTGTTTGTTATATTTCATCACAGAAAAATAATATATTGACTTCTACATTGCTGGATGCCCTATATGTTCCAAACATTACATTTTTATAACATCACTGAGCACTTTTAAAGTTGTCTCACATTGTAAACAGTCAATGAAAATAAATAATCATTAAAAGATTTATCGAACACTGGCAGATTTTGCCCTTGATTGGTGTTGTATGTAATCTAAAATAACTTTGTGCTCTTAGGTTAATACATATCCACTTCAGTGTGTTGATCGCTGTTTTTATCTGCATTTAACAGTAAGCACGTCAGATAATTTACTGCGTGATGTTTTCCCCACGATCATAACTACACCATTAAATGGACTACATCTGTCAGTACAGATTAACCGTTTTACGTCCACATGTCCATATTTAAAGACCTGCCCTACTGCTTATTGGAAATAAACATTAATGGCTCACTCTGGCCACATATACTTGGAGGTACTAACCAACCTGAAAACACACTGCTGCTAATAGCTAAAATTTTACTCACAAATAAAATAAATACTGATGTAATGTTGCTCAATACACTGTCCTTAATCACCAATAAAATCATTTACATTTATGCCCTAACACGCTGTATACCTACAAAAACACTAATCTGTATAACGTAAAGTTAGATAGATAAAGCAAAGTAACATATAACTACTCAGCGGAAATCAATGAAAGTGCTGGTGTATGTCGCCACAGACCTCTCAGTCTACCACAGAAAGCTGGGCATAAAGTAGCGAGAGGTAATCGTGACTATAGCGGTAAATGGGGCTGGCCTCTAACAGTTACCACTGTAGCATGTTCTTTGGTACAACATGGCCTGGAGACAACATTTGGATTATTTCATAAAGCGAGAAATCCCTGTGAAACTCGAAGAACGACTCCAGGTGTAACTCAGAAGTTTGGCATTGCTCAAAACTTTGTTTCACGTGCTTGGCGGGCGTTCCGAATCACAGGCCTCACTGCCAGAAGAAGAAAAGGTGATCGACCACGGCCAGCTACAGCAGCATATTGGCGATGCCGTTCGCGATGGCACCATCAGCGTACAGGTTGGACCAATGAGGAGTGGGATCGCTTGCTCTTCTCGGATGAAAGCAAATACAGTCTGAATAGTGATTCTGGATGTAGCCTCATATAGCGAGAGGTGGGAATACGTAATGCACCGAGGGATGTGGTCAAATATGATTGTTTTGGTGGTGTAGGTGAAATGGTGTGGGAAGGCATAATGTTGCGGGGGTGTACTGACCTCCAAATCTTTGAACACAGCGGAATCGGGGATCAGCGTTATTGTGGCATTGTACTTCTTCACGTGCGTCATTTCAGGGGTCCACTAGGCCGTGACTTACATTTCTGTGAATGACAATACTCATCTGCATCGATAGCGCAGGTGTAGGAGGTATTGGAACGAGCAAATATTCGGCGAGCGGACTGCTCTCCTCATTTTCCAGACTTAAAATCCCATTGAGCATGTGTGAGTTGCATTGGGAAAGCCTATTTCAGGACGTCGAAGCGCACGATCTACTATCCAGAAGATGTCAACCGCATGGGCGGAAGAATCGAACACTCTGCTACAGAAACTCCTTACCGACTTTGTGGCCAGTGCGGAGCAAATTGCAGAGTATGCACTACTGTCCATGGTGGCCATACATCCTATTAAGAACTATGTCCCGCTTTTTGTACTGTCCAGGGGAATATCAGATATCGCGGACGCTTCATTTTAATTATCTTCTATGAGAAAAGAGCCGTCTCATTCGGTATTTCGTTCAGTTACCTTTTATACTATGCCGTACCAGTTCTTTGTATGATACAAGTTTCATCGACACATACATACACACACACACACACACACACACACACACACACACACACACACACAGACAGACAAGCACACACCAGTAAAAGTATTTCCCTCTGTAACTTACCAGGCAATAAGTGACGGGAAAACTAGATCAACGTAAGAAATGTTACACTCTCTGCGGAGCTATGAACATTGTTTATTGCGTTATGTTCCAAAGAGCTACAACGAAGAATAGAACAAAAGTCGTTTTTATGACGCATGGGAGCCATTGAAATCCATTATGTAGAAATCAATTTAAATCACTGAAAGTCGCTCTCCGACTGAAATCGCTCCCATGCAGCTCCTGAGTCAGTGACAAGTTGTACAGGTGTAACCTGTAGCCCTGTACTGTACGCCATGCAGAGGTAGGGCTGATAACAGCGAGTTTAACAACGTCTAGTAAGCTAAGATGGGGATCGTGGCGCATTGCAGCTAAAATAAACACACCCAAAGTGTTGCAATGTTTGTGAATTCCTAAAGGGACTAAACTGCTGAGGTCATCGGTCCCTAAACAACTCCGACTCCTCACTACTTGCAGGTCTTCGTCTGTTACTGCTGCGCTCTCCCAAGCTGCTTGTTTCCCGAAGGTGTTTTTCAGCGCTCAAGAACGTAATACCTGCCAGAGCTCCTTCCCTAGCATACCTGACGGCATACAGCATAATTGCTTCAGTGGCATCGTGTTGGCATTCGCCGAATATCAGTAAGAAGTCAACGTACTCTTTGTAGTGTATGCCGTCTTCATCTGACGTCACTAACCGCTGTACGCTGAACCCCGTTGGTTTGTGTGGTTCGAACAGCGCATAGAGGAAGCTTGTCACTCCGTGACACCGGAGATGGTTCATCTCGTCCGCAGCATCTTTAGAAGGCGCATTGCGTTATGGATAGCGTGTGGTTTGCGCCTCTCAAAGTTTGAAGGGTTGCAGCTCCAAAGCTAAATCTGATAGGATTGAGACTTAAACTGATTTGTACACAGCAGGTTTAAATGATTCCAGTGCATGATAGAAACAAATATTGGTCCATTTAAAAATCTGTATATCTTTGGTTTAACTCTATCAAAAATAACATAATAAACATTAGTTTGTAAGTTACAGAGGCAAACACTTACAGATATACGTCCACACACACACACACACACACACACACACACACATATATATATATATATATATATATATATATATATATATATATAGGGGGAGTCATCTAACCTTACCGCTGGATATATTTCGTAAACCACATCAAATACTGACGAATCGATTCCACAGACCGAACGTGAGGAGAGGGGCTAGTGTAATTGGTTAATACAAACTATAAAAAAATGCACGGAAGTATGTTTTTTAACTCAAACCTACGTTTTTTTAAAATCGAACATCGTTAGTTTTGTTAGCACATCTGAACATATAAACAAATACGTAATCAGTGCCGTTTGTTGCATTGTAAAATGTTAATTACATCCGGAGATATTGTAACCTGAAGTTGATGCTTGAAACCTCCGACGTTCAGTTGCGTGTTGTAACGAACACGGGCCACGGTCGGCGAGCAGCATCTGCAGGGACTAGGTTTGTGTTAAAAAACATACTTCCGTGCATTTTTGTATGGTTTGTATTAAACAATTACACTAGCCCCTCTCCTCATGTTCGGTCTGTGGAATCGGTTCGTCAAAAAAATGGCTCTGAGCACTATGGGACTTAACATCTGAGGTCATCAGTCCCCTAGAACTTAGAATCACTTAAACCTAACTAACCTAAGGACATCACACACATCCATGCCCGAGGCAGGATTCGAACCTGCGACCGCAGCGGTCGCGCGGTTCCAGACTGTAGCGCCTAGAACCGCTCGGCCACTCCGTCCAGCGTACGGTTCGTCAGTATTTGATGTGGTTTTCGAAATATATCCAGCGGTAACGTTAGGTGACTCACCCTGTATATACAGGGTGGTCCACTGATCATGACCGGGCCAAATATCTCATGAATTAAGCGTCAAACGAAAAAACTACAAAGAACGAACCTCGTATAGCTTGAAGGGGGAAACCAGATGGCGGTATGGTTGGCCGCTAGATGGCGCTGCCATAGGTCAAACGGATATCAACTGCGTTTTTTTAAATAGGAACCCACATGTTTTATTACATATTCGTGTAGTACGTAAAGAAATATGAAGGTTTTAGTCGGACCACTTTAATCACTTTGTAATAGATGGCGCTGTAATAGTTACAAATATATGACTCACAATTTTAGACGAACAGTTGGTAACAGGTTAAATTAAAATACTGAACGTAGGTACGTTTGAATATTTTTTTTTCGGTTGTTCCAATGTGATGCATGTACCTTTGTGAACTTATCATTTCTGTGAACGCATGCTGTTACAGCGTGATTACCTGTAAATACCAAACTAATGCAATAAATGTTGAAAATGATGCCCGTCAACCTCAATGCATTTGGCAATACGTATAACGACATTCCTCTCAACAGCGAGTAGTTCGCCTTCCGTAATGTTCGCACATGCATTGACAATGCGCTGACGCATGTTGTCAGGCGTTGTTGGTGGATCACGATGACAAATATCCTTCAACTTTCCCTACAGAAAGAAATCTTGGGACGTCAGATGCGGTGAACGTGCGGGCCATGGTATGGTGCTTCGACGACCAATCCACCTGTCATGAAATATGCTATTCAATACCGCTTCAACCGCACGCGAGCTATGTGCCGGACATCCATCATGTTGGAAGTACATCGCCATTCTGTCATGCAGTGAAACATTTTGCAGTAACATCGGTAGAACATTACGTAGGAAATCAGCATACATTGCATCATTTAGATTCCCATCGACTGAAATGGGTGCCAATTATCCTGTCTTCCATAATGCCGCACCATACATTAACCCGCCAAGGTCCCTGATGTTCAACTTGTGGAAGCCATCGTGGATTTTCCGTTGCACAGTAGTGCATATTATGCAGGTTGACGTTACCGCTGTCGGTGAATGACGCTTCGTCGCTAAATAGAACGCGTGAAAAAAATCTGTCATCGTCCCGTAATTTCTCTTGTGTCAAGTGACAGAACTGTACACGCCGGCCTGAGTGGCCGAGCGGTTCTAGGCGCTACAGTCTGGAACTGCGCCTCCGCTACGGTTGCAGGTTCGTATCATGCCTTGGGCATGCATGTGTGTGATGTCCTTAGGTTAGTTAGGTTTAAGTAGTTCTAAGTTCTAGGGGACTGATGACCTCATAAGTTAAGTCCCATCGTGCTCAGAGCCTTTTGAACCATTTTAAGAGAACTGTACACGACGTTCAAAGTCGTCGCCATGCAATTCCTGGTGCACAGAAATATGGTACAGGTGCAATCGATGTTGATGTAGCATTCTCAATACCGACGTTTTTGAGATTCCAGATTCTCGCGTAAAATGTCTGGTACTGATGTGCGGATTAGCCGCGACAGCAGCCAAGACACCTACTTGGGCGTCATCATTCGTTGCAGGTCGTGGTTGGCGTTTCACATGCGGCTGAACACTTCCTGTTCCCTTAAATAACGTCACTATCCAGCGAACGGTCCGGACACTTGGAAGATATCGTCCAGGATACCGAGCAGCATACATAGCACACGCCCGTTGGGCATTCTGATCACAATAGCCATACATCAACACGATATCGACCTTTTCCGCAATTGGTAAACGGTGCATTTTAACACGGGTAATGTATCACGAAGCAAATACCGTACGCACTGGCGCAATGTTACGTGATACCACGTAGTTATACGTTTGTGACTATTACAGCGCCATCTATCACAACGCGAAAAAGTGGCCCAACTAAAACATTCATATTTCTTTACGTACTACACGAATATGTAATAGAAAATGAGGGATCCCATTTAAAAAATTCAGTTGATATCAGTTCGATCTAAGGCAGCACCATCTAGCGGGCCAACCATAGCGCCATCTGGTTTCCCCCTTCAAGCTAGACGAGTTTCTTTCTTTGTAGTTTTTTCATTTGTTGCTTATTTCGTGAGATATTTGGCCCGGTCAATATCAATGGACCACCCTGTATATATAACGCACCCAGGCACATAGAGATATATAATGCACCGAGGGACATTCTCAAATGTGACTGTTTTATTCACTGCTAACCTATCGATCACAGTACCGGTAAATAATGCTTATGTCGTGGCAATGCCGCGAATCCTCACTTGCATTTTCGAACTGGTGCAGTCATTCCCCTTTCTACGGTGGTATAGTGTACTTATGCCCAACAATAATTCAAGCGCGAGTTTTAAATGGGCAGCGACAGAGAGAGAGAGAGAGAGAGAGAGAGAGAGAGAGAGAGGCGAGTCTTCGAGAGTACAGAGATGGCGAGTTCTGATATGGCACATAGGCCCCACTGGTGAGTTTAAATCACTTATACAGACCTAGTTTCTGATTTCTATCAGGCAGCAGCTACGGCTATTTGATGCTGACTTGTTTTCCGGAGGCCACACTGACATTTCGTGCAGCGCGCATTCTCTCAGTGTTCGCCATAGGACATTGCTTGTGAGATTTTAGCAGCAGATAACCGAATCTCAAGCGAAAATGAAATACGCTTTCTACACTCCTGGAAATGGAAAAAAGAACACATTGACACCGGTTTGTCAGACCCACCATACTTGCTCCGGACACTGCGAGAGGGCTGTACAAGCAATGATCACACGCACGGCACAGCGGACACACCAGGAACCGCGGTGTTGGCCGTCGAATGGCGCTAGCTGCGCAGCATTTGTGCACCGCCGCCGTCAGTGTCAGCCAGTTTGCCGTGGCATACGGAGCTCCATCGCAGTCTTTAACACTGGTAGCATGCCGCGACAGCGTGGACGTGAACCGTATGTGCAGTTGACGGACTTTGAGCGAGGGCGTATAGTGGGCATGTGGGAGGCCGGGTGGACGTACCGCCGAATTGCTCAACACGTGGGGCGTGAGGTCTCCACAATACATCGATGTTGTCGCCAGTGGTCGGCGGAAGGTGCACATGCCCGTCGACCTGGGACCGGACCGCAGCGAGGCACGGATGCACGCCAAGACCGTAGGATCCTACGCAGTGCCGTAGGGGACCGCACCGCCACTTCCCAGCAAATTAGGGACACTGTTGCTCCTGGGGTATCGGCGAGGACCATTCGCAACCGTCTCCATGAAGCTGGGCTACGGTCCCGCACACCGTTAGGCCGTCTTCCGCTCACGCCCCAACATCGTGCAGCCCGCCTCCAGTGGTGTCGCGACAGGCGTGAATGGAGGGACGAATGGAGACGTGTCGTCTTCAGCGATGAGAGTCGCTTCTGCCTTGGTGCCAATGATGGTCGTATGCGTGTTTGGCGCCGTGCAGGTGAGCGCCACAATCAGGACTGCATACGACCGAGGCACACAGGGCCAACACCCGGCATCATGGTGTGGGGAGCGATCTCCTACACTGGCCGTACACCACTGGTGATCGTCGAGGGGACACTGAATAGTGCACGGTACATCCAAACCGTCATCGAACCCATCGTTCTACCATTCCTAGACCGGCAAGGGAACTTGCTGTTCCAACAGGACAATGCACGTCCGCATGTATCCCGTGCTACCCAACGTGCTCTAGAAGTTGTAAGTCAACTACCCTGGCCAGCAAGATCTCCGGATCTGTCCCCCATTGAGCATGTTTGGGACTGGATGAAGCGTCGTCTCACGCGGTCTGCACGTCCAACTGAGGCGCCAGGTGGAAATGGCATGGCAAGCCGTTCCACAGGACTACATCCAGCATCTCTACGATCGTCTCGATGGGAGAATAGCAGCCTGCATTGCTGCGAAAGGTGGATATACACTGTACTAGTGCCGACATTGTGCATGCTCTGTTGCCTGTGTCTATGTGCCTGTGGTTCTGTCAGTGTGATCATGTGATGTATCTGACCCCAGGAATGTGTCAATAAAGTTTCCCCTTCCTGGGACAATGAATTCACGGTGTTCTTATTTCAATTTCCAGGAGTGTATATGTATTAGGTTTCTCCGACATGTATATCTCAATAAACTTCTTTGTTACTCTGTCCGAGAATTTGGAATTTGCACCAAGATACTAATCATCCATTTACATTTCATAGCACTGTTCTCGGTGACAGCGGATTTGTTCAGTTACTTTCGTTGGACGTCTCGCTGACGTTCTCTGCATCTCTCTTCGACTGCTTTAACACTCTTCCCCATGTAACACATACTGCATTCGCATGGAATCCGGTACACATCCTGAGTTAGGAGACCTAGATCGCCTTTCACATTCCAGAGAAAACACATTTTATCTTTATAGCGGGAGAAAATTACTCTGGATCTCATGTTTCTATTGGATTCCAACGATCTGGATATCGGGCCAGCATAAGATTGTCAAGTGATTCTTGGCTTCTCTTCCACACCTCATTCTCAAACTCTTTCTCAGGTTTCCATTATTTTGACTGTAACGTTTGATCAATTAGACGATCTGAGTATTCATTCCATTGGAAAACTATTCGTAGGTCTTGCAGCTCGTCGGCGAGGCTCTCGTATGAATATGTTCTAGTTCTATGGATCGGAAAAGTCTTTAACAACGAATATCTACGTGACGGACTGCGATGTGTTGCACCGCGGCTTCGCCCCCTGCAAAGAACGACTCCTGGGCCGATTCAACCGAAGACGTTACAGGGAGGGAGCTGCAACTCAGCCCAACAATGAGGTGCCATGGCACAACATCATGTACCCAGTACCAAAGGACATCCGTGCAGTACACTGACATTGAGGGAGATGTCGACCAGAGTCTCCGAATGCCGTATGTTCGGTTGGGGAGTTGACATCAGCTACTAGTCACGAGAAGAGGCCATCTTGCAGTCCGAGATATGGTGCTCACACGGACCTATCAATGGAGTCAACAGAGTAGCAAGGTGTTTTTCCACACGATATATCGGAGCGCCAAAGTTATTCCCAATTGGACGAAAAGGAACGCGTTCCTTGTGGAGATTAGGGATGCCATATAACGGAGAGGGGACAGCACAGTAAGAATTAAGGTTCTTGATAGTCTCCTGAGACAAGGAACTGTTCTACAGGAGGCTATTAGTCTTTCTCTGAACACTTCGTACCTTAGTTCACATGGCCCATGTAATCTCGGACGCTGAGAGTTTCTCAGCTGTGTTAGCCTATCTCGAATTCACATTTCGTAAGAGTGGCTATACTGAAAGACAGGTCAGTCGTGGATTGCGCCATCGCGAAGTCCACGACATTTTTCGCTTACGGAGGGAGCATTTCGAACAATATTGGTCGTATTTTGCAGAAATATGATGCGAAATGTACCATCGAATATCAGGGTTCTTTTGTGTTCTGTAAAGGTTACTGGCTTGCGTATTCCTTCCAATTGTGGCACGGAATAAATTGGTCAGACCACCAGGGCTGAGGAGGACCGGTGTACTGGGCTTCATCGTCACACGCTCTTACAACAGGTGAGTAAGTCCGCCATTGCAGAACACTATCTTGGCACAATCATCATAGGGAATACAACAACACGGAGATTCTGGCATACATTTACTGGTATTGGGATAGTGTTATTAAGGAAGATGTTGAAACTGAATAAGCAAGTATGAAATTCTGTTCTCTCCTTTGGAAAAAAAAAAAACGGACGGCGTTAGCGCAGCCTCAACCGTTGATTAGTAATCTCACTGTCGGTAACTTCTGAAGCCGGTAATCTTTGGTTTGCGTTGGTTCTAGTATTTACAGTGTGTGAGTGTTATCTTTCCGGAGTTTATCTGAAAATCGATGTTTTAAATTTTGTTGCACAGCGCTTACTTGCTGCAGGTTTGCCTTGAAAATGACAGGCTGTGCTAGTGTCGAAATATCGATGGTTGTCGACAACGACACCCAGCTGCATTCCTGTAAGTTATTTGAACGTTCTATACGCCGGGAGATACTCAGGTCTCATAATGCCTTTGTAAATTGTTCCTGCAAGTACTCAGTATCTTATAATACTCTAAACATTTTGTGTCTTTACACTGCGGATTGAATTGTGAAGTCATTGTAGAGTCGCCATTGCCGCTATGAGATGGAGTTGTTGTCAAAACTAACCCTCCCCTATTTCACAGTTGGCGCCTCTCCCGTGTTGTCTCAACCATAAGGTGCACACGCATTTTGCTCATTACCCATCGTGCCGCAACTCCTACGCTTGCGATCAAGATCTTGAGCAGGCGGGAGTGTTCAAGCTCAAAATCAGCGACTTGTTAAGCCCTGCTCTAGTCACTTACATACCCGCCGATGGTGTGTACACGTAGGGAGCTACGATGGCATCTGATCATGTTTTCTGTGTGCTTCACTTTTTTTGTCATGGGGTATTTTTGAAAAGGAGTAGTTAGATATGCTGATACCAGTTCAATGCCGCTATTCAAGAGCAACGGAAGGAGATTAAAACGAAGGCAAAGTTTGTTTGTATGCATTTTGCTCAGTACCGTAATGGGAGAAAAGGAACTACATACTACAAACGCAAAGAACAGTGCTCATTGCATTTCTTAAATGCTGTACTTGGTGAACTATTCACATACCTTTCTGTGCGCTGTGTATTGCGAAAGGAAAGACGGCACTATTTTAGTTACCGTCTTGGAAATTGTGGCCCTCACGCCCCATAGCGGTCATGGATGATTGACAACTGCGACAACAACACGTTCTGTTCTGTACCTGTTGGTCGTTCTGATAAATCAGGGCATGACCGGCTTATCGAAATGTTTCGCAGAAATCTGCTGGATGTTCCACTCCGTAGCAGGTAGACGGTGTGCGTACTCAAGCTTAGGACGATGTGCAAACGTATAGTGCTGAGAATCCTTGGTGCCGATGTTGAAACGCTGCCGACTGATGCTGAACCTCTCTTATGAGTCACTACATAGGTCAGCTGTGCGTAAATAAGTTTCGCGAGAGACGCCCAGAAGACACTCTTAAACTGAGTAAGAATATGGTCTTGACCACATGGTTATATGTGTCAGTAATTGACTAGTATAACAAAGTGGAAAAATTACACAACATGTAACTTTTTTAGTACTGTTGCATGATCATTTTCTTCGAGCTGTAGCAGTTGCATTGAACAGTGCGTAATGAAAGCATGCATGTGATGTGATTATCTCGTCTAATTTGTCTTTCCTTATTTCATTTGTGTCTTGCTATTGTTTACTGTAAAACGAAACAAAGTTTTCTAAAATGTACGTTAATAAGCTCACCGGAAAAAAAAAATGTAGCCTTTGCAGATGGCGCAGCGATGTAATCCCGTGTTCAACGGCGCGTTCAATGCCTCTACGGGCGCATAAGGCAATAGTGGTCAGTGAGATGTTTATGTTTCAAGGGAACAATGTACGTATACGTCGATAAATGTAAGGACGTGACAGAGTGGCAGAAAGGGGCAACCGTTTTTGGCCGTGCAAATGACCATATAGTGTGTGAGGTTGCTGGATTTGTTGATGTTTCGCGGCGGACTGTTGGTGTCTTCAGGCAGTGGTCTAACAAACATGGACGCAAAACATAGCGTCAGAATTTTGGTAGGAAAAAGATTCTGACACAGGCGTCGGAGAAGCATTTCACGGCTTGTGAATCAAATTCGCTTTCAAACCAGCCAGGTAGTGCTGCAGGCAGTGAATGAACATTCCAGCCTTCTACCGAAAAGACACTGCTACGTGAAGTGGATGTAGTGTACATTTGGAGTCGCTCACCTTGCAAGAGAACATTGCTCTCACAGGCACCTAAAGACGACAACAGTAAAATTAATCGGGTGTGAGGATATGTGACTGGTTTTCTGAACACTCCTCCATCCTATTACTTCTCGATTAGCTAGCACCATCACTTGACTTGAACCCCGTAGAAATTATGTGGGACACGTTGGAACAGCGAGAAAAACGCCGACATCATCATCCCCGCAGTTTGGTGGAGCTGCGCGATCGAACCATGCATAACTTTGTGGAGCACTCCCTACCCGAATCCAGGCAATTATCAAGTCCAAGGGCGGAATTAGACGGTATTAAATGATGCTTGTAAAGATTCCTCTACGGGCGACTGATTTATTGTCCGTTGAGCTCGTATAGAAACAGATGAATAGCCAGGAATTTGCTTTGTAGTCAGGTGCGCAAGTGCGTATTATTCTATAGATGATGACATTGTGTCTACACTGTTAAAATAATCAGGGTACAGCAATGTGTGCTGGCAATGTAGATTTAGAATATATAAAAAATGAAAGCACCACATTTCAGCTTTTGCTATTTTGTGATATAAATTACGCTTGCAAGTGTTCCTCTCTGAAACCAGCGTGAACGGAGTCTGAACTGTCCGATCTTAAACATACTGAAGTATAATGTATCACTTCCTGCAGTATCAATTTTAGTTAGCCTTGGAGTTAGCTATACCACTTTTATTAGCAAAGGGCGCAACAACTCGCATCGTTTTCGGTCGTTATTGTACATACTTCAGTCACGAAGCGTTGTACTTATGTTGTTTATACAGTAACTGAGATATACAGAGTTCGATGAAACTGCAACGCGTTATCTATCTTGTGCACAGTTATGCAAACTCTGTACTACGAGGGCTATTCGGAAAGTAAGATCTGATCGGTCACGAAATGAAAACCACTGAAAATCAAAAATATTTTATTTGCAACGGTTAGATGCACCTTGGAGCCACTTCACTACATAGTCGCTAGTTATTTGCGTGGTGTATGTAAATTGAAGGTGGATAGGGGAGAAAGGAAAGGAGAGGGAGGGTATCACTGTTGTCAGCTGCATCTAGATGTTGCACGGAATCAGAGACGACGAGAGAAAATGTGTACCGGACCGGAATTTGAACACGGGATCTCCCCCTCACTAGAGAGGTGCGTTGACCACTTGACCATCCGGGGCAAAACGTTTTCGCAACTGCGCGAACTATCTCGCCACGCCACACGCCCGGTCCACATTTTCATCGAGCGCCACCTGTCCGCAGTCCCTTTCCATTTGCTCCATGTCCGTTACTCTGAAACTCCCACAACAGGTGGGACATATCTGTACATCCTCACTGGAGGAGCTGGAGAGCTAGGCTGATTAGTTATATGTGGGTCGTTCAATAAGTAACGTCCAACATTTTTTTCTGAGACCATATGTATTGTTGAGAGTCCAAATTTGGTGACAATATATATCAACATATCCTGTCCACGTCCTATTTTTTTCGTAGTGTCCATCATGTTCTATGGCCGTACGCCAACGTGGTGAAAGAGCATGTATTCCCTGTTGTGGATTGGCAAGAGAGCCAACCCACTATGAGAGGAAGCCGAAAGGCACGCGTTTTAGCTCACGCAGGCTGGCGTGAGGTCTGGAACAGGTCAAGGAAATCAGACTAGCTAAAAAGGACGTACCTGTAAAATACTTAACTTTAATCCATAATTGGTGAACATCGCTCTTGACGGTACATGTTTTACAGCATCAATAGTAACTGGTAATGGCGCTTTGCTAGGTCGTAGCAAATGACGTAGCTGAAGGCTATGCTAACTATCGTCTCGGCAAATGAGAGCGTAATTTGTCAGTGAACCATCGCTAGCAAAGTCGGCTGTACAACTGGGGCGAGTGCTAGGAAGTCTCTCTAGACCTGCCGTGTGGCGGCGCTCGGTCTGCAATCACTGATAGTGGCGACACGCGGGTCCGACGTATACTAACGGACCGCGGCCGATTTAAAGGCTACCACCTAGCAAGTGTGGTGTCTGGCGGTGACACCACATTCCCTGCTGGTAAAAGCTCTTGTCTTGAAGGCGTAGCCATGTTTTCACTGCATGATTGACACTTTCGTCATCTTCGAATGTTCCCCGTAGAGCATCTCTGAGCGGCTGACAGTGATGGCAGTCCGAGGGTGACAGGTCTGGACTGTCGAGCAGATGAGGCAATAAGCATTCGTGGAAGCCGTCGTGAGCACCTCTTTGAATAACCAATAGTCTCGATCATTGCAGACGCACTTCCAGTGCTGACCGACAACTGTAAAGTGAATTGTCGAGTTTTGGGGCGCCGGTCGGCACGAATAATGGTATCCGCACGATTCAGCGTGTTTGGAGCAGTGGCTGTGACAGGAATTCCCGAGCGTGCCTGATCGTGGAGCTCTGTTTCTGCGTTCCCTGAGGCTGTAACTTTCTTTACCCATCGCCCAACTGTACTCCTATCCACTGCAGCATCGCCATACACTGCACACAAACGTTTATGGATGTTGACCAAGGTTTCTTTATCTGCACACAAGAATTCAATAACAGCACGTTGCTTGTAACGTGAGTCGTATTTAGACGCAATTTTGACGCTGTACCATGGCTCTGTCGTCTGCCAGAACGGTTCGAAACTTCACCGGCGCAGAGAGCAGACATCAGATGTGAAGCACCATCAAGGACTTTTCTACACTCATGCCCATAAATTAAGGATACTTCCAGAATCTGGTACCACACAATGTGGCACGACACAAATCTAGCACTAATAGCACAGGCACATCGGGAACACACACGCCACAGATCTGTAACTCCACGGTGTTGGCGATAAGTTGAGAAAACCGTCCCGAAATACGTGTGCTACAAAACGCCAGTGTTTCCTGCTTATGTACTCCGACATCAATATGGGATATGGTCACGATGCACACGTACACAGGCTGCACAACGGGTTGGCATACTCTGATACTCTGGATCAGATGGTCGAGCAGCTGCTTGGGTGTAGCCTCCTATTCTTGCACCAGTGCCTGTCGGAGCTCCTGAAGTGTCGTAGGGGTTTGAAGACGTGCAGCGATACGTCCACCGAGAGCATCCCAGACGTGCTCGATGAGGTTTAGGTCTGGAGAACAGGCAGGCCACTCCATTCGCCTTATATCTTCTGTTTCCAGGTACTCAGAGACGATGGCAGTTTGGTGGGGGCGTGCGTTATCATCCATCAGGAGGAAGGTAGGACCCACTGCACCCCTGAGAATGCGGACATACTGGTGCAAAATGGCGTCCCAATACACCTGACCTGTCACAGTTCCTCTGTCAAAGGCATGCAGGGGTGTAAGTGCACCAATCATTAACCCACCCACACCATAAAACCACGACATCCATACAGGTCCCTTTCAAGGACATTAAGGGGTTGGTATCTGGTTCCTGGTTCACGCCAGATGAAAACCAAGTGAGAATCACAGTTCAGACTATACCTGGACTCGTTCATGAATACAACCTGGGACCACTGTTCCAATGACCATGTACTGTGTTCTTGACATCAGGCTTTAGGGGCTCTCTTGTCACCAGGGGTCAGTGGAATGCACCTTGCAGGTCTCCGGGCGAATAAACCATGTCTGTTCAGTCGTCTGTAGACTGTGTGTCTGGAGAAAACTGTTCCAGTGGCTGCGGTAAGGTCACGAGCAAGGGTAGCTGCGGTACATCGTGGCCGTATGCGGGCACTGATGGTGAGATATCGGTCTTCTTCTGATGTTGTACACTATAGACGTCCCGTACTGTAGCGCCTGGACACGTTTCCTGTCTCCGGGAATCATTGCCATAATCTTGAGATCACATTTTGTGGCACACGGAGGGCCCGTGCTACGACCTGCTGTGTTTGACCAGCCTCCGCCGCCCTATTATTCTAATCCTCATAACGTCATCAATAGGTGTTCTTCGAGCCATTTTCAACACACAGTCACCATTAGCACGTCTGTAAACGTCTGCACACTTACTCGCTGCACCGTACTCTGACATGCACCAACACACCTCTGCGTATGTGGACTGCTGCCAGCGCCACCGTGCGACGACCGCAGGTCAAATGCACCGCATGGTCATACCCCGAAGTGATTTAAACCAGCAAACCGTCCATCAGAGCGTTGTTTCACCATGTATCAGCATTATTCTTAATTTATGAGCATGAGTGTATGAATATTAATGGCTTTTTTTTAAAATTAGGGAATTACTTATTGAAGGACACTCATATAAATGAGCGATGTCTATTCTTTCGGACTTTTCGGAAAGAGCAGACACCACGCATTCATATAATTTGTCGTAATGTTGTGCCAGCTTTCCAATGCTCTCGTCACAGAGGGAAGCCGCCTGTGTTTTCCACGAATACTCTATGCTGGTCTACAGCTCGTTGACTGCGCCAGAATGTTGTCTGTGAAGGCAGCGGTTCATGTAATCTGAGATGAAACTCAGGGACAGCCAGTTACTTACTGTATTGTGGCTGATAAAACATCCCATCGAAAGCGGTGCAGGAGCATCTTCATTGCACCTTCCGAGAGCGGCCAAGAACTGTCATGAAGAAGGAACCGCCGGACAGTTTTGTTATGTGGGCTGCATGACATCAGGAGAAATCTCTCGCCAGGCCCTCATACTTGCCAGGAAATCTGTTTCCTAGGCATCTTTACATACTCACTGTTCACTCATAACTGAAAAGAGCGTCGTGGCACGATCGATAGGCATACTAGAGACACTCCCAACACATCCGTGCAAAGCTTCAACAGATTTTCACAGTGGTTTCCATTTCACAACCTGAAAAGCCCCTGTATACTAATTACTGCAGCATCAGTATTTTATTTGTATGCCTCCGCAGCTGAGTGATCAACGCGGCTCATTGCCTTTCTACGGACGCGGGTTCGATCACCGATGTTACCAGGGAATTTTCCTCGGTAAAAGGACTGGAACAGGGTGCACTCCGCTTGAGGAACTACTTGGTGAGTGGTAGTGGCACTAGGTCAACTAAATCGGAAGTGCGGTGTGCTCACCACACGGCTCTCTACATCGTAGCATCACGACTCTACGGGCTGATGCACGACACGGCGGTCAGTCGGCCCCAATTAGACTCTATGTGGCTGGAACGTTCGTGTTTCCTATCTTATTATTTTATTTGTGTGAATGATTACTTTCTTTCAAAGCTCTTGAATTAGTAATAATGTGAGCAGGTGTCTAAATTTCCTCCCTGTAGTTTTGAGGACAGATTTATCCAAATTTCTGTTGTGAGGATAGATGCAGATTGGCTTATACAATTAGGTAGATTAATCGTGCTAAAAGTGCCGTGCGTAAGACATAATGGATGTTGTCAGATTATTTGAAAATTTGTGACGTAATTGCTACTGTTACTGCGTCCGATTAATCTGATTTTGAATATTTACCGTATTAGCTCGAGCGCTTGGCAGTTAACAGATCCGATCTACAATTAAGGCATTGCAATTAAGCCGGAAAGAGCACGTAACATAATTGGAATGAGTTGGGAAAATGCATTAATGTCAGAGACTTCAATTTCTTAATTATGAGCGGAATGTTCATTCGCCCATTTACAGCACGTCCTTCATCTCCGCCATACTTCGTGGTCAGACATACGTATATCTCATAACTCAATGTCTGTGAGTCTCGTTTGATAATCGTGTTCGCTGTGTGAACCCATTGGCACATATCCTTGTACATTTGTGGGGAATTCTGTCGACAGCGCTGCAGCAAATATCGATGGAGGGCTTGCAATTTGTGAATCGACTGCTTGTGTGACAACCGACAGTTTCTGCGCATGCCGATTCGTAACTGAGTAGACAGGGAGGGAGAGGGAGAGGGAGAGAGAGAGAGGGAGGGAAATAGAGGGAGAGAGAGCACGTTAAAAATGGATGAAAGACCAATTTAGGTAAGCTATGCGGAAGTGGTTCAGAACCACCGGAGAGTATTTGCTTGAAAACATTAGTATATGGAACCCATGATTGGTTACCGAGTAACTTAACACCGGTATGATCGATGGACAGTTTGTATGAAATCGCTATTTTGATAGAAATAATGGGCCCAGCTATTTATTAGACTTGTGTAGCATGAGTAGTACAGCAGTAACAAATCATAGATAACTGATGTATTACAGCCCTCAAGTAGTAACATGCAGATTACATCTCCACAAAAAGCTAAAAAATGCTAACAGAGAGTTCAGTTCGCATATTTGTCTTTTACGAGATTAATGGCTACGCTTGAGAAGCACGTCTTCTGGATCGAGACAAAGCTTGACGTTGTCACTGGCTCTTCTCCATTATAAACTCTCCAGCGGTATGATGCTGTGTGTTAAGCATTCTAGGTAGACTGAATACTTCGGAGAGTTTTGTTATCTTGACACCAGAAATGAAAACATAAGTAAGGCAAAAAATATGTATTTGTAAAAAATACACAATTTCAATTGCAGTTTCTTATTTACACATTGTAATTAATGGTCGTTCACAGGGCGGAAGCGCAGCTCGTTGTCGTTGTACATTACTTGATCTACTGTTCTTGTGGTATAGCTTTGCCTTTAAGCCAACGGGGTGGCCAAGCTGAGACGGACGATCGTGTCGTTGGCAAACAACGTATACTTTTATAATCTGATTGACACTGGATCTATCCTTCTGGAAAATGAAAGATGGCCATGGGTATCTGCTAGGAACAATAAATAAAATTTGTTGGAATATGAATTGTTATACAAAGGAAAAGATAACAAAACACAAAACAGAAAATGGAGCGAAAGTTACACTAACCTACTGCATCATCATTATTTGATGATGACACTGTGGACTATGTGTATACATTGCACGAAACCAAACACATTCATCCGTTTAAACAACTCATATTAACATCAGCCTAATGTTAAATATCCGCTTGAAATGTGGAATAAATAGGGAACTTGAAGCAAACATTATGTGTATTGTAGATGTAACTGTCTCAAATGGCTTTGTGCACTATGGGACTTAACTTCTGAGGTCATCAGTCCCCTAGAACTTAGAACTACTTAAACCAAACTAACCTAAGGACTTCACACACATCCATGCCCGAGGCAGGATTCGAACCTGCGACCGTAGTGGTCGCGCGGTTCCAGACTGTAGCGCCTAGAACCACTCGCAGCCCCGCCGACTGTAGATATAACTGTCAGACACATGTGGACTATATGTATACATTGCACGAAACCAAACCCATTCATCTGTTTAAACAACTCATATTAACATCAGCCTAATGTTAAATATCTTCTTGAAATGTGGACTAAATAGGGAACTATAACCAAACATTATGTGTATTGTGGACATAATTGTCAGACCCATGTAACGTGTATGGGTCACTATAGCAATGCAGTTCGTTTTAGTCTATGTCGTACAGAATCGGAATTCCATGTATGCTGCCCTAACTGGATTATGCCAGGTCCCCGTGTTGTGAGTCTTAATGCCCATCAACATCCAAGTCTTGCAACCCAATGGTGCGGTTACTTCACTGATTCTTGTTCTGTTCCCGATATTCACGCATAAAAGTTCTGCCGCTCTGATGGAGACTGTTGGTGTAGTAGTATCGCAACTGTCCTTCATGGACGGGAGATATACTATCCGCTAGGAACTCCAGCCACATTGATATCACTGGTTTATAAACTTTCATTTTCTCTTCCACATCACCAGGTTCCACATCTTGAACTGCAGCCACTCGCTGCACTTCCCATAAGAACGTCTCACCTTATTAATACAAAGAAGGCGTCGCATATAGTGTCGCAAGTTGTTCCGAGCGAACGTTTGTTTTAGGATAGCTTGCTGCATGTAACTTCGGGGGCTGACATCTAGAGGCATACCTGGGAGACACACATGCACCTGGCACTGCCTACCGTGGGGAAGCTATTCAATGTCTCTTACTGAACGCCTACATTCACCACATATAAGAACCTAAATAAAAGATATTAAATATTATTCAATCATTTTCAAAATAGGTACACTACCTTTTGGTATTTAGGAGAAGATTGTATAAAAATTTCAAAATTGTAACTATCATAGTTTCGGAGACACTTAGGCGATTAAAGTCAGTTAGGAGCTAAAATAGTTGATATTTTGGTATCATTTAAAAAAAAAACATGAACAGAACTCTCAGTGTGCAGAATTAATTAATTGAGGTTTTCATATTAAAACTTTAATTACTTTTGGTTTTCGTAATATAAAACTCAGGCAAAATTATTATTTGTGTCTAATATTGTTGTGGGAGTAGTTGTTTAATATTGCTGTGGGAGTAAACGTGAGTAATTTAGAATGTGTACATGTGACATTCGTCAACTTTTAATGTTGCATTGTATACTGTCTTAAGTAACCTTCAAGAGTTACACAAGCCTGTCGTGGGAAAATGATCCTAGGGGATTTACCCACTTTGCTGATGACGTCAGTCTAAGTGTGGTTGCTATTGTAACAGAGCAGCCAGAAAGTCAGCTGGAGTAAAATCTGTACCTAAGGAATATTTCCAGAATTATTGCCTTTTAGTTTTCGTTTATTAAACATTACTTTAATATTTGTATGTCAGATTGACGCAAATGCGTCTGTGTGTAAGGACTGGTGCAGGCCAGTTTTGGCATGGGTATGATGAAGAGCAAGTATTCTGATTGGCAGCGAATATGGTCAGCCAATCAGAATTGAGACGGTTCCTGCTCATTACCTGATAGTTATACTGGGGGTGAGGCTGGAAGAAGGGAGTCGCTCGCTAGCTTTGAACGCAAATGGTCATGTTACTGTTGCCAGTTAAAATAATGTGTAAGATGAAGAATTACTTAGTGTTTGAGTTATTGGTGAGCTAAGTCGATAGCAATTGTTGTTGAATACTGTTTGGCAAAATTTCAGAGATTTTGACTAAATCAGTTGGACAGATATTCGTGAGTGAAATATTGGCCTTCACAGTATCTGTGCGGTAAGCTTCAGTATTCAGCCACAGAGCATTTTTTGGCAAACAGTTTCTTTTTTAGAAATCCACAAGAAGGAACAATGTAATAGCTCATATTAGTGGTGAAATTAATGACTGTGTAAACATAGTTTGATTCGGGTCAGGTTTGGACAGATTTCTGGCTATTGTGCGTGTGAAATATGTGTATGAATTGAGAACTGGAAGAAAATAGCCAGTAGTTTAAATGTAGACTGAATAGTACCTTTTCTTTGGCTATCAAGGACAAAATATTTTTGTGGGAAATTTCTGACATTATTTTCCAGAAGTCAATCCGTTTTTTTTAACGCCTGATGAAATTTTCAATATTGTATTTCTACAGAAATTTCTGTCATAATTAGAGTTGTGCAGTCTCAGTAATTGTAGATATTAGGGGTTGTTTTTTATCAACGCTGCTTTCACATCATCTTGTAAGTATCTATGTTGCCGAGTGAAGGGACATTGAGCAGACGCCATTCTGACGCAGGTGAATTTTAATTTAAGCTTGCTTCACACAGTGCTAACGGACAACTTAAAACCCCCGCCACACCGCAGTGTCATCGCAGGACTGTTTAGTGGGCGCGATAACGTTACGGAGATGCTCAACAAACTACAGTGCTTACGCTGCAAGAGAGGCGCATCGCGAAGAGATTTACCATAGAAATTCCGTAGGTTACGTTCCAAGAGGAATCCTCCTACATAGTCTCACGAAATGACAACGATGTATAAAACCAGTGAAAGGATTTCATCTCAGATGACCTGGGATTTTCAGTACTTCTTCTGGCTTTCGTCAGATCTACAAGTACTAGAACACTGTCCGCAGCTCGTGGTCGTGCGGTAGCGTTCTCGCTTCCCACGCCCGGGTTCCCGGGTTCGATTCCTGGCGGGGTCAGGGATTTTCTCTGCCTCGTGATGACTGGGTGTTGTGCGATGTCCTTAGATTAGTTAGGTTTAAGTAGTTCTAAGTTCTAGGGGACTGATGACCATAGATGTTAAGCCCCATAGTGCTCAGAGCCAGCCACTAGAACATTTCTATAGATTTCAAGAAAGTTTTCGTATGCCCAATACGTAAATTCCAAGAGTGCTAAGAATATGGCACTGTGAAGTGCACTTACAGCGTCCCAGTAAATGGTATTTCTCACACTAATACGAGTGCATTACGTTCATTTTACTCGCAGTGTTTCTGTGCGTTACAAGGCTCCTATTTTCATTCATATGCAGACCTAGGTAAATACAGCTATCAATGTCTTATTGAATTCTACCCATGTGTCGACGTAATGTTTCTACTAAGTAATGAGTTTTTCTTGTTCGTAGTCTTATTTGGAGCTGTTTTAATATTATCCGTGGTTTGTCGGAGCATCGGCCAGAGTACCAATTCACTTCCTGTGCTGCTATAGAGTCTCCAGCTATCGCTATCAGAATATCATCGTCTTAGGTGGGACGGTCATCGGCCTTCCCAACCTTGTCTGCTAAATGTACCAAGCATTCACTGCCTACATCCTGAAAAAGGATCCAAAATAAAAATCTCCCGTACAGCCGTTAAGAGTATTTTTTCGGTGCTCGGTCGGAAAATACGCAATAGCATCATATTATATTAAAGACAATTTTTCACGTTACCAATACAGAACAGTTTCTTTGAAAGTGCTCGAAAACAGTGACACCAAGGATCTCGCATTCAAGTACACTGGTTTACAACTTCTGACAACAGTACTAAACATCAGACATTTGTAGGTCAGGATCTTCACACTCACCTACAGCATATGTAAACAGCATCCAATAGTTAAGCAGTACCGCGAAAATGTACTGGGTGTGAGTCGTGCTTCGGTAGCTCAGTTGGAAGGGCACTTGCCCGCGAAAGACAAGGGCCCCGAGTTCGAGTCTCGGTCGGAGACACAGTTTTAATCTGCCAGGAAGTTTCATATCAGCGCACACTCCGCTGCAGAGTGAAAATCTCACTCTGGAAACATCCCCTAGGCTGTGGCTAAGCCATGTCTCCGCAATATCCTTTCATTCAGGAGTGATAGTTCTGCAAGGTTCACAGGAGAGCTTCTGTGAAGTTTCGAAGGTAGGAGACGAGGTGCTGGCAGAAGTAAAGCTGAGAGTACCAGGAGTGAGTCGTGCTTCGGTAGCTCAGTTGGTAGAGCACTTGCCCGCGAAAGGCAAGGGTCCCGAGTTCGAGTCTCGGTCGGGCACACAGTTTTAATCTGCCAGGAAGTTTCATATCAGCGCACACTCCGCTGCAGAGTGAAAATCTCATTCTGGAAACATTCCCTAGGCTATGGCTAAGCCATGTTTCCGCAATATCCTTTCATTCAGGAGAGCTTCAGTAAAGTTTGGAAGGTAGGAGACGAGGTACTGGCAGAAGTAAAGCTGTGAGTACCGGGCGTGAATCGTGCTTCAGTAGCTCAGTTGGTAGAGCACTTGCCCGCGAAAGGCAAGGGTCCAGATTTCGAGTCTCGGTCGGGCACACAGTTTTAATCTGCCAGGAAGTTTCATATCAGCGCACGCTCCGCTGCAGAGTGAAAATCTCATTCTGGAAACATCCCTTAGGCTGTGGCTAAGCCATGTCTCCGCAATGTCCTTTCTTTCAGGAGTGCTAGTTCTGCAAGGTTCGCAGGAGAGCTTCTGTAAAGTGTGGAAGGTAGGAGACGAGGTACTGGCAGAAGTAAAGCTGTGAGGACGGGGCCTGAGTCGTGCTTGGGTAGCTCAGATGGTAGAACACTTGCCCGCGAAAGGCAAAGGTCCCAAGTTCGAGTCTCGGTCCGACACACAGTTTTAATTTGCCAAGAAGTTTCATATCAGCGCACACTCCGCTGCAGAGTGAAAATCTCATTCTGGAAACATTCCCTAGGCTATGGCTAAGCCATGTTTCCGCAATATCCTTTCATTCAGGAGAGCTTCAGTAAAGTTTGGAAGGTAGGAGACGAGGTACTGGCAGAAGTAAAGCTGTGAGTACCGGGCATGAATCGTGCTTCGGTAGCTCAGTTGGTAGAGCACTTGCCCGCGAAAGGCAAGGGTCCAGATTTCGAGTCTCGGTCGGGCACACAGTTTTAATCTGCCAGTAAGTTTCATATCAGCGCACACTCCGCTGGAGAGTGAAAATCTCATTCTGGAAACATCCCCTAGGCTGTGGCTAAGCCATGTCTCCGCAATATCCTTTCTTTCAGGAGTGCTAGTTCTGCAAGGTTCGCAGGAGAGCTTCTGTAATGTTTGGAAGGAAGGAGACGAGGTACTGGCAGAAGTAAAGCTGTGAGGACGGGGCCTGAGTCGTGCTTGGGTAGCTCAGATGGTAGAACACTTGCCCGCGAAAGGCAAAGGTCCCAAGTTCGAGTCTCGGTCCGACACACAGTTTTAATTTGCCAAGAAGTTTCAATAAAATAATTTCTAAAAGTCTTTTGGCTGGTTACAGTTTTCCTACAATGTAATTTAATGTTTGTTTTTAAGCCGCGTTATTTAACAATATACATTAGTTTTATACTACTAACACTCTTTTTAGCCAGCCGGAGTGGCCGAATGGTTCTAGGCGCTACAGTCTTGAACCGCGTGACCGCTACGGTCGCAGGTTCGAATCCTGCCTCGGGCATGGATGTTCGCCTCCTAGCAAACTCTGAAGACTGGCCAACTCTGAGGTGAGAGATATAGCGAGTAGTTCAGTTAATTCTAAACCAGGGGGTTTAAAGAAACATGTTGATACATGCAGAGCGGGAGAGCCTCTGTAGAATTTGGTAGCAAAGGAGACGGACCCCACTCAAGTTGAAGAATTGAGGACGTCATTAAGGCGTTCTCAGATGTTGTTTTTAATAGATCACTGGCCTGATTGGGACGTAAGTTTCCTTTGTCACCTCTATTCGACGCACATTATGCAAAAGAAAGGCTAACAGCTTATGTGATTTACCGTTACCTTCTATATTTCCTGTTTCTTTTGTCTTCTTTTCTGGATTAAGCTCAACTTCAGAGCAGTGCGCTATTCTGCACTACCTGGAAAAAAAATAAAACACTCAGAAGTGTAGAACGAAACGAAATGACACTTCTCGGGTTGAGAGGGTATGTAATGTTATTTCCGTGACTGCAAAATCGAATGAAATTTACGAAGGACTTTTCAATATGAGCTCATGTATCAGTATGACATATCACCACTGACCTGGATTCCTGCACCGGTTCGGTTATGAATGGTGTAATAAAGCGGCTGTATGCCCTCCTGAAGCGAGCTGGCTAATAAATGTTGTAACTACCCTCTGCTTTCCTGGATACTGGCGCTGAGACGAAGCTGATGTCGGATCTGATCCCACTGATGAATCACCGGGTACAGATCGGGAGATTTTGCTCGGTACAGATGTATTTCATCACGAGGCAACTGGTTCAACGAGGTATATTGCCGAGCACTGTCTGGATAAGAACTGACACCACGATAGTGTTGCATGGGAAGTAAGCCATGTGCTCGCGGGATGCTCCTCAAGTACCGTTGCTCGTCAGGATTCCTTCAGTCATCAACCGTGGGCTGAAGCCAAACCCGATGCCAGAAGTAACGCCGCTATCTCTTCCCGAACATTGAGCGATGAACAAGGCCGCTTCCATACTCGGCGACGACGGCTACTCGTCGTTGAACACAGCGAAACGCCATTTATCAGCAATCTCTGCTCCCGATCACTGCACAATTCCAAATGCAGCCGCTGGCGTTGAGATCGTAATAGCAGCCAACGCCTGGACGGTTCTCTGTCCGGTTGTTGCTAGTTTCCGACTAACTGTGAGTAATGATACAGGTAATTTCTGAGTTCATAACTTGTTCTTGGATTACAGGTGCAGACGTGAAGATTCTGCAACGTGCTCAGTACAGCGATCCCTCCTTGTAGTGGTCAGACGCGGTCGACTGGAACACTGACGATGGGCATGCCTGCCCTCATGTTCCCATATAATCCAGCATCGGGCCAACGTCGCATAAGGCAGCACACTCCGTTTTCAGGCCACAAGTGGCCCATCTGGACCATCCGACCGCCATGTCATCCTCAGTTGAGGATGCGGATAGGAGGGGCGTGTGGTCAGCACACCGCTCTACCGGTCGTTACGATGTTTTTCTTTGACCGGAACCGCTACTGTTCGGTCGAGTAGCTCCTCAATTGGCAGCAAGAGGCTGAATGCATCCCGAAAAATGGCAACAGCGCATGGTGGCCTGGATGTTCATTCTCAACTGCTGATAACCCTTTCTTGCACGAGTACGCTGAATATGTGTGTCGTACGCAGTGATCACTCAACATCTGACGCTGTTCTCGCCACTTCTATACCCCACCAGGTCTGGTAACAGCACTAAACCCCCAACATCACTAATGCACTCTCATGGCCGACATACAAGTCACAGAAAATTGCTAATCATTCACATACCCGCCAATGGAGTGTAGGTGCATGAAATGACACCCACATCCGACAATAAATTCTGGGGAGATAGTGTAGTAGCTGTATATCATAAACTAGTGAGTTCACGGTAACTGTGTACTGTGCGAGGAATGTTGGCTTTCTCTTCGCAGCCTTTCCAGCGCGCTGCTACATTAGCTGCCTGACGGGTAAAACGGATCGAGCCCGGGTGCGAGCGCCCGCCCCCAGTAGCTGCTGCACAAGACGCGCCGCCAGCCCCCGCTGCCAGCCGATATTTCATCTTGCCGCCTCGCGCAGCTGCCTCTCTGCTCCGCCTGCATAAACAGGCCGCTGTCTTCATGGCGCCAGCTGCGGCCGAGACACCGACAAATCGGCGGCGCGTCCGGCCCCACGGCTTAAGTCACTCAGATGGACCGCCTCGCAGGCAGACCGTGCTTTTTTGGATGCTGCCTCAGAGGCTAGTCCACACAGCGAAGGACAGTTAGGGGAAGAAATTCGTGTAAAAGCAAATTATCTTACTTCGAGAGGGGGAACTGTAATGAATAACATAGTAAGAATACTGGCCGGTGGAATGTGAGCACGGGGTGGCGGATGGTTAGGCCGTGTAAGGATCACTTTGTTATGGTTTTCTTGAATATATCTTGAATATCTCCGCATACAATCTTAAAGTACGTTGCATTTCCTACATAAAACGTCCTGTTCGTTTTGCTAGGACTGATTGCTTACACATTACAGGTGATGGAAAAATCGCACATTATTAAAAAGAGTGTTGGTTCAAATGGCTCTGAGCACTATGGAACTTAACTTATGAGGTCATCAGTCCCCTATAACTTAGAACTACTTATACCTAAATAACCTAAAGACATCACAAACATCCATGCCCGAGGCAGGATTCGATCCTGCGACCATAGCGGTCACGCGGTTCAAGACTGTAGCGCCTAGAACCACTCGACCACTCTGGCCGGCTAAAACGAGTGTTAGTAGTATAAAACTAATGTATATTGTTAAATAACGCGGCTTAAGGACAAACATTAAATTACATTGTAGGAAAACTGTAACCAGCCAAAAGACTTTTAGAAATTATTTTATTGAAACTTCTTGGCAAATTAAAACTGTGTGTCGGACCGAGACTCGAACTCGGGACCTTTGCCTTTCGCGGGCAAGTGCACTACCATCTGAGCTACCCAAGCACGACTTTTATTATATTGTGCCATTTCTACTTTCGGGCCTGAGTCAATCGTCAGACGGCAGCGCTGATTTCTTAGCAAGTGTTACATCTGTGTCTTAAAATACAACAAAGTTTTGTGATTAATAGTTTACATAAGGTTTTACATTTATGTAAGCTCGACATATTGTACTTACTTCGTGAAAAGCTTTCCATTACATATTTGTATAATAAGACACTGGTCTATATTGTTAAATAACGCGGCTTAAGGACAAACATTAAATTACATTGTAGGAAAACTGTAACCAGCCAAAAGACTTTTAGAAATTATTTTATTGAAACTTCTTGGCAAATTAAAACTGTGTGTCGGACCGAGACTCGAACTCGGGACCTTTGCCTTTCGCGGGCAAGTGCACTACCATCTGAGCTACCCAAGCACGACTTTTATTATATTGTGCCATTTCTACTTTCGGGCCTGAGTCAATCGTCAGACGGTAGCGCTGATTTCTTAGCAAGTGTTACATCTGTGTCTTAAAATACAACAAAGTTTTGTGATTAATAGTTTACATAAGGTTTTACATTTATGTAAGCTCGACATATTGTACTTACTTCGTGAAAAGCTTTCCATTACATATTTGTATAATAAGACACTGGTCTGATTCTCTTTTTCGATACATAGTAATCGATGAGCTAAACTAAATACAAGATGGCGGATATATATCTTTATATTGGCTGTTGACTTCATGTGATGAAGAACATGATGTATGTTCATATATTGCATACTTCTGCAGCTACTGCAAAGATACTTCTTCCTATTATAGATCACTTTAAAACTATACATTTAATTATTCAGTTTTAAATGTGCTGGTAATTGCCAGTGAAGAATATTCTCTTTGTCAGATAATTGTGATTTCTATCATTTCCAGTTGTACGAGTTGTATAAAAATTGGTAGTTACATTTGGGTTCTTAATTCCAGTTGATCATTCGTGTTGCATTCAGGTGCAATGTGGATGTTGTTGTGTATTCCTAATTACTCTAGAAAATTCATTTGCACACCCTTTTACACGACGTGTAGTATTTCTAAGTTTTCTTCGGTGCTTATCTCGGTGATTCTGTGATGGGCCAAGAGAGCAGTCAAAATTGATTTATTTAGGTTGCTCAGCCTGAGAGTTCTCGGTATCATACAGTGAAACGTATACGAGTTTGGCCAGAACAGCTTGGGGCACAAAGAACAATTTAGTTTACAGACGCCAGACTTTTGGTGTACTTCATTATTCAGATTTACGTTATGAACAATTTTGCCTTGTGGAAAACCTAATTTTCATTTTTTTTTATCAAGAAATAAATCTCCACTCTGGTATGACACCTTACCAGTGAAGAGTGATGTCGATGATGAAGTCCCTTTCTCCGAGGAGCGTAGGGACGATGCGAGAGACCCGCACCGCCGTACTAGGCAAGGTCCTAGTGGAGGTGGTTTGCCGTTGCCTTCCTCCGACCGTAAGGGGGATGAATGATGATGATGAAGACGGCACAACGACACCCAGTCATCTCGAGGCAGGAAAAATACCTGACCCCGCCAGGAATCGAACCCGGGACCCCGTGCGCGGGAAGAGAGAACGGTACCGCAAGACCACGACCTGCGGGCTGGAGACATATTCCACAGAGTTTTGAGGAGCCATTTGTGCGAAAGTGGTGTGTGGTATGCACATATAACTATTTTTGTTACTGTACTTGTTTTTAATTCTATGGTGAAGTTTATTAATGGTTTCAGACCTATAAAAAGTATTGGCGTTATTAGTGTTTAGTACTTACTCCGTTCGCTTTATGAATAATTGGCGACGCAGTGTGTGGACATGCTCAGGGATATTTATCTTCCACAAAGTGCGCCAACACTATGTGGAATACCGATATGAATAACTGTTAAATCTAACGCGAAAAACGCTCATGGACGGAATCTATGTTAATTTCAGCATACTGTTCTACAATTCTAGAGGGGAAATCGATTCTTTGTTTTACTGTGCAGCAGCTGTAGCACTCTTCTGGGAAAGGCAACTTCCACCAACACGAATGCGGCAATGTTTTCAGTTTACAACATAATGAACATCCCCAGCGTCACCTCTCCAGTCCCGTCATCTGAGTGCACAACTAACTTCACTCAGCTCGTGCTTATACCGTGAAGCCAGTTGCAGTATAATGAGTACTTATTTGCAGTAGTTAAAAGAGCTACAGTGTAAAATAGTTCAACAGCTGGAATTGTGAACTGTGTACCACAATAAAGACCCTGCCGTAAGTATAACATGCTGCGAGTGTATTTTTGACAACGTTGATTTCATTGTGTAGAATGCTTTTCGCAACTTGGGGGTGGAAAATCCATTACCCCAGCCTCAGATCTCCCAGAGGCTTAAGTTGGCTCCCACTGTAAGAGAAATAGATCATCTAGACGTCGTGGAACTTCAGATATAAGTCATGAAATGCATTACAGCAGATTACCGCTGTACATTTGAAAATGACCAGTCGTATTCCATCAAACATATTCATATCCACCTTGCAAGCTATACTGTCGATGTGTGCTCTACTCGGTGCAGCGCTAGCAATTCCTGCATTGAAGAGATTTATCCCTTCTGCTAGTACCACAATGGTAAAAGAAGTGCAGTAACTTTCTGGTGATTCATTAATTCACCATCAATAAACTACAACATGGTTACCTTGATTTACGACGTGCTCTCAACAACAGACAGCAGCAAAATGACTCATATATCAATTCAGTCCCTTTCCCGCCAATGTTTCGTATGCCACTGACAACATCACACTCACAAATTAAGAACTTCTCAGACAATGTTTATAGCATGGTTCAATCCGGCCCACAGGAGAAATTCATGGGAGAGAGAGCGACGCTTTTGAAACAATCACCATTCTGTTGTTCACATTATTTTGTTTTGGATTGTGTGTAATGCAGCTGAAATCTGCTACATTCAAGCAATTACGAGTTTTAAACTTTTTAAAATGAACCAAAAAATGATGCCTAATTTATTTAGTATTACTTAAACAACAGGTGACTATGCGATCAACTATCAAAAGAGTTTGTGGACCAATGTTTAAAAAATGCTTGCTAATAGACTTTGTGGATACTAGCATACTAAATTTGTTTAAACAATTAGAATGATCTGCGTGTGGAAAAAAGTCTCGAAGTTACTCTTAACTGTTTGTTCACTGGGATTACCTGTCTTATTGCCGTATTTTATTTTTCAATCCTTTCTCCAATTAACATTAGTAAATAATTCTAGTCCATTGTGGACGTATTACAACACAGAAATTATTGAAACTGAAGGCAATTTATAATGTGTTAGCTACAGCCAGTGGCTTTAATAGGCATGAATTTTACCATGGTGACATTTCAAGATGCAATCCACCTCCTGATGTTTACATTTATTTACGTGTCGTGAACATTGTTCCTGTACTAACGGCGTTGTAGAATTTTGCAACCGAAGTTTTTAAGACAGCTGAATTCAAACCTCGTAAGTAAAGGAACAATGTTCACTTCGGTTACACTATAAAGTAGTTTAATCTAAAGGCGGTAAATTCAACTAAATACCTAGAAATTAAAATTTCAAACAATTTAATTGGAAAGAACAAATGTTCACTTCGGTTACACGATAAAGTAGTTTAATCTAAAGGCGGTAAATTCAACTAAATACCTAGAAATTAATATTACAAACAGTTTAATTGGAAAGAACACGTAGAAAATGTTATGATGAAAGCAAATCAAAGACTGCGTTTTATTAGCAGAACACATAAAAATGTAACCGACCACTAAAGGGACTGCCTACACTACGCTTGTCCGTTCTCTTTTTGGAGTACTGTTGCGTGGTCTGCGCTCCTTATCAGATAGCGTTAGCGGAGTGCATCGAGAAAGTTCAAAGAAGAGCAGCACGTTTTGTGTTATCGCGAAATTGGAGTGAGAGTGTCCTTGATATGATACAGGATTTGAGATAGACGTTAAAAAAAAGGAGTTTTTCATTGCGGCGGAATCTTCTCACGAAATTTCAATCACCACCTTTCTCCTCAGAATGCGAAAATACTTTTTGACGCGGACCTGCGTGGAAGAAACGATCGTCATCATAAAATAAGGAAAATAAAGGCTCACACGGAAAAATATAGATGTTCATTTTGTCCACATGCAGTTCAAGAGTGGAATAATAGAGACTTATTGTGAAGGTGGTTCGATGAACCCTCTACCAGGCACTTAAGTGTGACCTGCACGGTATCCATGTAGATGTAGATGTAAGTAGACCCGTAAATGACTGACGACATCTGAATTTGGGTGAACATAAAGTAAATGTACTCTCAAAAAGACGTGTTTTGAGGCAAAATTTGTTGACGTGGCATGTCGGGAAAGGGGTACCATTCATATTGATGCGTTACCCCATAAACATTACCGGCACGGGCGACATAGTTTTGACTGTATGCACTAGAATCGCTGCTGTCACGTCACGTGTCGAGCTATGTATGTGAATCGGGCCCGCAAGTAACCAAAGGTTGCCCATGCCTGGTTTATAGGAACTTATTTTACATACAGTCTTACTTAACAACTGAAAATAAAAACTCAGTGACTTGAAAATAACTCCACTACATCGAGTGGACATTAATAAAACCGACAAACTGCAGGGACAGATTACTGACTGAAAATGACGGAGAAAAGGTACTGTGGACATGGTGTGCGTTCGACAACAAATGTCCTGGAACACAGTACAGAGCTGCCACACATCCACCTCACTCCAGATGTTCAAAGTGGCCTCCATGGGAAGCACTGTAATGCAAGAGACACATAATCGCACTTTGGCTTACACAATGTTGGCGGGCCACTTGCGTGGAGCTTGTACTAGGTTCGTCTCAATATCTTGCAGTACCCGGCCTCCAGATCTGGTGTACGCACAGTCCACCGCCTCCCTGCACGTTCGTCTGTCTGAAAGGAATCATGAGCACACAGACTCTCAAAAAGGGCTGAAAATGTTGTATGATGTGGGTGGTATCCGCGAGGGAAATTGTTTTCGTATAGCCGTACTGCTTCTCGACCGTTTCCATCTGCTTAGCCGTACACAAACACCATCTCGCCTTGTTTCCGACATGAATACCAGAGCATTATGCTGCTTACAATATGCTGCGTTAATCACAAAGCCTGCAAGACGCAAGTAACACACAGCACGTGGTCAAAGGGAGCCGTCATTCGTCAGCGCCATCTACTCTAGCAACGATGCATTTCCGGACACTTGCTCGTAGGGACTTTTTTCCTCCATGTCAGTCAGGTATCGCTCCATGCCGCATATCGGTTTGGTTAATGTTCGCCCTGTATAAATACAAGTTCAGCGAAGTACATTACCTTCATGAAAGAGGTGGGGAGATATTTTTCTGTCTGTGAACTAAAAAGTGAGCAGCTCTTGTGGCGCAGGAAGTTGCCTTTCGTGAAAGTACACTACAGCAGCCGTACGAAATGACTAAGACCCAACATTACATTAGAAATGGAGAAGAACGTGTAGAAACTCACGAGAATCCGTTCACATGTTTTTCTTGCATTAGTATTATTAGTAATTCATATATGTTTTCCATGCAGCGTTAACTCTCTTTGTGGAAAATAAACACCTCGGGTATGCCTGGACACTGTGTCGCCAATGATTCATAGGGTGAGCTGCAGAAGGGTCGTTATAACCTCGTGACAGACCCTTGTATTGTATTGTATTGTATTAAACCAGGGACCTAGAAACGACGGAGAGCCTTCGTCTCGCCGTAGCCCTACAACAGGCCGCAGGAGTCCACCCACCCCACCGCCGCCCCACACCGAACCCAAGGTTATTGTACGGTTCGGACCCCTCCGGGAATAACTCATACCAGACAAGTGGAACGCCAAATGTTTGCGTGGTAGAGTAATTCTGGTGTACGCGTACGTCGAGACAGTGTTTGCGCAGCAAACGCCGACCCGTGTAACTGAGGTGGAATGAGGGGAACCAGCCCGCATTCGCCGAGGTAGATAGAAAACCGCTTTAAAAACCATTGACAGGCTGTCCGGCACACCGGACCTCGACACTAATCCGCCGGACGGAGTCGTGTCGGGGACCGGCATGCCTTCTCTCTCGGGAAGCACCGCCTAAGACCACGAGGCTAGCCGGGAGGTCTGACAGGCCCTTCGTTGCTTTGTGGCGTAGTGCGTAGAGAGAATGGGGAATTACCTGCTCGCTCTCCGTTTTGCAGACCTACAAACAAGGGAATTGCATGATCACAGCCCGGCGACCTGCCTACCCTCTTATTTCTACTCTCCAACTCTGCCTTTCCATCTTTCTAACCCCCCCCCCCCCCCCCTCCTCACCCCTTGAACACGATACATCTCTTAGTAGCGTTCTACTGCATTTAGAAGCGGCGTATACATTTATTATTTGTTGTTAACGCACGTTATTTAACAATATACATTAATTTTACACCATTAACAAAACATCATGTTCAATAATATGCGATTTCTCCACTCTCTGAAAGGCGAAAAATGTTAGTAAAAATGAGAAAGAATAGAACCTTTTTGAGTATTTTGATGTAGTTTAATTCTGAACTGGGAAACATTTTCGCTAGAAGCCTCGTGCTTTGAGATACTCGGAAAGAAACTAAAAAAGTTACCTTTATACGGGCCCCCAACCCCATGCTCACATATCAGAAGTCAGGAGTTTTAGTATGTTGTTCAAAACATTTGCCCCTACCACTGCACAAGAATTTGTGACTACACGAATTTTCATCCAGACGACACTGTTGGACTTAAGTTAACTGGGTTATGCTGCGTACCGCAGGAATCACCTTAGTCATTGAACACGTACATTTTGTCTTCCTGCACACCTGAAAAGTGGCTGCACATATCACAGTAAAGAATGTACCGTGGAACATTTGCGATCAAATATAGGAAATACTCAGGTATTCAAGTATGGCACGCTGTTGGTTGCCATAGCATCCAAATCCTCATTTCTTCAGAATAAGCGCGGGCTACACCCTTTAATAAAGAATGCGCCACTGGTCTTTGACAGTGTTCAGTTAACCATGAATATCCTGAAGAAGATCCCAGCAGATGAGTCAAAAAGTTAACCGTGTAGAAGTAGCATGGCGCGTCCCAACAACCCAGAAGATGTTACCCTCAATGGCAACGGACACGAAAGCCTGCAGACTACATAGTTCTAGATACGTGAAACAGAAAGATGATTATTGTTGGCAATAATAATCGTGTTTTCGGGCGTTACTATGTCCCTCAAAAATAAACACTCGATTTAACACTACTATTATCGAAGGGTCTATATGGCGTGGAAAAAAGTTTGTCGTTCCATAATGTTCTTTTTTATTTTATTTAGGCGCTAGTGTTCGAAAATCGATGACTATTTTTATAAACTCTGCGTAGCTTAAGACCCCATTACAATGGAAAAGAAGGAAGGAAGACTGGAGTTTAACGTTCCATCTACATGGATGTCATTAAGGACTGAGAACAAACTCGGATACTTTCAAAGATGGCGAAAGAAAATGAGAGTCCCTTTTCAACGAAATCATCCCGGGATTTACCTGCAACAGTTTAAGAAAATAATGAAAAACTTAAATATGGATGGCTGAACGCGTATGTCCTCACGAATAAATGAAAACAAAAATGAAAAACAAAGATATTCTGCCCCCTGTTGCAACTTAATTTGTTACAGTTGTGTCCCTTGTGTCTACACATATGTAATCAACTGTTTCACAAATCACAACACGTACTAATACTGGTAGCAAATCACAAGGTAAAACCTATAAGAGAGCTAGGAGAGTAGTGGGTGGAAATAAGAATACGTTCGAAAGTGTATAGCTGTGGTAAAAAATTAACAATATTTGAGCATCCGATGACATTCCACGGACATTGCCCATTAAGACAACAGATGTCGAAGAAATCATAATGATCTAGGATAAAAGCATGGATATTGCGGTATATCATATTTTTTGAAACCACTAATTTTTACAAGAAAGTAACTTGTTCGAAAACCTAGAAAAATCAAGGCATGTGAGCTGAAAGGTACAAGTAACGTACGACAATTTTTTCACATCCTACGCGTTGGGTCAAAGACTTGTTGATGAACTGGGAACACTCCTAGTCACTCTTTCTGTTGAAGCTAGAAAAAAAAACCTTCCAGCAAACGGCCTATCAGCAGCGATTTTTGGAAGAGTGCTAAGAAAATTCTTCAACACAAGCTACAGTGGAGGAAAGGAAACTTTAGACGTACCACATGGAAATTCCAGTCATCAGGATGTTACAACGAAACCGTTAGGAAGTGCTGAAATTGCAATAAACATTTCTATAAATCTCGTCTTAGCGTACCACTGTCGAAATTCCGGTGTGCAATAAAATGACTGTTCTGACGTGTAGCTGATGCAGCAAAGAATTTAGAAATTACAGCTATTGCAGTTTTCTATGTTATTAACAATTTCTTTTGCGTTCAGTTTCAAACAAGTACACGAAAAATATTTTTTTTTCACATCACTGATAAGACCGTTAGCTTCTAATCTATACTTGTGGCAGACTTTTCTTCATGACCACCCGCTGTCAGCTATTCGTGGTTTTAGTGGTACATATCCCTAGGTCTAGTACTCTTTGTAAGGGAGTTTGGTCGCTGTTTGTGGCAGTAGCTGAGTGTGGTGAGCGAAAATCCGCGAAATATAGAGTAATAATTACTCCTACAGAAAACTATACATTCACTGACTCGCAAACTTCATGATACATGTGAAAATGCATTTACTGTTTCACTTGTCCAACATTATACGATCTTGCGCGGTTTCGTCATTCAGACTTTAATAACGACGTGTAAAATCAAATACGTGAGAACGAACATCGAGATAGAGTCAAAGACAAAAATACTCGTAACTAACAAATGAATAAACGAATGACCGTAGTTACTTCGGACAAACATTTCGCTTATTCTTTGTTAGTGAAAACCTTATCATAATTTAGCTCATCTTCATGAGTCACTTAGCATTGGCCCCATGATGTTTCTGAGATTAAATGTCTCGTAACGTTATGTTAATGCCAGTATGGATAGAACAGGATTAAGATAGTGTAAATGAATATATTCACTAATACGGTGAAGTTCAAAAGTCAGAGAGAATATAGCTTTTTCTAAGATGATTAAGAGTTACACACCACGCATTGTATTGAGATATCTGCCAAGCACAATCACCTACTTCCACCCACCAGAGTATGGATGAAACACGTAGAGGATTCTACCACCATTTCCTTGAATCGTGAATGAAACAATAGGAACATTTCCACATATACGATACAGTTCGCAATGCATATATTGTATAGCTTTACCTAAAAGTATTCATTGCGTCACACTTCACAGATTATGTCCGCCAAGGTCACCCACTGCCACGCACCGCGACCAAACTACCTTAACAACACGGGAACTTTACTCATAATGAGATTTACGTCTCTATGCAAGCCTTCTTCCATATCCCATGTCATGACCCGGGCAACGTGGGTTTCTCTTCTAGTATCGTAATATTTATTAAATGGTAAATACCGCCCTATTCATTTTTAGTAAAGGAAGAAGAGAACTTATGAACTGCTGTTCATAAGTTCAATGTAAGTTAACTGACTATTTTCTATTTTGTTCTCTTCAAAATATATTAAGTAAATATTGAATTGCACGATACTGTTGAGAGCAAGGGTCTCCCGATTAAGTACGCGACGAATGTGTTTGGCTTATCCTTTTGTACCCTTTGTACAAGGTCGTTTCCTTGTAACGTTGGAAACTTATTTATTTTGTTGCAATTAAAATCTGCAACGTAAACTACAATAACTTTTAATAATTTATTAGTGTTTTGCCCTTAATGACCAGTCGGATCATTATGACGTGAAACAGCATCTCTTACAGCTTTTTTAAGGGACGAAACAGAATCATTTTTCACAGCCTTTTGACCACCATGAGAGTATAAATAAAATTATCCATTGATCTACAGTTCAACATTTTCTGTCAGCAGCAACACCGGTAAATTGCTGCATTGCATTTTAAAACGAAAGACATAATTGTCGGCTGTGCTGTGACATGATTAATCAAAAACTGTATTGTTGGTTTGTAGTCAAAGAGACTCCAGCATCGATTTTAAAACATGAGCACAAAGAGTGGAAAAGTTTTACCAACAAAGATGTAAATCTTGGAGAGATATTTTAAGAAAGTTGTGATCTTGCGATATGTAGTGGTTCGAATTTCGTTGTCTAATATTTTATTCATGTTCTAAAACACCAACTCAGTACATATTTATAAGAAATTAATTTCTTTTCATTCACTCGGATATCTTTGTATAAACTAAATTGTGAGAATTAGTTCAAGTTAAAAAACGTGTATAAACTTGGAAAACTGTTACTCTTGGAATGTTTCATGGCTTGGAAATCTGCAGTGTTTCCTATCTTTGATCTAGTCTTCATTTCCTTATTTTCTCTTTCCTCTCCGTCTCCTCCTCTCTATTCACCTCTCTCTAACCCACTCTCTCTAACAGATATTCTCTCTCTTAACCCCTGTATCTATGCTGAAACTACTTTCTTCCACTCTCTTCACTCCTCCATACCACTACCTCCCCCGCCCCCTCTTCCTACCCACTCTCAATATCTCATCCCACACCACCTCCCTCTCATGCATCCTCTCACCATCGCCATCGCCATCGCACCTAACACAATTTAAAGTAAATCGGTACTGAGTCGAAACCGTATGTGTGAATAAAAGTACTGATGCTTGTCTGTCACTGCAACAAGGTACACCCCTGATTCTGCTTGTTAAGGATCCTTAAGTTTGTTCGTAGTTTTGTGGCGGTATGTGGCATTCGATGTCTATGCACAGGTCATGTAATATTCGTAAATAACGGGCTGCTGATTTGCGTACTCGGTGACGACGCCCGATAGCGACCCAGATGGATACCACAGGATTTATATCGGGCAGAGTTGGTCGCCGAGATGTCAATGTGGACTTGCTATAATGCTCAGCAAAGTACTGCAGCACGGTCCTGGCTCTGATACACGGACAATTATACTTCTGAAAGATGATTCCGCTTTCGGGTAAGATATCAGACATGAAGGGATGCAGGCGATTCGCAGCTGTCATAGTGTCTTCGATTACTACCACAGGTCCCATGCAAGAGAAAGAGAATGTCTCCTATAGCAGAATACTGCTCCCAAGAGCTGCGTCCGTTTCGTGCTGCACGTTTCGAGTCACCGTTCAACGGCGATGACAACTATTGTGGAGACGACCAAAGACCTAGTTTAGCAAAAATGTGATTCGCCCGAAGAGCCGACATGTTTCCATTGAACGACTGTCGAATCTCAATGGTCCGCTACCCACTGCAATCGTAATTGACGATGTCGTTGCATCAACATATGAACGTGTAGGTAGGGTCTGCTGCGGAACTCCAATTTAAACCATGTAAGATAAACAGTGTGCTCCAAAACATTTTTGCGTGCACCATCATTGTGGTCTTTCGGCAGAGATTATACAGATCACATCCGTCGTACTTTACAGATGAGACAAGCCTCCGAACCCCACATTCTGTGATGGATGTTCAACCATATAGCGCCTAGTGATAGTTTCACTGTCCTACCACTTTCCGTAGATGCGCACGACAGTAGCACGTGAACATTCTACGAACTTCGCCTTTTTAGATATACTCGTCCACAGGCTCTGCATTTTGTCAAAGTCGCTTATCTCAATGGATTTCCGCGTTTACAGCCCATATCTTTGCTAGAGTGATCCCCAATCCGTGTCTGCTCGGTTTACATACTTTTGCTATCACGTCACCAGGCAGCATCCAACTCCGCGGTGGGAAGTGTTCAGAATGTCTTGGCTCATCAGTGTAAATGGCAACAGGAGTATTTAATTTTAAGAAAATGGCTACACATTGTCTACAGCGGTTACTGTAACCTACATGCAAGTACATTTCAGTTTTATTTTAAGTAAGGGAAAATGAATCTGGAACGAAGTCAATACCGTTTACCGCTGTCCTCGAACGGCACCTGGTGAATAAACCAGGAGGTTAATTTATGAGTCCGCATAATTGGAAGGCATGTTAAAATGCTCCGCGCTGCGGGAATTAGGGGCTCTCGCTAAGCTGGTTATAGGGGAGCGACAGGAAGCCGGAGTGACAAGTTAGCGGCCGCAGGCGTAATGGATGTTGTGGGAGGGGGGGGGGGGGGGAAGGGGGGGCAGCTTCGCCCCTGCGGGCTGCGGCCATCGCCTGGGAGTGCCCGTTCGCCCTTTGTTACGTCACTTGCTCTCGGCCCTGGGGAAATACATTACGCGGAAGTGCCAATTATCCGGCGTGCAATTACTGTGAAGTGGATTACGGGCCGCCTCATATTGTTTCTAACGCGTTATTGGGTTATTGAACCGCCGCAGCAGTTAATGGGGCGGTAGTATTTTTGAACGCGGTGTTGATCAAAATCTATTCTAAACACATTAAATGTTGCGCATTCTGCTGCATCGGCAGCGTTCGCGTTTGAAGCTAGTTACTGAACAGCGCCACACTGCATTGGCCATTAACCGCTGACGCTGAGTGCTTTTTTGTTTGTGACTCAAGAGGTCCGTGACTGACTGCAGATTTACTGATGACAAAAAACAGAACCGTAACACATCATATCATTATCAGGTAAAGTGATTATTTACGAACACTTATACAGTGGGAATAAAAGTGCTAGACTTACATCCTAGGCATTCGGGAGGACGACGGTTCAATCTAGCGTCCGGCCATCCTGATTTAGGTTTTCGGTGGTTTCCCTTAATCACTCTAGGTAAATGCCAGGATGGTTCCTTTCAAAGGGCACGGCTGACTTCATTTCCCGTCCTTCCCTAATCTGATGAGACCGATGACCTCGCTGTTTGGCCTCTTCCCCCAAACAACCCAACCCAACTTGTGTCTTAATGTTGCTAGTTAAACATCTTGTGGCCAAAAGCATCAGGATAGCAACCGAAAGGGATATGTGTGATGGCGGTCTGTGTACTCTACTTCGTTAAAATGAAAGTCATATGACACGGTTGGCTAGGAAGAATTCGAGAGGCAGGTTCAACCACCTGACTGGAAAGCTTTTCCCTATGTTTCGCGCACACTGGCACCTTTCTATGCCAGGTGTAATGGTTGTGTGTTAAATGCACATGATATCTGCAGACGACTGTAGCCTTGACTGGCATCTTTCTATGCCAAGTGCAAGGGTTGCGTTTCAAGTGCGCCTGTTACGCTTAGATGTGTGTGTCTGTGTGTGTTGTACGATGATGCGAGAAGAGAGGGTAGAACCTGATGCCAGCACAGCCTACAGCTGTCGAACAGCAACAAAGAGGAGCTTAATGTCTCTATCTGAAGCACGAATCACGATCAACAGTGTCTCATTCCCTCACTCCATGAGACACTAATCCACGACATTCGCACAATGTCTGCTGGCCACCCCTCCTTTCCTGTGCCGGAAAGCCGAAGGAAAAGTACCCGACAGCGCTTGGCGTACCCAAACAGTTCCATATCCGAGCACCGGCCACGCAACGCCCAACTCCGGTGATCTGACGGGAATCGGCGAATTCAATGGGGCAAGGTTATTGGCTGCACGCACTGGATAAAAAAGTATCAATTTTTCGAAACCATAATTGTCTCACACTGGGAGGCAGCACAAGTTTAGAATTTGGCTGAAATGTGCCTACAGCCATCACCTGCAATTGCGCAAAAGTGTGGTTCCGCGTGACGTCACCCTTGAGCTCGATGTCGCTTGAAACAGCTAGGTGTTGACGAATGCGAAAAAAAGTCGCCAGATCAGAAGTTCGTGTGAGGTGTAAAGTGCGTCAGTGATATAACATTGGCACCAAATTTCACCAGATTTCTGCCCATCGCCGTCGTGGGCTTGTGTCACATGTTGGGAAGGACGTCACTGTTCGTCTTACCCACGATTCATTTCTTCTTTTGACGCTCCTACGATGACGTTCAGAACAGCGACACACAGCGCTGAAAAGGGCGGCTTTCGTATGTGCGGTCGAGGATAACATTGAAGACAAACCGCCACTCATAATCGACACGAAAAACTCTCAAAGGGTAGCATATAAAATGGAGACAATGAAACCACCCCCTCTCTTGGGGTTTTGATACCCAAAGATTTAGAGGTCGAAAACTGAAAGCAAAAGGACGATATTCTTGACAATCTTCAACGCTGCTGGCATCACTCTGGCAATTCAGACCCATTCTAAGGACGTAATGGGGCTGCAACCACACTGAACACCATCTAACACCCTTGGAGTGTTGTACCGAGTAGAAACTAAAGGCGCCGTTGAAAACTATTCGACGACATTTGAACGCTTTTTCAGCCCTCGTGTTTCGCGCCCTACTGTGGCGTGATCAGAGAGGGATGGACCATTGCTTGTGCATAAATAAAACGACAAACGGTCCTTCTAAGGCCCACCAGTGCGGCAACACACTCGCTCCCCTATCTAAGGGGTGCTGATGGGGTTGTCTACCTTCAGGCAGAAGAGCAACTGCGAGGCATCACTCAGTTGAATAGGTTTTCCAGTTTCTGGCAGGTACGTCTCTAACGTGCTCAACAAATGTGCATGGATGGGACCGAGGGTGTTGAGGAACTGGCGGGTCTCAGAGGGACTATTGTTTCATGCACATCTCAATGGTGCACGCCTCTGGGATCATGCCCAAGGAAGGGGTCGAAAGAGGAGGGTTGGAAAAGCACAAGCTCCCTTTTCTCGTTCAGATCATGATCAAATTTTGCCAAACGGTTTTCAATGGTCCCTAGTGGTTTCACCCTGCATATTAGAGGAAAAACTGCGGACGCACTACACTCGCTTCAAATGCGGTTCAGTGTGATCGCAGCCCCACAATGTCCTTAGAGTAGGGTTGAATCGTCCGGGGGGTGTCAGTAGTGCTGAACGTTGCTCATCGCACTGTGAAGTGTCGTTTTCGACCGCGAAATATGTGGTAATCAACGGTCCAATTGAAGAAGCGGTTTCATTGATGCCCTTTAGGCACCTCCTGGGGGCCATTCGTGTCTATTCTGATCGACGGCGTGTCTCAAACGTTGTCCTCGGCCACCCATAAGAAAACACCGACACTAGCTGATGACAGGGTGACGCAATAGATATCAGTGGTCTTTATAAAACCCTTATCTCCCGCCTCTATCCTCAGTCGAGCAGGGAGAGAGAAGATCGATTTTACATACTTAGCTTTTAAAGAAATTACTCGACTAACAGCTATAAGTTAAACCCGAAAGCTGTTTTTGTATGATTTATAGTAAACATCTAATGCGAAAACAAGAATCATTTTGTGGGCTATAGTTTGAAATATGAGAATTTCGGAGTGTGATTATCGCCTCCATGATTAAATTTGTGTGACAGAATGAGCTTAGATAGTTTCAAGCTGATCCGAAGAGAAAAGTATTGCTCCTTATAACATGTGAGACGAATATATTGTATTAATGGAATATTTGTTCATATGGCACTCCACGAAATCAGTTCCTGTAACTAGAGAGTGGTGTAAAAACCTTTTGCTTATGAACCTTTTTAAGCACGCCGTTACGTCAGCCTGTATAATACGCAGCAAGTCATAAAAAAAGTGGATCTCAGCCCTGAATTCCAGTTCAGTCATAATGGAGCACAGTTTCATTGTAAATGACTTTTAAGGCTCTTCCTTCTTTGTGGAAAATATTACTGAATTTTTCTGTCCTTGTGGAGTTATACGCCGAATGTGCTCCTTTTCTGCCTGCGCAGCACCCCGTAGTGTAGAAAACGTTTTATTCTGCTTTGGTCTCGGCTGAACACACATACATCAGATGCACCATATCTGCATTGCTATCTACATTCATGTTTAGCAAGTCACCATACGGTGCATGGTGGAGAGTACCCTGTGCCCCTATACCAACATGAAGTTTTAATCATTCCAATGGTCCTGACGTTTTTACTGTCGTAATGTATGCCTTTATATAAGTTGTTCTTGTTTACGCAATAATAAAGCCTGATACAGGTCATCAGTACATTCTGAATTATTTTCCTGTAGAACCGCAAGATCTGTTCTGCAGGTGTTCAACATATCCGCCTTCTGAACTTGTCTGCAGAACGCAACAAGTAATGTTAGGTGTCGGGCAGGGTGACCGAGCGGTTCTAGGCGCTCCAGTCTGGAACCGCGCTGCTGCTACGGTCGCAGGTTCGATCCTGCCTCTGGCATGGATGTGAGTGATGTCCTTAGGTTAGTTAGGTTTAAGTAGTTCTAAGTCTAGAGGACTGATGACCTCAGATGTTAAGTCCCTTAGTGCTTAGAGCCAATTAAACCATTTCAATTTTTACTTCTGAAATCACAAATCTGTGAAGCCCAGATTTACGTTCAGTGCAATTCTGTTAACTGGATATATTTTAAAGGTAGATAGCGTAAAAACAATAATAAATATATACCCCTATCTTCAGGAAGAATTAGAAAGATAGTAAATATATATTCTTGTACATAACATTTTTCGAGGATTTGCTTATAAAGTGTTGGGGAATTCAAAGACTATCCTGAAAATATGATCTCAGCAATATCTTATAATTATCTTTAGATACATTTATAATCAGCATAGGTTTCTTTTTTGTATACGAAAATGTGGTATTCTATAAAGCATCTTCGTCTGATGTTTTTCTTAAACTTGGCTAAAGGCGGGAATACAAAGAAACATAAATCAGCAAGGGATTACACAGTATGGCTGCTACACGACAGAATGGAGTTCGAGATAATCCCGCTGAAAATAACGGTCCGAATAAGGTGATTTACGATTTTCGTGGTTTCCTTAATACCTTTGAAGCCGAATATGGAGAGGTATATTTGGAAAACGACTGGACAACTGGCCACTTGTCGTTAAGCACCATCAAATGCGTATTGATACGTCCACAGTATTTATGGATTGAAGGACACTTTTCTCACCTTACGCTGTAGGAGGACATTTACGGGAGGATTTGAAAAATAACATGTTTGCGAAAACCAGTAAGAACACAAAATACGCTAATGATCTTGTTTCCTACTTTTGAATATTACGTAATGTTATATCTGATTTGAGGGATATGGCTTTCCACTTCTTGCCATTATCTGGTACTCCGTTAATAACAATGTATCTACTTCAAGAAACACACGTTATAAACTTTTTATGCATATTCTAATGTTGTCGACATGTTAGTATCACTAATTCTAAATGTAACTAATTCTGCATCCTCTGTACACGTTCAACTAAGATACCCACCTGTTGGGCGATTTAGTATGCATTGTTCACTGCCTATGCGCCGATATGGCTACTAAATTCCTATGCTTCGGACGTGACGCGATAATGAAAGTCTATAAGCGAGGCAGATACGAATGGTGACTCATTCCAGAGACGATACGGGTCGAAAGTGGGGAAATGCATTGGCATAGGAGTGACAGAGAGTAGGTCATTACGGCTAGGGACCTGGGAACGACCACTCGGAAAGGGCGTTTCTGGTTGACTGTTCGCGTGCTGTTTTCGTGAGCATGTATGGAAAATGGTTGAACGACTGTGAAACCATGAGTAAGTGAGTGACAATGTGCAGGAGGCCAACGCTTCATCGTAGTCTTGTGCTGATCTGCCCTCCAAAGTAGGACTAGAGGCGACCTTTGGCAGTCGTTACGAGAGTGTACAGTGCTGCATGTTCTCATGTTGACCCAACAACATCGTCAATTACAACTGCAGTGGGTTCGTGATAGCCGCGCGGGATTAGCCGAACGGTCTAGGGCGCTGCAATCATGGACTGTGCGGCTGCTCCCGGTGGAGGTTCGAGTCCTCCCTCGGGCATAGGTGTGTGTGTCTGCCTTAGGATCCTTTAGGTTAAGTAGTGTGTAAGCTTAGGGACTGATGACCTTAGCAGTTAAGTCCCATAAGATTTCACGCATATTTGAACATTTGGTTCGTGATACTCGAGATTTGACAGTGGATCGATAGAAACGAATCACCTGGTCGGAAGAATCATGTTACTTATTACATCTTGTTGCTGTTCATTTCAAGATACGCCATCATCCAGGTAACAGTGGCTCGAAACATGTATCGCGCCACGAACGCAGGCCGATGGGGCCAATATAATGCTTTTTTTTTGGGGCGGGGTGGGGGGGGGGGTCATTCACTTGGGTTTTTGTGGGATCTGTAGTAGTAATAGAAGGCACCATGGCAACTGTGGACTACGCGAACATTATTAGTAATCATCTGCGTCCCGTCATTGTTATTGGTTTCCCTGATGGCGATGGCATCTTACAGCGTGGTAGCTGCTGTGTCACAAGATCGGAAACGTAATAGGGTGGTTTGAGACATATAATAGTTAACTCACGTCGATATCTGAAACTGATGGAACACATCTGGCACGCCAAGGATCGCTAGCTCCACGTACGCAAACAATCGACCCGTAATTTACGGGAATTGCGTGAACAATGCGTAGGCACATGGTGGCACTTGACAGCTGGAATCTACCAGTCGAATGAATGGTTGGTTCAAATGGCTCTGAGCACTATGGGACTTAACTACTGAGGTCATCAGTCCCCTAGAACTTAGAACTACTTAAACCTAACTAACCTAAGGACATCACACACATCCATGCCCGAGGCAGGATTCGAACCTGCGACCGTAGCGGTCACGCGGTTCCAAACTGACGCGCTTAGAACCGCACGGCCACACCGGCCGGCAGTCGAATGAATGCCACGTAGAATAGCTGCTTTATTGCGTTCCAAAGGCGGACGAAATATTCGTAATATTTTGGCTCGTAAGTGTAGATTCCGTGCCATTACCTCACACCCATAGCGTATTTCTTGCTACTGTACTAAACCGGTTGGTGTCTTCGGCTGTATACAGCTTGATTACGTTTCTACTCTTCTTAGAGCTCCAACCAAATTTTAGTCTACCCTACGGCACTGAGTCCTCCTCTTAGGGCTGATGGCTAGAACTCATGTCTTGCCTCCGCCCCCTGGGCTTGTTGTTGCCATGGGATGACGCACAAAAAAGCCCTGTTCCCTTTGTGTCACGTGACGCTAGTTAAGTGACGCTATGTCACTGCTGTCTCCTGCATGGTTGTTCGCGCTGGCTTCGCGAAGTCCTTGTGGCGGGAGGCCCTCTAGATCCAGACCAGCGCCAACCTCCATTGTCGAGGCAGACACATGTTGCACGTCAAGGAGTGACTTATGGGTAAAGTTCGTTCTGAGATTGCTTGTCTGGAAAACCTCTCAGGAGCGTAGCACCTACTAGATGGACACTGCTCTGAACTAACACCTGTAGCTCACTGAAGCAAAACTTGTATCCCTTTGATGAAAAGTCACGGTTCTGTTTCCTACATACCCAAAGAAAAGCGTGATGTTTGACAATAACAGCGGTTTGCTTAGATAGGATGCTGAGTACCTTACGGTACTCAGTGTCCTAGCAGGGAATTCGTTCTTTTGCTGTTGAAATCGATAGATGGTCGGGCTGGGTGCCTGCAAGAAGTTAACATGCCGTTTGTGAAATCACTACTTCGCGCATCTCTGAGATAATTTTTCCCACCAGTTGTATCATAGCAATTGTCATGAAATTTCATTCTAAGATTGGAAGTAAGAATAGTAACACTTAGAAACATTCTCAGACCTCAAACTTCAACAATTGCTGCAACACGTGAAATAAGTATTTATTACTTTTTTATCTGGAACTCATTTTGGCAGTGTAATATCATAACTCAGTAACGTCGTAAAATTTCCTGAATTACTCATTTCATCATCCTGCAGCTACAAATAATTTTTAATTTTATAGTTTATCTCATTTTCTCGTAATAGTTTACGCTACTCTGTGCTTAGAGCTAACGTAGTTTTAAAAGGAGAAAGTTAATAGAACTTCTGAATGTTGATGATATATCTAACTAAGTACTCAATATTGTATTTTAAGGACAGTCAAATGAAAACAAGACTGACGGGAGAAGAGTAATTACAGTTTTTATTATTTCAAAGGTGATCGCTATAACTCTTAATGCACTTATCCCGCTGTGAGACATGATGGTCCGTATTTCATGAATGGACCCAGGCGTGCACCTATTCATCCAAAGCAAATCAACGGCCACGAATATCTTCCTTCAGGGCTCCAAAACTATGAGAGATCTGGACTGTATGGAAAATATGTGAGGGTTGCCCAGCGAAACTTTTGCGGCGTGGTCGGAACAACGTTGACAACATGTGGGCTGGCATTATCCTGCAACAAATTGATTCCATCCATAAACATTGCTGGACGTTTCAACTTGAGGGAGAACATCAATTTTGTGCAAAGTATCCACGTACTGCTATGCTTTAATGTGGCGCCATTTTCGAGAATGTCAGAGAGCGGAGAAGATGTGTCTGTTGTTTCGACTACCTTTTAGAAGTTCGCTGGTAAGTCCTTACACATACTCCATAGCCTTATTTTTCCTGTGGTGTTTGCCTGCTTCACATTGGATACGACTGTCAGAAAAACTATTCCAGGTTTTTGTACAATTTCAGTGGATAATTTCGATATTGTTCTGATTCAAAGGAATATGGGATGCTTTTAACTAATCTGTTGTACCCTGCATCCTGGATGACGGTAAATAACCGAAACCGATAGGAGACAATTGGGACAAATAAACAGCTAATGGTTAAAATGCATTTTACAAAATACTTTACTGCTGTTGAATCTCAACTTATAGAAACATTATAAAATACTTGTCTCCTGGGCTCTGAAACAAACGGGCGTTACTAGAAGTACGTGTATTTCTGCGTCTGCTTTTCTTATTGTGTAACCTCCATCTAGTAAATTACAAACTATAGGTTTCACCTTCACTGTGTTTCCTCTATTAGAGATGAAATAAAGATTTTATGTTGTTACGGAATGGAATTACATTTCCACATATCCGCCTAACTAGACATGACATCAGGAGTCGGTTGGGTACTTAGCTGCTGATATGACTTTTCTTTAGTCGAATCCAGCTACAAGTGTGAACTGCGTGGAAACGAGAGTATGTAATTTTCTAAAGACATCCAGATAAACGTTTCTTATTGAGTTCGTTGTTGCTATTAATGGTGCGTGACTATTTTCCCCGAATTACACCGCAGACTTTTAACGCATTATACGTGCTTCAACAGGAGATATCTCCAATGTCACTTCGCTAAATTATTGGAGGAGTACACTCTGACAAGTTCCATGACACTCAGCATGGAGCCTACCTTGACTTCAGCTGGTTCGTAGCTACCAGACGTGCTTTAGGAATGAGTTAGCAGTATCCTTTTTTAACAAGTCTACCTTCCATTTCGTTCTGGACGGTTTCTGACCGTTGTAAAATGCTCATTCCGTAATTTAATTAAACTGGACGTAGTTTCACATTGCTGATTGACATAATAATGTTTGTTTTAATGGAACTCCTTAGCCCTATAAACTATAACATGTGAATTAACTACCTGGGAAATCTGACGTTTTTCTTTTTTTTTTACATTACCTGAGCGTTATTTTCATAAATAGACACCTAAGGTTGTTTATTCACTGCAGTCAGCTGAAGAATTTTAATAATTTGTTTTCTGATTATAAGTAACTCCTCGATGGATAACTCTCTTCACGCCAAAGTCCAGGTGATACTAGGTTTGTCAGTTATCACCAGGGTCATCAGGTTAACTTACGTTCCATGTCCTGCAATATTGAGTCCATGAAATCTTTCACTTGTTCTTGACAACAGATGTGCTCTTGTGGTGAGTGAGCAGTCGACCCTATGATTTTCAGTGCCCAGTCGACTGCAGTAACATGGGTAATGCTGCTGATTTCCTATTGATGGTTATAACAGCCCGATGCAGGTATTGCATACGAAACGTGGCACCTAAATTTGGAACTGGACAGTGGCTGGTCACACTCGAAAGTCTCTGGGACAAATTTTAAGCCACGATTGAATGAGCCGTTTGATGAACTCACAGCCCTTTGATCAATTTCTAAAAAAATTTGAGCTGACTTTGTGTAGTAGACACATTTTGGGCCATAGGCACCTGATCTCTGGCAGCTGACGACCAAGTGACCTCACCACACCAGTAGGGCACTCTGACAGACGCACACACATGGCGCCACGAAACGTAAACAGGATGTTCCACTGCAAAATAGATCTGTATTGTCGTTTCTTCTAACTGCGTTTAGTTAAGCGCACTGAAATGAAATGGGATGATTCAGTGACCTGAATAAAATCAGTGGAAACCTTTCGATATAGTAAAACACAAACACAATAAATCTGTAGTGAAGGTTGAAAATTTATGCTGTACCGAGAATAAAACTGAAGTTTCGACCTTCTCGTGAAGAATTATTTTAACAATTTTCTATGTAAACAATTATTCGCCTATGGCTCAATCATTAACCGTCAAAGGAATTTCATGTTATTCACTGACAACACATCACGTCATTCCACTTCACTGGTTAAATTCCCAATGATCACACTCGTTTCGTTTCAGTTCACATACATTACTTGTGGAAGTGTACATACTTTCTTTCGAAAAATCTATTCACCTATATGTGCTACTTTCACATAGCCATTGTGGTTGCCTCTGGTAGCAATGTTCAGAAATGGTGGGTGGAAACATTAGCGACATTGAAAGTGTAAATTAGTCCTGGTGATGGGGTCATATAGCCTCATGATTAAGACAACTGCTCTCAAAAACCGGTGATGTGCCCGATTTAATACTACACTGTCCAGCACATCAAAATATAGGTGGGAGTAATGCTACCTACATTGTGCAAATAAGGAAGGATAAGCAGCTTTGTTTCTCAGAAATTGCTTTTGAATGTGATGGAATTACATTTCCCTGGATATACGTTGAGTCTCAACTTTATCTTCGATAAGGATAGAAGCTGAAGTAATGAATCAAAATTTGTTTCAAGGCCGAGACTTGAACCTAAGGCTGCTGCTTACTAAGCAGATGCACTATCCACTAAGCACTCTGGCAGTGTCGCTGACAGAGTTGAACGAATTACACTCGTCCAATGTCCTCATTATCCCGAAATTCAGCTTCCGTATTAATCGAAGATGAGGCACAGTATGTCTCCAGTAGAATGTAATTCCATCAGATCAACAGATCGCCTGCGCCATAGGTATAAGCAGCATTTCCCCTTTAAGTACAAAGCTGGGGGTGCTGTGATACCGGAGAGCCTCGGCGATAGGAGTTTCAGGGCTGAAGGATTGAATTGAGGCTTGACTAGCGAGCATTGTACAAGTATAATGCGTGCGGCTGTGTAAGCCATAGCACCAAGATGGTGTAGTAAAGAGCACATCTGCGTCGTAGGCAGAAGACCGAGGTTCAAGTCCCGGTTGTGGCAAAAACTGTTATTCATTACTTCAACGTCTATTTTCATCGAAGGTTTTTTAATGTTTTTTATTTGGTGAGACCATAACATGCTTCGTGTAGCGAAACTTTCGAATGTTTTTTATTTGGTGAGGAAATCATATCAGGCTTCGTGTAATAAGACGGAACGTGCACAATTACACGTCAGAATTCGAAAGCGTCCGGATCTTGGCCTATCGAGACTGTGGCTTATCGTTGGTGGCACCCCACGACTGTCGTGTGAATGTGAATCCGACGGATTCAGAGAGGGCAATACTTCACACTATGCAGGACCCGAACGGCCTCGTCACATACCTCTAGGCGGGAAAGCGTTAGTCACTTGGCGCCAGTGCAGAGCATACGGATTAGGTTCAAATATGTGAGTGGTTTGATAACGTCTTATATAGCACGACCCTGTTCATTGTCATCGACGACGAGTGTTCAACAGAGACTAGGGTATCGTCCAGAGAGCGCTAGGGAAGTGCCACAGAATCGCACTAATTCTCTACATAAATACATGATCTGACGGATAGAGTGAGAAGCAATCCGCGGTTGTTTGCTGATGACACATTAGCGTGCAGGCAGATGTCGTTGAGTGACTGTAGGAGAAGATGACTTAGACAAAATTTCTAATTGGTGTGATGAATAGCAACTTGCCCTAAAGGTAGAACAATGTAAGTTGAAGGAGATGCGTAGGAAAAGCAATCCCGTAATGTTCGAATACAGCACTGGTGGTGTGGTGCTTGTAACAGTCACATCGATTAAATATGCTGCGTAGGTGCACGAAATGGAACGACCACGCGAGAATGGTATTAGGGAAGGCGAATGATCTACTGCGGCTTACTGGGAGATTTTTAGGTAATTGTAGCTTACCTACGAAGGAAGCTGCATGTATATCAATTGCACGACCAGTTCTTGAGTGCTGCTCGAATGTTTCGGATGCATGCCACATCGCCTTACAGGAATATATCGAAGCAGTTCAGAAGCGAGCCGTTGGATTTATTACCGATAGGTTCAATCAGCCCGCAAGTGTTACGGAGATGCTTCGTGAACACAAATGGGAAGCCCGTAGGGAAGACGACCTTCTTTTTCTGTGAAATATAATGGAGAAAATGTAGAGAACCGGCATTGGAAGCTGATTGCAGAACGATTCTACTGCCTCAGTCGTACATTCCTCGTAAGGACAGGGAAGATAAAATAAATTAAATCTCGTACAGAAGCATTTGAACAGTCGTTCTTTCCTCGCTCTGTTTGCTGGTAGACCGATAAAGAAAATGACTGATAGTGGTACAGCGTACCCTCCGCCACGCCTCGTGCGGTGGAAGAATCGAACAGTGTGACGATGTCTGCGGCATAGTGGACTGACAGTGAGGTGAACTTTGATACAGTTTCTGTTGACGAGTCAACAGAAAGATGTGCGCCAACAGTGGTGAGGCGAACGTCAGCACTAGAGACCAGGGTGGAACTACGTCATCTTTTCAGAGGAGCCCCGGATACCCCGTAATTAGAATAACAGGAGTTAATTTCTGTCATAAGGCCTATGGTGTGTTCCATCTTCGAAATTTCTTTGCCCTATCTTTCTACAAGATAGCGCAACACCGCATGCTATCTGAGCAGTCGTGATCTATCTCGATTCAGAGAGTGTTCAACTCTTGCCTTGACAAGCTCGTTCTCCAGACCTCTCGTCCACTGGAAACATTTGACCATGTGTTAGCGAGAGATTGGCACGCCGCCACCATTCGGCCACTAGGTTTGATGTACTTTGGCACTGATCGACAGCAGTGTCCAACTTACGCTCAGTTCTACTAGATGCTATCTGGGCTGTTGCTCCCAGACGTGCCGCTTCTGTGCACTAAATTTAGCAGCCTGTGTATCCTCAGAGCAAGAATAAACATACTGTGTACCAAGAATAGTTAATATTTCGTTATGTCATACCCTTCCCAAACTTACAGCTTTAACAGCCAGCAGTGTACTTTTAACCAGCGCCTTTATACAGTAAATAATTTGCGTCACATTAATATGAGTTCAAACAGATACTACGTGCCTGCTAACGTTTATTTACAAGAACTCACTTTTGAGCCAGAAGTATTTTGTGACGCAAAGAGTCCTAAATCTTTATCTTTGTCGAACATTAACAATCACGAAGTACACGGAAGACCAAAAGTTCCTCAAACAAATAGGGAAAGAAAAACAAGGAAACACCTAAGAAATTATTTGAGGAGTGGATGACCAAGTGCACATTACTGTCTGTAGACTTCTCCAATGGGCAATAAATCTGATGCAGTATAGTGCCCAATCATCTCGCCTCTCGTATCATATTGTGGTTTCGATACATGAAATTCGGCAGAGTATCTTTTCTGTGTCTGCATTCTCTCATATTTTTGATGCCAGGGAGGACGATCAAGCTGGGGATCTGAATTGAGTGTCTTTGTTCTCACTTGAATTACAATTGATACTCAGCACAACATGTACTTATAACCTCCAGTTCCTTACATGTCTACATGTATAATCCCTTGTTCTTAATCAACGAGGGCACAATTGCAAATGCATACAGCTAGGCGAATTGAGGTGCAAGGTCTTGGTTTAGCTTTGCAGCAGCATCCTGGGAAGGCAGTTCAGTGTTACTTTTGAAACCAGCTCCCGTGATGATAGTCTATGGCGACACTGTCTCCACACGCGGCCAAGAGTTCCGATGTGCGGCGACGCGGGTGGCCCATTCGAATCCAACGATGGGATGCCGTCTTCAAAATATCAGCCTTTGAACGAAGTGGAAAATATTACGTTAAAAGAACCAGGCATTTCTTCCCTGTTTTCTTTTTTTTTTTTTTTTTTTTCATTGGAGGAGACGCTTGCTCTTACTGGCAAATCACCTTGGTTGTTGTTCAGTGCGTCTGCACCAGGTTTGTCGCTTTCCATACAGAGACAAGGTAGTTAAGAGTTTGGACAGAACTTACTGAGCTGCGGACGAGGGGAGCCGAAGCAAGGAGTCGCAGCTCCGTGGTAAAGCGCGCATGACGAGATGGTTTCTGTACATACGTCAATAGTGATTTTTGATAGAGTTAAAAAATTCTGAGTTATTATCCTCTATAACATTGAAATTTAATCGTTGGGAGCAGTGCGCAAGTCTCATGAGCCATAATTTCAGTATTGTTTTACGTAATTTCAGATGGAACCAAGTTCAGTCTTTAGTCGGACTTGATTCAGTTCATGCATCGTGTGCACAGTTAACTATTACGATTCTTTTCGCTGTGAATCACAAGCTGGCTTTGTTGATACATTTATTAATAGGAAGTGGTACTTTAGAATCTTTGCTTGAGTGCACGTCTATCTTGCGTTTCCGTAGTCCACAAATCGTTACTGAGTGATAGTGATAGGTACTTAAAATTGTAGAGCGGGTACAAGCCCTATGCAACTTTTGTTTATTTTAGTGTGTTTTATTCGACCAGAGCGAGCATATTAAGAAATTACATAGCCGAGCCACACGTTACAAACATGGTATTGTGCATACCGCCGTCGTCATGTACGACAGCGATTGTGTATAAAGCCCGATACTTTTAATGTAATAGTTTAGACTAGAAGAGAATAGAAGCTTTCAGAACGTGGCGATACAGAAGAATGCTAAAGATTAGATGGGTAGATCACGTAACTAATGAGGAGGTACTGAACAGAATTGGGGAGAAAAGGAATTTTTGGCACAAGTTGACTGGAGGAAGTGATCGGTTGGTAGGACATCTTCTAAGGCATCAAGGGATCACAAAATTAGTACTGGAGGGCAGCGTGGAGGGCAAAAATCGTAGAGTGAGACCAAGAGATGAATACACTAAGCAGATTCAGAAGGATGTAGGTTGCAGTAGGTACTTGGAGACGAAGAAGCTTGCACAGGAGTAGAGAAGCATTGGAGAGCTGCATCAAACCAGGCTCTGGACTGATGACCACAACAACACTTTTTAACGTCTGGCTCGGCTACGTAATTTCTGAAAATGCTCTCACTGATCGAATGAAACATATTAAAATAAACAAAAGTTACATGCGTCTTGTGCCCTCTCCACAGTTTTTATTTCCCATGGTCGGTGTTCCCCTGCATACAGTTGCCTGTGCTCGGTTGATGATCGGCACGTTAGTATCGCTTGGTCGTAGGAAACGATAGGATTAGTTTTTTAGGTATGTCCCATGTAACTGCAGTTTCAGGACTCCATTCCATCCGTTAATTCAATGATCAATATGCAGTTTCGTAGTTCGTTAAACTTCACGCCAACATGCTTTCCTTCTTCCTGTAATCTTTAATCACCAGTGCTCTGTGAGAGAATATAACTTCTATCGCTTTATAAAGTGTAAACCCTGATCGGTCGGTCTGTAGAACACTATTTAAGTTTCTGATGCGCAGTTTTCTCCTTAGGACAGTGACTAGGACTAATAATCAATTAATATTCATGGAGCTTCAGACGATTTGGCACTCAGGAACAGGTAGATAATATTGCGCATGGTATTTGTGCAACAGTTGGCTCCTAGCCACGGAAAGGCCTTGTTGTTAAGAGGAAGTCAGTCCCATCACAGAGCGGGCACAATTATTAACTTCTCGCTACGGAAATTAATTTGCGTCATCTTATTAAGCGTAACGGCAATTTCAAACAGATAGGGGTTGCCTCTTAACTCATTCAATCCCATTGCGCTTCTAGGTCACAAGTATTTTGTCATGCATAAGTCCTTTCTTTTGTCTATAGTCAAGAATCATGTAGTAGTGTGTTACCGTCAATTCTCTTGTTAGAAACAAAAAAGAATGAAGAGAAGGCGATCAAATATGTATCTTTTCTGTAGACATCCACAATGGACATAAATATCATGAAAAAAATCTTCATAGTCTCTTCGAGATTAAATGATTGGCTGATTCTCTCATGAATATAGATATGTGTGAAAAAGGCAAAGACAGGACTTCACTCTGCCAGTATGACTTGATATAAATCTACCGTTAGCTTCAGTGCTACAGACAACGCAATGGCAACAATTTGCAGCGTCTGCGTTTATATATTATTTTGTTCATTCTTATCACTACACAGTAACTTCGCAGATTTTACAGATTATATAGCCTTTAAAAAGCTCCCCTTTTTATCTATAGAGTGTCTGAAGGTGAACACTAAGTGATCGAAAGCAATTACAGCATTGCAAAATGGTCGTGTGATTTGTTTTATTTATTACATTTGTTTAGTCATCTGTGGTGTGCCAGGCTTTGATGCTTCCCACAGCGAATTTCTCTTGTGTGCGAACCTCTTCATCTTGCAACCTACGCTCTCAGTTATTTTCTGGATATATTACACTCTCCGTTTTCCTTTACAGCTTTTAATGACTGCAGCTTCCTCTTTTACCCCGGAAGTTATTCTGTGAAGTCACAATCCGATGCCCTACCATCCTATCCCTTCTTGTTGTCAGTTTTTCCACATGTTCCTTTCCTCTCCGATTCTGCGGAGAACCTCCTCATTCCTTACCTTATCAGTCCACCTAATTTTCAACATTCTTCTATAGCATCACATCTCAAATGCTTCGATTTTCTTCTTTTCCGGTTTCCCCACAGTCCATGTTTCAATGCCATATAATGCTGTGGTTCAAAGGTACATACTCAGGAGTCCCCTCTTCAAGTTCCCCCATGGTTGATACTAGTAGACTTCTCTTAGCCTTGGACTGCCCTTTCTTCAAGTGATAGTCTGTTTTTTTTATATTCTCCTTGCTACGTCCGTTAGGGGTTATTTTGCTCCCTAGGTAGCAGAATTCCTTAACTTCATGCTCACCAATCCTGCTGTTAAGTTTCTCGCTGTTCTCGTTTCTGCTAATTCTCATTACTTCCGCCTGTCGTAGATTTATTATTAAACCACATTTTGTACTCATTAGACTGTTCATTCCATTCAGCAAATCCTGTAATTCTTCTTCACCTTCACGGAGGATAACAATTTCATCAGTGACTCTCATCATTGACATCCTCTCACCTTGAATTTTAATTTCGCTCGACCTTTTCTTTTATTTCATATCAAAGCTTCTTCGATGTACAGATTGAACAGTAGAGACCAAAGACCCCCACTCCTGTCTCACACCCTTTTTAATCGGAACACTTCGTTCTTGGTCTTCCACTCTTATTATTCCCTCCTGCCTCTTGCACATGTTGTATGTAATCCTTATCTCCCTATAGCTTACTCCTATCTTCCCCAGAATTTCGAACATCTTGTACCATTTCAAACTGTCGAACGCTTTTCCCAAGTCGACGAATCCTATGATAGTGTCTTCATTTTTCTTTAGTCTTCCTTCCATTATCAACTGCAACGTCAGAACCGCCTGTCTGTGTCCTTTACTTTCCATAAAGCCAAACTGATAGACTCTAACAAATTCTCAATTCTTTTTTTCCACTGTTCTGTATGCTATTCTTGTCAGCAACTTTGATGCTTCATCTGTTAAGCTGACTGTGCGACAATTCTCGCACTTTTCGGCTCTTGTGATATTCAGAATTGTGTGGATGGTATTTCTCCGAAAGTTTGATGAAATATCGCCAGCACATCCATTCTACACACCGACTTGCATAGTCTTTTTTCCACTTCCACCTATGATTTTAGAAATTCTTATGGAATGTTGTTTATCGTTTCCGTTTTACTCCTTCTTAATTCTTGTAAAGCTCTTTCAGATTCTGATTCTAATACTGGATACCTTATCTCTGCTATTTCGACTCATGTCTCTTCTTCTATCACGTAATCAGAAAGATCTTCCCTTCATAGAGGCCTTCAATTATTCTTTCCATTTACACGCCATCTTCTCCGCATTTAATAGTGGAATTCCCACTGCACTTTTATTATTGCCTCCCTTGCTTTTAATTTCACCGGAGGTTGTTTTGAATTTTTTATATGCTGAGTCAGTACTTCTGATAGTCATTCCTTTTGCGATTTATTCACATTTTTCATGTAGCCATTTCGCTTATACTTCCTATTTATTTCATTTCTCAGCGACTTTTATTTCTGTATTCCTGAATTTCCCAGAACATTTTGCAATCCTTCTTTCATCGACTAACTGAGGCATTTCTTCTGTTACGTAGGGTTTCTTCGCAATTACTTTCTTTGCATCCGCCATTTTCTGTCCAACTTCTGTGACTGCCCTTTTATTGAATGCTCATTGCTCTTCAACTGAACTGCCTACTGAACTTCAAGCGTATCTCTTCATTCCTTAGTACTTCCGTACCCCAATTTTTAAACAGTGATTTAAAATTCAGCCTACTCTTTATCACTACTAAGTAGTGTCTGGGTCTATAACTGCTCCTGGGTACGCCTTTCAATACAGTATGTGATTTCGGAATCTCTGCCTGACCATAATGTAATCTAATTGGAAGCTTCCGGAATCTCCCGGCCTTTCCAAGTATACCTCTTCCTCTTGTGATTTCTGAACGAATATTCACCCTTACTAGCCAAAACTTATTGCAGAACTGTCCGCCTCGATAGCTGACTGGTCAGCGTTCCGGATTGCCGTCATAAGGGGCCTGGGTTCGATTCCCGGCTGGGTCGGGGATTTTCCCCGCTAGGGACTGGGTGTTGTGTTGTCTTCATTATCATTTCATCCCCATCCGGCGCGCAGGTTGCCCAATGTGGCGTCGAATGTAATAAGAGCTGCACCGAGGTGACCGGACCTGCCCCGTAAGGGACCTCCCAGCCAACGACGCCAAACGCTCATTTCCATTTCCATTGCAGAACTGAATTTATCTTTCTCCTTTCTCATTCCTAGTACCAAGCCCATTTCCTCCCTTAACCCTCCCTTCCACTCCATTCCCTAAAACCGCATTCCAATCTTCCAAGGTAATTTTATCTACCTATAAGTACTGAATTACCCGTTCAATATCCTCAATACTTTCTCTACCTCTTGCTCCCCGGCTTGCGACGTCGACATGCATACCTGAAATATCGTCATCGGTGTGGTTTTGCTGTCATTTTGATGAGAACAACCCTATCACTGAACTGTTCACAGTAACGCACTCTCTGCCCCACCTTCCTATTCATAACAAATCCTACTCCCGTCATAACGTAGTCTGCTGTTGTTGATATTACCCTATATTCACCTGAACAGAAATCCTTGTCTTCTTTCCATTTCACTTCACTCGCCCCTAGTATATCTAGTTTGTGCCTTAGCATTCCCCTTTTCAGACTTTCTAGGTTTATACCATGATCAAGTTTCTGAAATCCCACGTCCCGAATAGTAGAACGTTATCCTTCCAAAGGTTATTGAATATTTTTCTCATAGTCACTGCCTCCTGGAAGTCCTCTCCCGGAAATTCCAGTGTAGGACTAGTCCGGAATCTTTAGCCAATGGAAAGATCATCATGTCACTTTTTGAGCTATAGGCCTCGTGTAATGTGAATAAACATTGTGTGTCTTTAATGCAGTGATTTCCATTGTCTTCCGTGTCCTTATGCCGTTCATCACTGCTGATTCTTTCGTCTTTAGGGGCAGCTTGCCACCCCACGGTCAAGAGAATGCCCTGAACCTCTGTTCACTCCTCTGCCCTCTTTGACATGGCCGTTGGCTGAATGAGGATGACTTCTTATGCTGGATGTCTACGGTCGCCATTGATGATGATCTTATTGACAATGTGAGCTGTGGCAGGATTCGAAGCTAGGACAGAGGGCGTTCAGATTACAAATCAAACTCACTACCCCTATACCACTCGTTCCATCGTACACCATGTTTAGTCCGAGTATTTCGTTCTAGTTATTCCAGTCTTATTGTTCCATCTTGGTTCATGTACAGAATGTATGTTACTGATCTTTCGCTATGGCCTACTCCTACTTTTCTCAGTATTTCGAACAACTGGAACCATTTTACATTGTCAAGCATCTTTTCCAAGTCGACAAACACTATGAAAGCGTCTTGAGTTCTCTTCAATCTTCCTTCCATTATCAACCGGAATGCCAGAACTGCCTCTCGGGTACGTTTACCTTTTCTGCAACCAAACTCATCGTCATCTAATAGATTCTCAATTTTCTTTTGCAGTTTTATGTAGATTATCCTTATGAGCAATTCGGATGCATCAGGTCTTAAACTGACTGTGCAGTATTTCTCTAACTTATCAGCTCTTTCTGTCTTCGGAATCTGATAGTATGCCTCAGGCACTGTAGACATCAAGTTTGATACACGTTTCGTTGTCACTTCCCTTATGATTTTGGAAATTCCTATTAAATGTTAGCTATCCGTTCTGCCTTATTGAATCTTAAGTCACTCAAATGTTCTTTAAACTCTGACTCTAATATTGGGTCTCCTTTGTCTTCCATATCGACTGCAGTTTCTTCTTCTATCTGGACGTCAGACAGGTCCCCCGCCCCACAGAGATCTTCAGTGTACTCCTGATACGCATTCGCTCTATTCCTCTGAGTTTAACAGTGGAATTCTCAAGGAACTCCTAATGCTGTCGCTCTTGCTTTTAATTTAATTGAAGGTTGTTTTGCCTTTTCTATGTGCTGAGTCTGACCTTCACGCGATCATTTCTTTTTCTATTTCATTACATTTCTCCTGCTGCCATTTCACATTGGCTTTCGTGCATTTCCAGTTCATTTTGTTCCTAAGTGATTTATGTTGCTGTTTTCGTCTCCTTCCCTGGCAGTGTGTTATACGTCGCAAAAAAGAACATAGTTATTATTGCGGCCAATACCAGACATCGGCCTGTTTACAACTCACAAGGAACCCCTTTAATGCGAGTTCGCAAAAGGCAGATGATGTTTACGGAATTCGACGCCTCACGTATCGTATAGCAAGCAACCACAACATTGGCTGCTGATGGCAGCAGGAGGTGGGACTGTATGTATCCAGTGGTGAGCAGAACATGAGACTTCGGAGCAAATTGAACTGCTTAGCCGACGAGTAACTCACAACACTGATACAGTGCTAGTGGTGTTGGTACAAAGCAGAGCAATGGCATGATAACCAAAGCAAACATTGCATTATATCTACAAAAATAGTTGCCGAAGTTGACATTTTGTCAGAAAGGAATCCAAGGAATTTCGCAGAGTGAGAAAGAAGTGCCAGGTGAAATATTAGGTTTTCCACAAGATGAGTCAGTGGAATGTGTGGTGTCGTATTAGGTCGACTGTGCGGACATCGAAGATGAGTGCAGTGATGACGATACATGCTTAACATGTGAAAGTGATAATGAAACAGGTGTCGAGCCATATAGTTCATCATCCTTGTCGGACAGGAGGCCAAAAACCATGTGTCCAGGGAAACATAGTAAATGAAAATAATTGTTCAAGTAGCGAATACTAAACACTGTCACATACATGGAAGATCATCTACAACATAGTAAAAAAAACGATAATTAACAGATATGGAATAAGTATGCAGCAAGAAAAACTAGGATATTCAAGGGAGGACAAGGCACAGTCGTTAAAAAAAATCTGATGTTTGCGCGTTTCAAGCATATTCGATACAATTTACAGGATGTGCATGATAGTGACCTATTACGTTACGAACATAAAAATTGCGCGAGACTTGTATTACATTGGTTTTAATGGAAGCAGAGGATGGTTACATAACTTTAAACAGTTCTACAGAACTGGAAGATGTAAGATAACGAAATCTCAAACAAAGCGTCAGCTTAACAATGCACAAACTGCGGAATCCGAGCGAAAATTTGTAGATGAGATAAACAAAGTTATCGCATCGCTTAGTAAGGAATTTGTTTTCAACCCCGACCAGTCCGGATTTGAAGATGAAATGCAAATGAAAGGAACACTGGAAATCAGAGGTACCAAGAGGTCTCTGTCAAAATCAGCTAATATCAACGCCGTGACGCATTTGTATACAGTAATGGCGACTGTTAATCTATATGGTCAATTGGCTGGAAATCAGAGCTATCAAGAGAATTCTACCAAAATTACCTAACATCAATGCCATGACGGATTCATATACAGTACTGTCGGCTGTTAATCTGGGTGGTAAATTGGTTGGAAAGCTATTTATTGAGCTGCGAGAAGTTGACGATGCCCTGCCCCCTACGGTTGTTTGCAGTGCTCATGATCTTGCAAGGGCAGTAGGAAGTACTAGCGTCTGAGCAAGCAAGAATGGAAAAATGGGCTTAAGAAAACTATAACTATGGTATGAGCACAGCTTTTTCCCAATAGCTGATTGAAAAAAAAACTTGATTTTGCATGATTTCTGTTATGCGTATAAAAATCATACTCTTTTACAGTAAACTATCCCTCCCGAAAAGTGTGTGACAGCAGTTCATACCATCTGGAACCATTCAGCCTCTGGATGTTCGCTTTTTCCGTGCCCATAAAACATCTGCAGCTACACCTTAAACGATAGCCAGTTCCGGTGGCCAAGCGGTTCTAGGCGCTTCAGTCCGGAACCGCGCGACCGCTACGGTCGCAGGTTCGAATCCTACCTCGGGCATGGATGTGTGTGATGTCCTTAGGTTAGTTAGGTTTAAGTAGTTCTAAGTTCTAGGGGTCTGATGACCTCAGATGTTAAGTCCCATAGTGCTCAGACCCATTTGAACCATTTGATAGCCAGTTCACTGTAATTTCCACGACGGACTGTTTCGCATCCGGTTGCATACCATCACATCCCATTATTTGTCACCATCCATGTACGCCAATATGATTGTGTTATGCAGTCTTTAAAAGTGGATACCAAGCTGAACGTCCTGCACGATTTTTAATTCCCAAGGTGTTCGCCTCCGATTTTGATCATCGTGGGGCGCTATTTTTCATTCGGTGTTTATGATTCAAGTTAATGGTTTGTTTTGAACATTTGTAGATTGTCGACGCTGTCCATTTTGTGGAGTGTACTACATACATTCCACAGAAGGTTTGTCTCTGCGTCTCCTGGACAGTCATTTTCTATCGCCCTTCGTGCACGTGGTGAGTCATTAGCAGTTAATATCTTCCCTGTCATAACGGTTAACACAACATTTTCACATGAGCCTTACTCAAGACTGAACTTGTGACCTCGCTCTAGAGGGGTTCCTTGTCAGTGAGGGCTACTGGTGATATGTATGTATCACGGCAGTCAGATGCTGCTGATTGGCTGGCGGGCAAATGCGATAGGGCGACCACTGCTAGTGGCAGAGGTACACAGGAGGAGCCGCAGGTCCCCGTGGGGAGCTGGTTTGCTGGGTTGCCGGCCAGCAGGCCAGCAGGGCGGGCAGTGCGCCAGGCGCGGCCGCAGACGTCCATCGCCGGCCAAGAGGGCAGTGCGGCCCACTCCACGCAGGCGGGCTATTTCACGCTCGCTGCGCCGTACGGACCGCCACGCCACAACCTCTCCTACTCTATCTTACCTGGCCTCCTTACATGATTGCCCCTACCGCTACCTCAACTGCAAATATTTGGCTCTCTGAATCGTGCCGCCTTCCAGGCATTTCTCCTGCACAATTGACGTTAGTTAACTCATCGCAGTAGCAACAGTAAATTACCATGCTGACTTTGTCATTGTCATCATCAACTTCTAAAACCAATGCCTGGTCACTTCGACCACAGCTTTTAATTTACCCCTTTAGTTTCACTCTCTTGATAAGCTCTGAGTTCTAATTAGGACTGAAGCAATGTTACCGGGTTCCTCTACGACCTTTCAATGGAGCAATTTCCCTTAAAAAAAACGTGATTTATTTTTTAATCAAAACGCATATCCTCTAAGTTTTATGTTGCCCCTTAAAATTTCCTAGGTATTGATTCCGTTTGATTATTTTCTTTAATGACCTCCATTCTTTTCCTCTGCTTTTAGTTCATTCTGATGATTCTTCTATATCGGTAATTCTGTCACTACTGGCTGTTCTATGTACCTGTTACTTAGCGTTATTTGAATTTCAAGCTTGTTGTTATGTGTTTAAAGGGAACATGAATATAGTTGGTTAGCCCAGTACCATATTGTACTTCGTTCTTTCTTTACGACTGTAATGCAATATTTGCGTTTTTCTGAAGGAGTGTAGTTAACTTGGAACAGTACGTTGCTATTTCAGTGATCGGTTTAATATCCCTTCCCTCCGTGAGATGGAGGACATGTACTTTGCACATAACCATCGGTATTGCACACTCCTACTACGAATAGTGTGATAAGCATAAAGTCTGCGTCTACTTTCATCTACACAGGGTGGTCTTGTTCAGCCATATGACAGGAACCATCATTCGAAGCAAAAAAGCATAGTAAACATCGCCTCTATAATGCATACTCTGAGATCTATTAGCTCTTTTTCAACTTCGATACTGTGAGACAAATCTCGTCTACTGCAGGCTCTTTGCTTTCAATTTTTTGAGGTGGGGTAGTATGGACCAAAACGAGAAAAAAAGTCCAGTAAACACGGGTAAACACGGGCTCTAAAATTCGTATCTTCACAGCTATGTGCACTTGGTCATCTCTTCCACAGAACTAGTGGTCATAGCTTTTAAGGTACGCATTTTGGAGCTCTTGTTTGAGAGACAAATCTTTTTCTTGTTTTCGTACATATTATCTCTTTTCTAAGCATGAAAGGCAAAGAGCTTGCAATAGAGATTTGTTTTACGCTATTGAAGAAGAAGAAGAAGAAGAGCTCGTAGATATTTAGGTATATAGAGGCTATATTTAGTAGGTTTTTCTTCCTTCAAATGATCGTTCTTGTCATATCACTGGCTAATGGACATTCCTCCTGGGACACCCTGTTGTATTCAAGCATCACAGTCTTAATGCTCGTTGTTTACCATTAAATTAATTCCATGATTTCAATCGTTCCCGCTGTTGGTACACTCATCAAATTGTATTTAATGTACTGGGTTCCTCGGCATTGTACTTTAACGTAAACACTGAGATGAAGCCTATTTTTCCATTCTTCTATTGATTTCATTTTTTTACTAGTATTCATATCCAACGCTTAAGTTGCCTTGGAATTTTTTAAGACGCAAAAACAAATCAGGCGTAATCAGACTGTTTGTTTACCGCTTCATGTTTGCGGACATGTTACGCATTTAGATCTCGCGTTGGACACCACTGGACGGGCCAAAACAAATGATTCAGCCCACTGATCAAGTGAACTATCGCGCGGTAGTTCCATTCCTACATTTGATGGAGCACGATGCTGCAACTATGCACGCCGAGTTGCTGGAAGTATACGACAACAAGGTGCCACTATATGACACACTGGTCAGACATAAAGTGGCGCCATCTGTCTGCGAAGAACCGTGGAATGAAGGAAAAATGGGGATTTCACAGGAGGCGATGGTGGTAAAAGGGAAAAGCCAGTTAAGAATCACTTTTCAACATCTTGCACGAAATTATGAACATGATGAACATCGCCGGCCTTTGTTGTTAAGTGACTGCTCACACCCACCCGCGAAGTCAGCCGGAATGAGGTAGAAATGAAAATGTTGTGACTGTGTCGACTGTGTCAGACCGATTCAGATGACTTCTATGACAGCCAGTCATCATGGACGAGTACTTCGTATCCTTCTGACATTTGTAGGAGGGAGTAAAGCAAACAGTGAAAGCATGTGGACTCTTCATAGGCGAAAACCCATCAAAGAGAAAGCTGACGCTATGTGTACTCTCAAATATCACGGTGTGATACTAACAGTTCATACTCGGAAGAGGCAAACCGTCTTCATAAAAAAAAAACCCGAAATCTCCTGAAGAGACTACTGCACGCTGTTAAGAAGAAGAGTCGCCGGAAGGGAAGCTGTGCAAGTAGGGCGCTTTTTCTCCACGACAACACAACTGTTGATTCTACACAGGACGCAATCATACTTCTTTGTGTCCACCCCATCTCCCTCGTTTTCCCGTGACGAGGCAGGCAGTGATTTCTCTCTTTTTCCTTACATGAAGAAATCATTGCGTGGTGGCATTCAAACATTGACAAAGAGGTGATTTTCGAAGTGGAACGTCTTCTGAACGGCTAAAATGCAGAGTACCACAACCTAGGTTTTTTCTAAATCAGGCATTGTCTGGACGATGGTCTCACTTTGAAGGGTGAATGTACAAGAACGAAAGACTTACCCCATGTGTATATTCCCAAGCTGTGTCAATTCATTGTGGAAGATCAATTGGCAGAGTAATAAAGAATATTTTCCCTCTTATTCGTCAGACGAATGGTGGGAATCGAAATTTCTCTTCTAAATATTCCCACATTTCTCTCACGAAAGGAGAATAAAACAGAAGAAAATTCGTGAGGGTAGTGACCAGTCTATCATTCCTTTAATTAGCTGCATTAAAAATACAAAAATTTACACGATGCTGATCAATAATCGATCTAGTTCTGTGCTTGGTGGATTAGTATACAAGGTGTCTAAAATTAAACTTACGCTTCTCGAGAGGCACGCATGAAAAACTAGTAACCTTAGGTGAATGAAACTTTTTTAAAAACATTTGCAAGGACACGTGGCAGAGAAATAACGAATAAACTATTGAAAAATTTACAATTTGATTTCCAAATGAGAGTCTAACATTATTTAACTGCGTATCATGTTTACGTTCCTGGTTACAAACGTTGGTGAATGTGACGACCATCTTCATCCAAGACAGCCTGGCCATAAAAAATATTACTATACTGTTGTGTGGCTTTTCGAACGGTGGACAATGGAATGTTGAACTATCTTAACAGCTCGTGCATTACTTGAAGATCGCACATTTCGTCCAGGTTTCTGTCTTGGAAATAGTAATTTCTTCCACCATTTCTGGTCCATTTGGCCGTCGGGCTCTCCCAGCAGAAATTCACAAATTGCGAGTTAAATCAAATTTCCAAATCATGCTCAACCCCAGTGTGGAATGAGGACCTCTCCGCATTCTTTTAATCTGTCTATACTTATGATGAGCAGCAGCATTGTTTTTATACGAGTGAAGCTCTGTCGAGACCCATGTTGACTGTCTGCAACTGTATTGCACATTGATGCTTCTGTTTCAACCCTATGTAACTGTAGCAGTACCGTCACCTAATGGCAAGTCACGACACTAACACTACTAACAACGCAAATTCTTCAGCGCATATTCTAAACATCATTCCTTTAAATTTGGATACCCATCAGTAAATACTTTTCAGCCTACACTCTCTCAAGTAGTGAAAGTTAATTGCAAATACACTGTATATAATTGTGATATTTTCAATTACTAATTATTACCGTGTCACGCTGAAGTGATCTGCCTGCTTTACTGCATATGAAATTCCGGCAGATGGTATCGGAAACAGAGGCAAACATCCCTGCCCATGAGCAAGCAATCAGTTGAGTGCTGCCGTGACACGCAGTCGTATAAACATAACATACAGGATAGTCAAACATGGCTTTTTTCTCAGTTACATACTTGAAAGTGACTGTAGCTAGGCACAGGGGGGCCAGGAATCTCTATATAACATTCAAACATGAACAATGAACGTACAGTGTTATGCAGTATTGACATAATTTCTTCCCTTAATATGTAGTTTGAAGATAACTCGTGTGTTTGTGCATTAGTAACCACAAACAACAAACAACTCCAAGAGGAACGAGTCAAGACTAAACTTATCCAAAGTTATAAAATCCCCTCACACCCCCTAATGATTTAAATGTCGACTGGATGCTAAATTATATGCTACGTAGTTACAACGGAGGTCACCCAACAGTAGGCAAGATATGCCTTTATTTACGTTACGCCAAATTTTACGGGAAGAAGCGATTTTTTACGAAACTGGGATAGTACACCATAACTGTAGGCCGTGCTAGTGATGAGCTGAAACTCTCTGGCCATATAAGACTACTGCCTGTTCGGAGCAGTCAACCGTGTAAGAAAGTAACGGAGATATTTCAGAGATGTGCTGATGTTATCAGCCAGCAGTTTATAATGCTGCTGTGACTACGTATATAAGACAGTATTAATTCCTGCTCCGTTAAGTTCACTAAAAATACGAATTAATTAATTGGAGTTTATAGGGCGTTCATAGGGCCGACACTAGCCCAAACATCTTTTATAGAACAGTTGAAGGCGTAGGTGCTCATCTATGATGATATATTAAAATAACAGTTTCTGTTTACTCTAAATTTCTGGAAAGCTTCAGATCATAGTGATACTAATACATATTTCGTGTGATAAAAGTACTGATTCGTGCGTCCTCGTTCCTGCGTTTTACGAGTACTATTCATTCACGTGAAGATGACTCCAATATTCTCGCCATTGTTGTCTGACGCAGGCTGCAGCCGCTATTGTTGCCTCACCTGCAGTGATCAATATACAATTTTTAACTGCAGTGAAATTTTAACAACGTTTAGTTAAAGATCTACAAATGCAAAGCTAATGTGAATTTGAAAGTCTGACGCCAGAAAATGTAGTTAGTTTGAATAAGGAGATTCTTCAGCATTACCAAATTGACAGTTTCAACCAAACCTCGTTCCAAGCTAACATCATATTTGCCACACAGACGAAATGAAACCACTTTTGGTGGAGAAAAACGCAATGGAAGTGAGTCAGAATTCATAAAGGTTTTAGAGTCCATAACGTTGACTATCAAAGTTTTATATTTAGATGTCGTATTGGAAGGAAAGCGTAATCTAAATGAAGTCGGTTTTTATCAATAGCTCTTAATCGAAGGAGAAGCTGAAGTACTTCCTTTGGTAGTCAGAGTCAGTTTATCAGGAGAACGCATGAAAGAACTTTTCCGGCAGTTGAGGATCAGAGAATGTCTGATTTCTGTTATATTTTCTCCATTTCTCTCTTTGTTCGTTTCCTTACGCCTTCACCAGCACTATTTTTCTTCTTGCTTCCCACGATATTCAATAACTAACAGTCAAATATTACTATCCACACTTATAACAATAAGAATATTAATCATTTAATTTAGGCTATGAGATAAGATTATTACCATGATTAAGAAATGAACATTCGAGTGGCTACGAGTGATTTCCAAATAGAATCTACTGTATTTGATTATCATAGATGAGGAACGGTCTGGTTGCAGTATACCAACAGAGAGTTTGTCATTACATTGCATTTTCAACAATTAAACCATTGACATCAAAGCGCTTTACACACTGTTAATAGACAGCGCTCCCCGAAGTACTGTAGCTTCGGATGTTATGGAAAAATGGAAAATTTTTATAGATGGATAAACCCGAAAGAGGCTGCCTCACCTCACATGAGCGATGAACTTTAATTCAAAACTTCAGCGACGAGAAGCCATAACATCATTGTAACAGGTCAGTTTCATTTCGTAATAGAGAGTGAATGATTCACAAGAACACTTATCAGCTCTCTGATATGCGGTAACGCAACAAGCTGAAGCACTGAAAGGTATTCTTGCGAAACAATGAGCGATGAAGAGCGCTGATGATCCTTAAAAGTAGGCCACATACAGTCATCGCCGGGCCGCCATAACGTCACTGCCTCAGATACGCACTAATAAATACTCAGGATTCCGAGTCTTTGTGTAAATCATCATATTGTCAGATCGAATATAATAAATTGTATTGAGACCGAAAAGCTTATGTCAGTGAATCAGTATGATTTCAGAAATCATCGCTCGTGCGAAATTCAGATTACCGTTTCCTCACATGAAATAGTGCTAATCACGGATGAAGGGCAACACGCAGATTCCATTCTTCCAGATTTCCGGAAAGCGTTTGACACAGTGCCCCATTGCAGGCTGTTAAAGGAGGTACGGGCATATGGAATGGGTTCACAGATATATGAGTGGCTCGAAAACTTCTTAAGTTATAGAACGCAGCATGTTGAGCTCGATGGCGTGTGTTCACCAGGTACAAGCTGCTGCTTCTCTCAGGTACTGTAGTTAGTCGTAGACATCCTCTGTCTTTGTTGGTGCGAAGACTTTGCTGTAAATTATGTACATACCATGCAGAAATGCTGAGAGATACCTGAGCCCACCCCTACGATGTCAACGAAAGTGCTCTGATAATTCGCTGTCTCCCAGTCAGACTCACCGTCAGACAGGCTATGACGTTCGCCGCCGAGGCGTGCTACCCAGTGGACAACGTGAGTACATGATCCACATGCCATGGTTGAGGTCTGTCAGAGTTTTCGCTGAGACAGCATCATCAAGATCGGAGAGCGCGTTACGACGCTGGCACCCTGCTCGCCGATACAGAGAAGAACATATGACTGTGAACTGTAATGAAAAAAAGCCTGCATCTCGTGGTCGTGCGGTAGCGTTCTCGCTTCCCACGCCCAGGTTCCCGGGTTCGATTCCCGGCGGGGTCAGGGATTTTCTCTGCCTCGTGATGGCTGGGTGTTGTGTGATGTCCTTAGGTTAGTTAGGTTTAAGTAGTTCTAAGTTCTGGGGGACTGATGACCATAGATGTTAAATCCCATAGTGCTCAGAGCCATTTGTTTTTTGGTAATGAAAAAATTATTGTTCTGCTAAAGTTGTATCGTTAGCTACCAGCCACCGACTGTCCTGCTCCACCACACTCCCATCTCCGTCATCTACATCTACATCTACATCCATAGTCCCCAAGCCACCTGAGGGTGTGTGGCGGAGTGTACCTTGAGTACATCTACCGGTTCTTCCTTCTATTCCAGACTCGTATTGTTCGTGGAAAGAAGGATTGTCGGTATGCATCTGTGTGGGCTCTCATCTCTCCGATTTTATCCTCGTGGTCTCTTCGAGAAATATACGTAGGAGGGAGCAATATGCTGCTTGACTCTTCGGTGAAGGTATGTCCTCGAAACTTTAACAAATGCCCGTACCGACCTACTGAGCGTCTCTCCTGCAGAGTCTTCCACTGGAGTTTATCTATCATCTCCGTAACGCTTTCACGATTACTAAATGATCCTGTAACGAAGCGCGCTGCCCTCCGTTGGATCTTCTCCATCTCTTCTATCAACCCTATCCGGTACGGATCCCACACTGCTGAGCAGTGGGCAAACAAGCGTACTGTAACCTACTTCCTTTGTTTTCGGATTGCATTTCCTTAGGATTCTTCCAATGAATCTCAGTCTGGCATCTGCTTTACCGACGATCAACTTTATATGATCATTCCATTTTAAATCACTCCTAATGCCTACTCCCAGATAATTTATGGAATTAACTGCTTCCAGTTGCTGACTTGCTATTTTATAGCTAAATGATAAAGGATCTATCTTTCTATGTATTCGCAGCACATTACACTTGACTACATTGAGATTCAATTGCCATTCCCTGCACCATGCGTCAATTCGTTGCAGATCCTCCTGCATTTCAGTACAATTTTCCATTGTCACAACCTCTCGATACACCACAGCATCATCTGCAAAAAGCCTCAGTGAACTTCCGATGTCATCCACAAGGTCATTTATGTATATTGTGAATAGCAACGGTCCTATGTCACTCCCCTGCGGCACACCTGAAATCACTCTTACTTCGGAAGACTTCTCTCCACTGAGAATGACATGCTGCGTTCTGTTATCTAGGAACTCATCAATCCAATCACACAATTGGTCTGATAGTCCATATACTCTTACTTTGTTCATTAAACGACTGTGGGGAACTGTATCGAACGCCTTGCGGAAGTCAAAAAAGACGGCATCTACCTGTGAACCCGTGTCTATGGCCCTCTGAGTCTCGAGGACGAATAGCGCGAGCTGGGTTTCACACGACCGTCTTTTTCGAAACCCATGCTGATTCCTACAGAGTAGATTTCTAGTCTCCAGAAAAGTCATTACACTCGAACATAATACGTGTTCCAAAATTCTACAACTGATCGACGTTAGAGATATAGGTCTATAGTTCTGCACATCTGTTTGACGTCCCTTCTTCAAAACGGGGATGACCTGTGCCCTTTTCCAATCCTTTGGAACGCTACGCTCTTCTAGAGACCTACGGAACACCGCTGCAAGAAGGGGGGCCAAATTCCTTCGGGTACTCTGTGTAAAATCGAACTGGTATCCCATCACGTCCAGCGGCCTTTCCTCTTTTGAGCGATTTTAATTGTTTCTCTATCCCTCTGTCGTCTTTTTCCATATCAAACATTTTGTCATCTGTGCGACAATTTAGAGAAGGAACTACAGTGCAGTCTTCCTTCGTGAAACAGCTTTGGAAAAAGACATTTAGTATTTCGGCCTTTAGTCTGTCATCCTCTGTTTCAGTCATGCCGGCAACAGTGTAGTCTCCACCCAAGCCCATACACTATATTCACACAGCATTTGAGAATGAGAGCAATGTCCGGCTTCCAACAGACTATACACATAATTTTAAACCCTTCCGCAACTTTTCCCGCTAATACCATTGCCACACACGCCCCCAACACCTCCCCCATCCCAAAAAATTATCGATCACTACCTTTGCGCCGTTCATGTAGTAAATATCCAGCATCAGACGTGACGTTTTAATTCATTATTCCTTTACTATCAACTCAATTCGCAGCACATTTTGCCTACAGTAACCAGATATACCACTAATTTTACTTGCAAAATTACTTCACTATACGACCCGAAGATTAGGAGAGATAACGTCAAAAACATATAGAGGCGTGGAAAACTAGCTTTTCTTAATTTGGAACGGAAATGTAGTGGCAACTACTGCCACCGAATGTATCAGGATGACCAAATGTAGCAGGAAGAGGTAGAAGGCACCGTATTAAGACTTGTCCGAGCTTTCCAAATGATTTATTGTTTCCAACTACAGTGCCGTCTTTCCTTCGGTCTGTGTCACTGGGTCCTGCAACGTTGAGGACACCACTTCACTGTCTGCAAAATGGCTTGGCGGAGAATCGCTGCCTCAGTGACCCGTGCACGCACTGTGTGTCGGCCTTGTACGCCAGTGGAGTTGCGGCATCGTCAGGATGCCGGCAGTTGACTCAGCGGTCTGTATCCCTGCCGACTCAGCGCCGCTCGTTGTGAGCCGCAGGCGGCTAGCTGCGTGCTTCTCGCCGGCGTGGCTGAGATCACGGCGCCAACAAGCGTCCGTGATCCGACATCCGAATCTGCGGCCCTCGCCTCAGGATGCCTCTGGCGTGTGTTGGAAGCCACGACGGCTGCCTGCGGTAGCGTGCTGTGAAGGAGCCCGCTGCTGGCTTCCTGCAGACCCCACGTTGGCCTCACGAGTGTTGAACCAGCGACCAGCCATAGACTGGAATGCTTGCGCCCCATCTGCTGCTGCATGCAGCTAGTGGTGTGACACGCCCCGCCTCTAGAAACTCGCACCTATTTATACGCGGCTGTGTGCCTCTGTTTTGCCGTATGCGCTGCTTCACATCATGTACTCATAACACGCTAGGTTGGCCAGTGGGCCCCTTCTGCCTCTGATTTGCGACATACCAAACCGCTACGTACTCTCTTTCAGCAATATGACAGCCCTGTGGCCTCTACTCTACTTCGCAACTGTTGGTATGCGTAACTCAATGAAATCCAGCCCACACCTGGCTGTAACTTGTGCTCAGAATATTGCACAAAACTAACTTTCCTTATCCTAAACGGTGGTGCTGCTACACAAACTACACAGACACATTCACTCATTTTTAAAGTAATCAGATGTTTGAAGCAGTTTTACATATGGAAGTTCGATTCTTTAAAGAATCAGGGGGTTTAACTAGTTGACATCTAATTCTTCCTGTCATTACGATGCAACAAGAACACTGTTTCTAAGACTTACGGAAACAATAATCTATGGGGTATTCGTCTAGGATATCGTCTATGATATTCTTAATAAAAAGGCTAAAACTATGCATTACAATGACTAGAGACGTATTGTAAGTCGGAAGGATTGGAGGTACCAGTACCCATGGCATCACAGCTCAGAATACGACCCATACTAGTACATTTAAGTAAGACTAGTCAGTATAGTTGGGATGAGTGTACGATTACATAGTGGACCAAAGATAGTGAAACGTGGTTAGGTTAGAAACATGCACTTCCTTTTTTTCAAATTTTGATATTTTCCTGTTTCTTTGTCATGAGTATGTTTTCCCTCCCGTAACTGTTGTATATGGTTTTTTAATATTTTGCACGCTAGCTCTTCCATGGAGTTGACATCTGATATGGTCTCACATATGATCTGTCGGGACAGATCTTGGAATGTCACTGGCTACTTGAGTATCTGAACATCATGCACACAGTTCATAGAGACACATGCCAAGTTCAAAGGAGCATTGTCCTGTTGAAAACTGGCAGCACAATACTGACACGTGAGAGATAACTCATGAGGATGCACGATATCCCTGACTACTGTTTTGCTGTCAGAGTTACCTCGGTCACTACCAGCCGTGACCTGAAGTCATATCTGATGCTACTCCACACAATTAGGTCAGGACGGAACACCGCTGTGATTCACCAGAAAATTGGAAGAGCAGGACCTCCGCTGAGGTCGCCTCCATGCTCGCCCGCGATATCAATCCGGAGCAGTGCAAAACCGCAATTTATCACTGAACACAGTGACATCGTTCATCAGCTGTCCAGGCATCCCAGCCATGGTACCAATTCAAACACAGAAAATATTATTGAATAAATTTTTTCTGGCTTTGTGACCGCACTGTCAATATACATTCCTGGAAATTGAAATAAGATCACCGTGAATTCATTGTCCCAGGAAGGGGAAACTTTATTGACACATTCCTGGGGTCAGATACATCACATGATCACACTGACAGAACCACAGGCACATAGACACAGGCAACAGAGCATGCACAATGTCGGCACTAGTACAGTGTATATCCATCTTTCGCAGCAATGCAGGCTGCTATTCTCCCATGGAGACGATCGTAGAGATGCTGGATGTAGTCCTGTGGAACGGCTTGCCATGCCATTTCCACCTGGCGCCTCAGTTGGACCAGCGTTCGTGCTGGACGTGCAGACCGCGTGAGACGACGCTTCATCCAGTCCCAAACATGCTCAATGGGGGACAGATCCGGAGATCTTGCTGGCCAGGGTAGTTGACTTACACCTTCTAGAGCACGTTGGGTGGCACGGGATACATGCGGACGTGCATTGTCCTGTTGGAACAGCAAGTTCCCTTGCCGGTCTAGGAATGGTAGAACGATGGGTTCGATGACGGTTTGGATGTACCGCGCACTATTCAGTGTCCCCTCGACGATCACCAGTGGTGTACGGCCAGTGTAGGAGATCGCTCCCCACACCATGATGCCGGGTGTTGGCCCTGTGTGCCTCGGTCGTATGCAGTCCTGATTGTGGCGCTCACCTGCACGGCGCCAAACACGCATACGACCATCATTGGCACCAAGGCAGAAGCGACTCTCATCGCTGAAGACGACACGTCTCCAATCGTCCCTCCATTCACGCCTGTCGCGACACCACTGGAGGCGGGCTGCACGATGTTGGGGCGTGAGCGGAAGACGGCCTAACGATGTGCGGGACCGTAGCCCAACTTCATGGAGACGGTTGCGAATGGTCCTCGCCGATACCCCAGGCGCAACAGTGTACCTAATTTGCTGGGAAGTGGCGGTGCGGTCCCCTACGGCACTGCGTAGGATCCTACGGTCTTGGCGTGCATCCGTGCGTCGCTGCGGTCCGGTCCCAGGTCGACGGGCACGTGCACCTTCCGCCGACCACTGGCGACAACATCGATGTACTGTGGAGACCTCACGCCCCACGTGTTGAGCAATTCGGCGGTACGTCCACCCGGCCTCCCGCATGCCCACTATACGCCCTCGCTCAAAGTCCGTCAACTGCACATACGGTTCACGCCCACGCTGTCGCGGCATGCTACCAGTGTTAAAGACTGCGATGGAGCTCCGTATGCCACGGCAAACTGGCTGACACTGACGGCGGCGGTGCACAAATTCTGCGCAGCTAGCGCCATTCGACGGCCAACACCGCGGTTCCTGGTGTGTCCGCTGTGCCGTGCGTGTTATCATTGCTTGTACAGCCCTCTCGCAGTGTCCGGAGCAAGTATGGTGGGTCTGACACACCGGTGTCAATGTGTTCTTTTTTCCATTTCCAGGAGTGTATATAAAACTACCGAAGTTGCAAGTGAACTTCTTCAGGTTGTTTTGTTTGCTATTGAATGAGAAAACTTTGTTTCTTATATACGTGCAGACATGGCTGTTATCTAATTCTGTTAGGCTATTTAGGGTGAATGGGAGGGATGTTAGAAGTCTTTATTGGGGTTTTTATTATTTATCTTCATTGTTGGAAACCCGAAGTTCTGATTGGCGTTTGGATTACTGCTTCTGATTGGTGGAAGTCAGCGAATGGAAAACCAGGTGGCAGCTGTGACGTGGCGTTGTTTTCCTGCTTTCTAGCGCCGGCCGGATCGCTCCAGTACTCTATGTACCTGCGGCCACTGCGGTCTCCCGCGCGCCTGTTGTGTGGCTTCACGTGAGTTATCATCCCGTAGAGCTGTTACTGCTGGCGGTCAAGACGTCGGAAGTCGGTACCCGTCTTCTCTGTTCATGTTGGCTGGTCGCTTGGATGTTTCTATTGCCTCTCTAATCATCCTCCTTAAAGTAAGAGCCTGTTTCACCAGTACGCGCTTCGCCGAAATCAATCTGATAGTCGCACTCATCCTGCCGCACTGATATATGACTACACAGCACACCAAGTAAGCGGTGGTAGGACACCAGGATGAGTGCGGCAAACATTGATTTTAGTGAACCACCGGCGAAACAGCCTCTTACTTTCAGGAATTCTATAATAAGGTGAACAAAAGCTGAAATACTGTACAAGTCTATATATTTCCACTAATAACTTGAAGGCGGCAATCATGCCGACTGAAGCGCCGAAGAAGCTGGTATAGGCATGCCATTCAAATACAGAGGTACGTAAACGTGCAGAATACGGCACTGCGCTCGGCAACGCCTATGTAAGACTACAAATGTCTGGTGCAGTTGTTAGATCGGTCACTGCTGCTACAATGCCAGGTTATCAAGATTTATCTGAGTTCGAGCATGATGCCGGCCGCTGTGGCCGAGCGGTTCTAGGCGCTTCAGTCTGGAACCACGTGACCGTTACGGTCGCAGGTTCGAATCCTGCCTCGGGCATGGATGTGTGTGATGCCCTTAGGTTAGTTAGGTTTGAATAGTTCTATGTTCTAGGGGACTGATGACCTCAGATGTTAAGTCCCATAGTGCTCAGAACCATTTGAACCATTTGATCACCGGCATCCATTCAAATCCATTATGTATTTCGACCGACTTCGTCATTTCCAGTAGGACAATGCGACACCTCACACGTCCAGAATTGTTACACAGTGGCTCCAGGAACATTCTTCCGAGTTTATACACTTCCGCTGGCCACCAAACTCCCCTGAGATGACCATTATTCAGCATGTCTGGGATGCCTTGTAACATGGTGTCCGCAGCTCGTGGTCGTGCGGTAGCGTTCTCGCTTCCCACGCCCGGGTTCCCGGGTTCGATTCCCGGCAGGGTCAGAGATTTTCTCCGCCTCGTGATGACTGGGTGTTGTGTGATGTCCTTAGGTTAGTTAGGTTTAAGTAGTTCTAAGTTCAAGGGATTGATGACCATAGATGTTAAGTCCCATAGTGCTCAGAGCCATTTGAACCATTTTTGTAACATGCTGCTCAGAAGAGATCTCTACCCTCTAGCAACCTTACGGATTTATGGACAGCCCTGCCGGATTAATGGTGTCAGTTTTCCAACACTGTTTCAGACATTAGGCGATTTCATGCCACATCGTGTCGCGGCAGCTCTGCATGCTCGCGGCGTCCTACACGATAATAGGAAGGTGTACAAGTTTCTTTGGCTCTTCAGTCTATAGTCGCATACAGCAGCTTCTTGTTCTCATAGCCCAATATATAGTTAGCAGCATCATCAGTTGACATTCTCGCAAGTAGTATATGTTTCATGATTAGCAGATTTGTTTCTGCTTTGTGTTGGACGTCTTCAGCTGACGGTGGGGTAATTAACATGGAGAAATACTATCTGATAGGGAGTGTCAAAAGCAGTAGTGGCAGTTTTGATAAAAACGCGAGTGTGGACGATAAATGAAAATGTGTGCCATGACGCTCTTTTGGAAAGGGTCTGTAATTGTAGGAAAACACTCAAAGTGGTCGAGGTAATCCCACTGTTCCCCATATTTTTAAACCCGAATACCGCTCTTTAAACAGGGCCACACACTGGAGAAGTTATGGACATAATTTTTTTGTGAACTTGGATTAATGTCTAGAAGGATTCGAGGGAAGAAATATTTTGGCGGGAGAAAGAGTGTGAGCGCCGTTTGGCGAATACATTTGGTGTGGCGGGGCAGAGCAATCACGTGGATGCCGGGGTGGAGAAACGTCGCCAACGACCGCTGGGCGCAGCGGGCGTGAAATAGCCCGCCGCTGCCAGGAGGAGGGGCCGAGGCCCGTAATGGCTGCAGCAGGCAGCAGGCAGCAGTTTAACTCCTGCCCGCGGTAACCAGCCGCGCTGCGCCCTCTTGCAGAGTGGCGAGCTCAGCTTCTCAAACCTAAACGTAATTGGCGTGATGGTGTAAACATTTCCCACATGAGGCTGCAGGTCTTAGACTGCCACACGAACTCCCTAGGTAACCTGACGTTGTGAAGAGGTGGATGTTCAGGGCGAATCATAATTAACAGCGGAAACTGACAAAGTGAGAATGCTTGAAGAAAGCTGAGGCTTTATGGAGAACATGGGTTCGCGAGTGAGCCGCTTACAAGATAATCGAAAATGTGTGGTTAGGAGCCGGCAAACACTTTATGTATGATATGTTGTAGTTAGTACAAACGTATTTTTCCGTGACGATCGTTACTAAGAATTACGGTACTGGTTCTGCTTGATGCGTGTGAACCATGTCGTCCTCGTATTTCCATGCAACACTGCACTCGTCTCCCCAACCAAATTGTAACGTTCCATTCGATCCCAGGCCTCTGCCTAACTATTGATCAGTCTATCATTTCACCCAGATTTTGTACTTTTAAATTCCTAGGTTTCGCAAAGTCCCACGATAACTGTCACATTCCAACCAAACCTAATCCTAGTATGAATATGAGTCAACCATCCTCAAACTGGTACAGCAAAATACAATGTCCAGTCACATAAATGTGACCACCGCTGATATGGGACTTAACATCTATGGTCATCAATCCCTTGAACTTAGAACTACTTAAACCTAACTAACCTAAGGACATCACACAACACCCAGTCATGCAAAAACCATTCACAGACGGCAAGTGGCAGCACCAACTGAGGACGGTACATAAACCGAGTCGAAGGGGGGAGGTGGGAAGCAGAAAACAGTGCCGTCGTTGTCGTAACGCGGAAATAGGGTTATTTATCTTTCATCTAAATGGGCAACAGCATTGGCTTTGGCACCAAGGATGGAAGCATTTGCGAAAAGGCTAAGGTTTGTTAACATTTTGCGTACCACCATGGTTAAAGTATATCGTGCATGGCAAAATGACACTATACAATTCTGGCACCGACGTGACTGTGGTGCACCACGGCAGTAGATGCCAGATGTGAAGATGTGTATCGGTGAATACGTGTGGAACTGTTGAGCAGCTGAGCTCCCACATGAACCAGGGGCCTACCAACAGTGTCTCCTCAACGGCCGTTCGGAGGACATTGCATCATATAGGCCTTTGTAGCAGGCGCCTGTTTCATGCACCCACGCTGGCCGCTGTTCATCGGTGACGAATGCTGGAATTTGCACGTCAGTATCGTAACTAGACTTCCACTGAATGGCGCCAGGCAAACTTTTCGGATGACTCACGTTTTGTCTTCTGTCGGGTGGATGGGGTGAAACATGCAAACATATCAGAAGGACGGGTAGATGGGGTGGAACATGTAAACATATCAGAAGGACGGGTAGATGGGGTGAAACATGTAAACATATCAGAATGACGGGTAGATGGGGTGAAACATGTAAACATATCAGTAGGATGGGTAGATGGGGTGAAACATGTAAATACATCAGAAGGGTGGGTAGATGGGGTGAAACATGTAAACATATCAGAAGGACGGGTAGATGGGGTGAAACATGTAAACATATCTGGAGGACGGGCAGATGGGGTGAAACATGTAAACATATCAGAAGGACGATTGCTGCACTTGTAAATGCTATGAATGAGTTTTTATTACGTGTTTCACGTGGATGAAAATAATCGATGCTTTATGTTTCAATATTCATGACAAATAAAGTGTTTTAAGTGATTTTAGTACCAGATGATGGCTTACGGCCGAAACCGGTAGTACCAATAAACTCGAGGTAATGCAGTTCAGTGGCACGAGTTTTTTTTAAAAGTATTGTTATAACAATCTGTTTCCACGTGTGTAAACTCTCTTTTTTTCTGCTGGACATTCTTGTGGAATTTCGATACAGAATTTTAAGTTTGTAGGTTTAGAAAATGAGTTATCACCAAATGTTGTTATACTATTTGTTTTAAGCTCTGGCCGGCCGCGGTGGTCTCGCGGTTCTAGGCGCGCAGTCCGGAACCGCGCGACTGATACGGTCGCAGGTTCGAATCCTGCCTCGGGCATGGTTGTGTGTGATGTCCTTAGGTTAGTTAGGTTTCTAGGGGACTGATGACCACAGCTGTTGTCCCATAGTGCTCAGAGCCATTTGAACCATTTTTAAGCTCTAAAAACGGTTGTTCTGTTGCTGGATCCACAACATCCAGACCAGCACATGTATATACCATGTAACAATTCTTTTTAAGAAAATCCAGGTGGGGATGGCGCTTTATAAACACATTTTTCGTGCGTTCTTTAATGTAATAAACTGTCCCAATCCAACATTGTGGGCGAGTACTCCAACATATAGCCCCTTTCCGTTGTTACTAACAGTAAAAGGAGATATTCTTCGTTCTCCAGTTTAGCGAAGGAAGGTGATATTACCAGATATTAGGCTACAATAGATAACTACAGAATGTATCTTGTGTTTGAAATTGTCCAAGACTGTTTTAAACTCTATCAAACACTGTCTACAATGAGTTCAACTGCACTACGTGCCAGTCACATCCATGTGATGCCAGCTGACTGATAATTTTCAGAAAAGCAGATGTGTGGTGTTTAACAACGTTCTGAAGTTCGTCTACTCGGGTAATTAGAATACCCAAAATTTGGCATAGTCTAGATCGAGACACGCTTATAAATTATCTTCTGTGTGCACTCAGTTTTATTACCTACCTGTAAACTACCTGGAGTTTCCTAACACTGACTCCAAGAAAGACGGTATAAGATTACTCAGAAGTGCTATATTAAAGAAAGAGAAACACATTTCTCACTGTCCATGACAGTGTCCTCCACAATACCGTCAGGTATCTATATCGCCGAATCAGGACTGGTGTCCACATACTGTGGTATTCCACAAGTGCTAAAAACTTAAGGCAATCCCCATTAAAGAAATTACGCCTTCGAGTGCAGTGAATGTGGTGTGTGCACGAAAAAGAAAACTGAAAATGGAAGAAATCGAAGCTAAAAAACGAAAACTGGAGTATGTGCCAAATACAATTGCCACAAAGAACGAATATAAACTGCTGTTGGAAAAAGAAAAAGCTATTGCACATGTGCAAGGAAGGTAAACATATTGTTGTGTGGCGAAACATTATTGCATCTGGGAAATATGAAACATCTGCATTTACTGTTAATAGCCATGGTAATTTGCGATATGTTGGAGTCCTCGACGAAACTGAAAGGTTGGAGCACGTTCACTAAATTGAAGGACACATGGAAAATTTGTTAATGAAGCTCCATTCTCGTCTGGATCCGTTAAAGAAAGATGTCTACATTCTATATAAATGTACCGGTCTGGATGTTGTGCACCTGCCAACGGAAAAACCATCTTCAGAGCTTAAAACCAAACGAATAAAATCATTTAATGGTAATTCGTTTATAAACGTTGTAAACTTAAAATTATATAGGGAAATTCCGCAATAATGTGCAACAGAAGAGTTGGCAGTGTACACCCAGGAAGAAGTGGAGCGTTATAACCGTAGTGTTATGCAGGAGATGAGACATCATTAAACTCCCCGAGTACTCTCGGCTAGAGTATTTACAGGAAGGAACAGAACTAATTGTTAAAGCCATAACAGAGATACCTTACAGGAAAAAAAAAGATACAGTTTGGAATTCGAGAACGTATCTATTTTGTGTCTGTTTAGTTACGAGATGGAAAAAGAATTATAAGAATCCAATGTGCACGTAAATTTTAAGTTAAAAATTAAACAGGATGGTATTACAACTACACAAAACAAACATAACGAATGGTTGTTTTCTGGGTGTAGAAATTGATAATGTTTTTGTGCAAGGATATTTGCTTTTCTTATTCACTAACCAAATAAAAATCCTAAGAAATTTCCTGTTTATGATGATCGCGCATCAATTTAAAATGTGGATTTTGGGTAGTTGGATGACCTTGGAAAGTAGCCGAAATTAAGTAGCTAAAAGTACAGTAACCCTCGTTTTGTACCCAAGGGGTTGCACTGTGCAGCCTCAAAGGCACGACATGTCTTTTCAAAAGCATTGGCGCACCTCCACACATGATGCACCAGCCAATCTTTGCTTCGGGAAGCCATGAGGCCCATACTGCACTGCAACTGGAATTAGGACTGTCCCGTGAGAATGACGAGCGATTCATTTGAGGGGACGGGATCGGAACCCTCCCATACACTATTGCGAGGAACGATTGAAGATGTGTCTGTGCGTAAATTGTTGGTGTGCAGGACAGTTTGATGGGTCGTTTGTCATAGCTTTGTATGTGTGAGAGTGACTATGAATGTCCTACTGCCCACTATGTATGCGAATTGTGTGCACACTGTGTAAAAGCATATTCTATATATTTGTGTGTATGTTTGTGTGTGGTTTTTCTTCAACTGCAGCCGCTGCTACGACCCGTTTCCCATGCATATATTAGAACATAAATCACTGAATAAATTTAAATAACTGTATATATTTTAAGTAGAATAATCAAAAATGGAAATATTCAGTGAAAGTGTATGTAGAAAAAATGGGAAATGTGACATGTCAGTTCTTGCACCCACTAGTCATAAGCCCTCAGGAAAAACAGTTTGTAAGTAAGAAATACCCAAAAAAAGAAAAAAACTGAAAACTCTTGTGCATGAGGAAAAAATTGCTTTGTATACTAAATATGGGTGCAAATTGGTAATTGTTTGAGTGTACCTAAAAATATACGCTTTGTACATAATAAACCATCTAACTACAAATGATCGTAAAGAAGCCCTTGCAAATAAAAGAAAATGTTGTTAACGGAAAACCCCAAGTTATTTTTATATCATTATTCGTAGGCACGTTCACTACGGAGTAAAACTGAGCTGATGACCTCAGAAGTTAGGTCACATAGTGCTCAGAGCCATTTTAACCATTAAAACTGAGCTATGTTGCGGAAATTATTACTATTGATTATAATAAACCTGAACCTCTGCGCATGAAGTTCAGACCTCGAATGAAGAGGCCTACAGACAGCGGTGCTAGTTATAAAAGATGATAAAGAGGAAAGGGAGTCACCACCATTTTTATGTCACGTGACACAGCTGCCTGGGAGATTTCCCTGAGTGACCTCGATCAATTCCCCGTGGTTCCCCAGGGGAAAGGAAGTGGGGCAGCAAAGAGCCCAAATCTGTAATCCGACATCGGATGTATAATATGACCCCAGATGCATTAATATCGTTACCTGGGCCTATACATACACCGTATTCCCATGCGCTCATTTACAGAGAAGCATTTTTGAAACACTTAGTCGAAGCCAGAGACGGAATTTATGAAAATAAACTTGGAACTTAATCATTCGCCTTTGCCTAACACTTCTCTGGTTATTCGTCTGGGTGACATTCTAAAGCCCTATCTCTGAATCCAATAAATACTGAACTTTTTTTTCATTTAGTCTATAAAAAAATCTCGTAACTGATTTGCTATTCCTTCTGAAACGCTGTATGTCGTGAAGAGCAGTGGCTCAGCTACACTATCTTCAGGTACAACAGTTGCTACCTTCGCCTCCATCTGAAGAATAGCACATTCAGTTCTGCACAGAGAAAGTCTTCAATCCAATACAGACGAATCCAGATCAAAGCCAATATTACCTTTCCTTGTTCCTAGCACTTTGGAACGTTCTACAAATCCAATAAGATCTTCATAAGCTAATTTCACATTCTAACTAGTGACTTCAGAAAAATAAAATCTTTAATAACATTATTATGAAGATGATACAAATGAATTGTTATTAAACTTTAGTAAGTAGTAATCGAAATGTTAATGAAAGTAATACGAATCTTTCATATTACAGTACGATAAATTTCAGTAGTACAGTCGACATGAAATGACGTGCATCACACAGACGATACGCTACAACGAAATTTCGTTTAAAAGTCTTTTTCCCTGTGGACTCTGGAGGGCAGTTGATACAAGCTGTAAAGGACAGCTTTCAGCGTAAAGCCATAACCTTTTAAAATTTCACATATTGCGAACATAGCGAAAGTTTTGGGGTTTAACTATTGGTAGAACTTAATGGGGTATATATCGATATTAATTACCACATGTGACGGATGAAATATTGGTGGTGTAGTTATAAATAACCAGACTGGAAAAATCTCGCAGGATTAATTACGTTGACGAACAAAGAAGGTTAATGTTCGTAGTTTGAACTAAATAAATGTTTACTTAACTGTTAGACTGTCGCTATTCGCAAAAGCGGTCGGCAACCCTTCGGACGCCTCGGCTGCGCGTGCAGCCTACATGGCCCATGCACCCATCAAAGTTGTGGACTCGCCCTGTAGCAGTAACGGAGGGACACCAGGCGGCGCTGCCAGCAATAGCAGTGGCCACCACTTGCAAGGGACCTGTTAGAGTCCGCCACACGCGTGACCAGAAAATAGTGCCACGAATATTCCGCCGGCGGCGTCTATAAAGGTCAGCGCCAGAGCTACAGAAGCCAGTTCTTGCGGCTTCGGGAGCCTCTCCAGGCCTCCGGGCGGGTGCTATTCATCACATCGTCTCAGGACGCTCCAGAAGTCCATTTCTGTTCCTAGGCTGGTGTTATTCAGGACAACTTCATCGTACTTAGAATATTTTCCATACAAGCGTATTTGGCTATGAAGATCCTGTTTGAGCTATTTTGTAAGACTCTGGAATCAACATAGTGTCAAGTCTTCATACCTGTGGGACATTGCAATTGTGAATTGGTCATTATCGTAGAAGGAGACGTTTCCTTTCCTTAGTCAATAAACTTTGTACACTTTGATTACTGTTCCCCTTGTCGATATGAGCGACTCATCATTAACAATGTTCATACATGTGTGAACGGTAGCCTAACATAAATTCAAATAAAAAATTAAGGAATAATTATTGTATACAGTGCGCGTAGAACAACAAATACAAAAACACATGCCAACAAAGTTCTTTTAACTAAAGATTAATTCATAAAAATCAACAGGAAACACTCAAAGTCAGAAGCTCCGATTTCCCATTAGGAACACCGACACAAATTTAACTTCGTTATCCTGACTAAGCACTGTAAAACATGCAACAAGTCAATGAGACACAATTTATCAGCTGCAGCAAAACATCACAGATCACAGCTGCCACAAATCCGTAATGTTCGTAAATCGCGCAAAATCGATCACCGAAATCACAGTCAGGATAATCTAAGTCCAATAAAAAGATAAAGGGCATAAATCGCACTCATAATCATCCCATTTAGGCGAAAAATTAGATTATGGAACACGCGCTCACAAAAGTGTTCCAGTTCCAACAAAAAGTAAGTAACTATGTAACTCATTCAGTGCTTGGCCACGCATCTTCTCGACAGACACCAACAACAACCAACAATAGCACAATGACACCCCCTGCGGGTTCGGGGGTTAGAATAGGCCCGCGGTATTCCTGCCTGTCGTAAGAGGCGACTAAAAGGAGTCTCAAACTTTTCGGACTTATGTGATGGTCCCCTGTTGGGTTTGACCTCCATCTCCCAAAATTTTTCCGAAGAGCGAGCCGATTGGGGAAGGGCGCCTTACTTGGTGTCCATCTTGCGATCAGACCTTTCGCCAGCTTATTTGTCGTTGCATTGCAGTCCTGCCCGCTCTCCATCTCTTGGGCATGAATATGTTCCTGCGTGCACTTTCCACCTTGCGCTGTGCAGTGCCACTTTCTGCACTGACAGGTACCATGGACCACATGTCACTTAACATCCAGCACGGTAGTCAGTCCTTTGTGGTGGGGCCGCCATGTACCCTGTTGGTTGTGGCCCCCTGGCAACACAGGGATCGCTCTAATGATGCCTGCGCCGTTAACTCCCCACGTATGCCAAGGAGTAGATGCCCATCTCCCTGGGACATCGGGACTCCCGGCAATGGCCATCCTGCCAAGTGGCTATTGCTAAGGCTGGGTGGCGCCCGTGGGGAGGGCCCTTGGTCAGAGTAGGTGGTATCAGGGCGGATGACCCGCAATGAAGCGTGGTACATCATCTCTCGCTGGCGGCCAGCCGCCAGCAGTCTCTAAGCGTTCTCGGGCTCAATTTAATTCTCAGAAGTACGATCCGAAAACGTTCCCCTCCCTGGCCACACCGTGGGAGGAGCGTAAGTCTCAGGATGGAGGTAACAGTTATTCGCCCCGTTTCTTAGTTTGCACGAGAGCTGATGGGGAGTCTTTTCTCTCCACAAAGCGTCAGTTCTACGTCGAGCATTTAGAGGACAAGTTTGGGGAGGTGGAGGGCTTGTCCAAAATGCGCTCTGGGTCAGTACTGATACAAACGGCATCCTCCGCCCAGTCACGCAGGTTACTTGCTTGTGACAAGGTGGGGGATGTTAACGTTTCCATCACACCACATAAGAGTTTAAATATGGTCCAGGGTGTTATTTTCCATAGGGACCTCCTTTTGCAGTCTGATGACGAGCTGCGCGCCAACTTAGAACGTAGAGGTGTTCATTTCGTCCGGCGCGTTCATCGGGGTCCGAGGGACAATCAGGTTGCTACCAGTGCCTTCATCTTGGCCTTCGAGGCTGATACATTACCGGAGAAGGCCAAGGTGATGGTCTACCGATGTGACGTTAAGCCCTATATCCCTCCCCCGATGCGGTGCTTTAAGTGCTGGAAGTTCGGCCATATGTCTTCCCGCTGCACTTCCAGCCTCACATGTCGAGATTGCGGACGCCCATCACATCCCAATACTCCATGTGTCCCGCTTGCCATCCGTGTCAACTGCAGAGAGCTTCATTCATCTTGCTCGCCAGACTGCAAAGTCTTTCAGAAAGAGCGCAAAATCATGGAATTTAAGAGCCATGGACAATACCATCCTCCAGTAGAACTGCAGCAGTTTCTTCCACCATCTAGCTGAGCTCCGACAACTTATCAGCCTTCACCCTTTCTTCTGCATTGCTCTTCAGGAAAATTGGTTTCCAGCAATGCGAATCCCCGCCCTCCGTGGCTATCGGGGTTATTATAATAACCGGGCTGCTTATGAAAGGGTGTCTGGTGGCGTCTGTGCCTATGTCCTTAACTCTCTTCACAGCGAGTCTGTCCCTCTACAGACCCCTTTAGAGGCTGTCGCTGTTCGGGTGTGGACGCCACAGGCTGTTACCGTCTGCAGTCTTTACCTTCCACCGGATGGTGATGTCCCACAGCATGTTCTGACTGCGCTGATAGCCCAATTGCCGCCACCTTTCGTGTTACTGGGCGACTTCAACGCCCATAATCCTCTATGGGGTGGGTCAGTGGCAACAGGTCGAGGCGTCACCATTGAGCGTTTATTGACACAGTTCGATCTTTCCGTTTTAAACGATGGTGCAGTCACTCACTTCAGCATGGTGCATGGCACGTACTCCGCCATCGACCTTTCAATCTGCAGCCCTAGCCACTTACCTTCTGTCCAGTGGAGAGTGCATGACGACCTGTGTGGTAGTGACCACTTTCTGATATTTCTGTCACTGCCACAGCGTCACTCTTCTGGGCGCCCTAGCAGATGGGCCATGAATAAGGCTGACTGGGACTTGTTCTCCTCCATTGCCGCTATTGAGCCTCTCTCTAATGCCGCCACTGATGCGGTGGTTCACTCCGTCACCACCGTCATCGTTACTGCCGCAGAATCTTCAATTCCCCGTTCTTCTGGGTACCCTCGGAGGCGGACTATGCCTTGGTGGTCGCCTGAGCTCGCTGAGGCGATTAAAGATCGCCGGCGGGCGCTCCGGCGTCACAAGCGACATCCCTACATTGAACACCTCATCACCTTCAAACGGCTGCGTGCGCGGGCCCGACGCCTTATCCGCCAAAGCAAGCAGGAGTGCTGGGAGCGGTATGTGTCCACCATGGGCCTCCATGTCTCTCCATCGTAGGTCTGGGCCAAGATCCAATGCGTCTATGGCTATCGGACCCCTGTCAGCGTCCCTGCGCTCTCACTGAATGGAGCAGTTTGTACAGACTCTGACGAAATTGCCAACAGTGTGGCAGAGCATTTTGCTCCCGCTCCTTCCAATTACCCACTGGCCTTCCGCTGCATTAAAGAGCGAATGGAGCGTCGAAGCCTTTCTTTTCGAACCCACCATCCGGAATCCTACAATGTTCCATTCAGTGAGTGGGAATTTCACAGTGCCCTCGCCGCTTGTCCTGATATCGCTCCTGGGCCAGATGGCATCCACTGTCAGATGCTGAAACACCTTTCAGTGGACTGCCAGCGACGGCTCCTCGACCTTTACAACCATATTTGGGTCGAGGGTGAGTTTCCGTCGCAATGGTGGGAAAGTATTTTTATCCCCATTCTGAAACCAGGCAAGAACCCTTTGGAGGTGGACAGCTACCGTCCCATTAGCCTCACCAACGTTCTTTGCAAGTTGCTTGAACGGATGGTGAGCTGGCAGTTGAACTGGGTACTGGAGTCTGGGGGCCTTTTGGCTCCATCTCAGGGTGGGTTCCGTAAAGGCCGCTCCGCCGCCGGCAATCTGGTGAGCCCGGAGTCGGCCATCCGTACTGCCTTTGCCCGCCGTCAGCACCTGGTCGCTGTCTTTTTTGACATGCGGAAGGCGTACGATACAATATGGCGTCATCACATCCCTTCTACGCTTCATGGATGGGGTCTTCGGGGCCCTCTGCCGATCTTTATCCGCAATTTTCTGTCGTATCGTACCTACGGCGTGCGAGTCGCGGCCTCCCATAGTTCCTCCCGAGTCCAGGAGAATGGGGTACCACAGGGATCTGCCCTCAGTGACTGCCTGTTTTTAATTGCAATAAACGGGCTCGCTGCAGCGGTGGGAAATTCTGTCACCACTTCTCTGTATGCTGACGACTTCTGCCTTTAGTACAGCTCTATTGGCATTGCTGCTGCTGAACGTGAGCTACAGGGCGCTATCTGTAAGGAACAGTCTTGGGCTGTTGCTCATGGGTTCCAGTTTTCGGCAGCCAAGATCTGCGGTATGCATTTCTGCCGGCGACGCACTGTTCACCCGGAGCCGCGGCTTTCTCTTGATGGCGAACTTCTTGCTGTGGTGGAGTCACATAGGTTTTTGGGGGTAATTTTGATGCCCGGTTGACTTGGCTGCCTCATATTCGGCAGCTTAAACAGAAGTGTTGGCGGCATCTTAATGCTCTGCGATGCTTGAGCCACACCAGTAGGGGCGCTGACCGATCTACACTCTTACGGCTCTACCAGGCGTTAATCCAGTCTCGTCTGGATTATGGGAGCCTGGCTTATGGCTCAGCATCCCCATCTGCGTTGCGGGTGCTGGACCCAATCCTCCACAGCGGGATACGCCTTGCCACTGGTGCTTTCCGGACCAGCCCTGTGGACAGCATACTTGTGGAGGCGGGTGTCCCTCCACTGCGGTTCCGGCACCAACGTGTGCTGGCCGCTTATGCCGCCCATGTTTTCAGCTTGCCTGGGCATCCTAACTATCGTCTACTGTTCCCACAGTCGCACGTCCATCTTCCACAACGTCGGCCCAGGGCTGGATGTACGATCGCGGTCCGCGTCCGAGAGCTTCTCTCCGGGCTTGAGGCTTTACCTCTTCCGCCTCCTTTCCGGGCACCTCTGCGTACACCCCCGTGGTGTGTGCCTCGCCCTCGCCTTCAACTGGAATTGGCACAGGGCCCAAAGGACTCAGTCCCTCCGGAGGCCTTCCGCCGCCGCTTTCTTTCCATCCTCGCACCGTATCAGGGCTCTGGCATTGTTTACACTGACGGCTCGATGGTTGCTGGTCGTGTCGGTTATGCGTTTACTCTAGGGGACCATTCCGAACAACGTTCGTTGCCGGCTGGCTGCAGCGTTTACACTGCTGAGCTGGTCGCCATCTTTCGTACCCTAGAGTACATCCGCTCCTGCTCAGGTGAGTCCTTCGTGATCTGTAGCGATTCCCTGAGCGGTTTACGAGCTCTCGACCAGTGTTTCCCTCGTTCTCGTCTGGTGATGGCTATCCAGGAGTCCCTGCATACTCTTGCCCGTTTCGGCCGCTCTGTGGTCTTTGTTTGGACCCCAGGCCATGTTGGGATACCCGGCAATGAAAATGTTGACCGCCTGGCGAAAGAGACCACCAGTAAACCACCTCTGGACACTGGCCTCCCCGAGACTGATTTGCGAGCATTCCTCCGCCGACAAATTTTCTCGCTTTTGGACGCTGAGTGGCGCGATCTAACCACGCCCAATAAACTCCGTGTGATAAAGGAGACAACGACTGTGTGGCATTCCTCCATGCGAGCTCATCGCAGGGACTCCGTTGTCCTTTGTCGGCTCCGTATTGGTCACACCCGGCTATTTACTGCGTCGTGAGGCCCCGCCTCTATGTCGATGCGGGTCTGCTTTGACGGTGATCCACATTTTGTTGGACTGTCCACTTTTAAACGTGCTCAGACAGACGTTTGCGCTGCCTGATACGCTCCCTGCCCTTTTAACTGATGACTCTGCCATGGCATGCTTAGTTTTACGTTTTATTCGGGGAGGAGGTTTTTATCATTTAATTTGAGTGTTTGTTATGTTTTTTGTCTTGATTCGAGCCTTTGGCCTACGATTTTGAACTGAGTTTTTAATGTGTCTCTCGGTGGTTGGCTTCTCCTTTTTTTGTTCCTATGGTCGGCCAACCACCGTCACACTCTGTGTGATTTTATTTCATTTTGTCTGGTCCTTGTCTACGTTTCTCTTGTTCTGTGTCGTCTGTCTGGGTTTCTCTTGTTCTGTGTCGTCCGTCTACTATTCTGTTGCACGTTTTTTATTCTCTGTGTTTATTTTTAGTATTTGGAAAAAGGGACCGATGACCATCGCAGTCTGGTCCCTTTAACCCCCACAAACCAACCAACCAGCACAATGACCTCAAACCAGAAAAGACGATGCACGACAGACAGACCACCGTTAAATACTCTTCGTGACGTCACACACTACTGGACCCGTGTCAGATATTCAATAATGTCTACCATTCGTATCTAAGTTAATTGTACATGCATATAAGGAGTTAGAATAGTGTTAAAATTATTGGGTTTAGCGATCTTTCATTGAAGAAAAACACAATATTTAAGTTATCAACAAAATTGAAAAAGCCAGCCTACATAATATTTTACGATGTAATTAGGAAGGAGATAAACGTAAGACCAGTTTGAAGGAAGAGTCTTGCTCTGCTCTTTAGTGCCAATGACATATTTTCATGTTTTATTCATGACTATTCGCACCTTCATCCAAGTTTTTGTACAATTCCATTAATGTTCATTCCCATAACTAATCACTTAAAATATATCAAGTAGTGAACTGTGCTTACTTATCCATTAGGCAGATTATGCAAGGATCTAAGAAACTCAAGCTGCCTTCATACTAAGTGCAACTGTGAAGGATTTATTGGACTGGCACATTTGCATTTGTATACTATTAATAAATTCGTCCGCATTTCTTTTGCACGTGCCCGATTTGAAAAGTAGCTTGTTGCAGTACAGGGTGCCCGTAAGTAAGTATCCATTTTCATTTTCCATATGTGCTACAACAAAACAAACATTATATTTAGAGAGAGTAGCTAATACTGTTCAACATCTCCACCTTCACTGGCAAAACACTGTTTCCATCTCCTTGTGGTTGCGTAGAACACACGCTGTAACATTTGAGGGGTTATTAGCAACCATGCCTCTCGTATTCGCCGTTTCAGTTCATTCAGATGTGGCACCCTGGCGGCTCTTGATGAAACCCCACGCAAAAAAGGCGAGGGGAGTGAGGTCAAGGGAGCGAGCAGCCCACATGCCACCAGCAGTTCTTCCTATCCACCTGTTAGGAAACGTCTCGCTCAGGTATCCCCGGACAATGTTTGCATAGTGGGGTGGCGACCCATCTTGCTGATACATGACATAGGCAAGAATACCACCCTTCTGCAACTGTGGCGCCAAGAACAACTGCAGCTTGTACAGGTAGGTTGCCCCGGCAATTGTCTTTTCAGCGAATGTAACCGACCCATAGATCCTATGTTTAATGAGCCACACATTGACTTTGGGAGAGTCCCTTTGCCGCTCAGTGCATTTGTGGGGTTGCTTCTCTGCCCAGATCCGGCAACTGTGTGTGTTGACGACGCCACAAACATGAAATCTCGCCTCGTCGCTGAACATAACATTACCCATTAGGTCTTTCTCGGCTACACCCTCCATCAGATCATGACACATGGCTGCTCGTGCCGCATGGTCTTCATCCTCTAGCTAGTGAAGCACCTGGATATGATATGCCTTTTTTTAATGGTGTAGTCAAGCACTTTCCTTACTGTGGATTTCGGCATGGATAGTTCATGACTCAGCCGGTGGGTAGATGCCGTTGGACTTCTTTCGATAGCCTCCCTCACAAGCTGTACAGATTTTGGGCTGACCGGTGGACACCCAGCACGTTACTAATGAGCTATAGATCCTGTACGCCAGAATTTGTTGACGAGCTTCCGAATGGCAAGTCTTGTAGGGGCATCCTTCCGATACTTTCTCTTAACAGCCTCTGGACCTCAGCATAGGTTTCGCCAAGTAAACGATGTTCCATAATTGTGATTCTTTCGGCAATTGTTAACATTGTGATGTCTCTTCACCTCTAACAGAAATAAACCACATCTACGTGTTTCGCAAAATAGACACTTACTTTATGGGCACCAAGTATTTAATGATGCTGCCGGTTTTCATTTATGACCAGATCACTACATTGTTTCGGTTGTCATCAATTTTACAATCTAGTGTAATTAAAAAAACTGTAGCGTTCTTCAAAATTACACTAGAATCATGCTTGAAACCGTAATCAGTTTGTTACATCACTGTGACATTCTGATGTACTAGATTTTGCTACAACGTGTCCTAGGGTCTGAAACGTAGTTTAGTTGAAAATATAGTATTCATATTTCACGTCATCCACTTTAGCAGTCGCTGAGTGATCACCCCCTCCAATCAAGCGCGCACACGCTGACCTCGAGAAAAATTCCGTACATAGAGTCGAGCCCCCAGCACACTTGCATTCCTTGCCGGTCGACTAACCGCCGCGAGCTTTCAAATAACTCATCGCTGCCTCTCCCAGCACGAGCTGGCTGGTTTTAATAACACATAGTGACAGTGGAATACAGTTATCTTGGTGTTCCCGCTGAGGAATAGAAGTACGTAGTTCAGATAAGCGAATATTTGAAGAAATTATTAAACGTATCTCATTTGAACAAATACATGGTAAGGTGTAGGAACTAATGGAAAATGTAAAAGCTAACATGAATGCAGAAAACCACGATATGTAAAATTAGACAAGAGGGCCAACCAGCCAAACAAATGGTCGACAGAGCGAAACAGTTGAGGCCGGAACAAACCCGAGATAGTTTAAGCATCTATGTTAACGATGATACAAAATTCAGAGTACATTCATATTATTTTCAAGCGTAACTAAATACCTGTCGAGATAAGTCTTTCAAAAGGTGTGATTATTTCAAAATCATCGCATTATAAATACTTACTATAACAACGGTTAATTTTTGATGGGAGGATTACGTTTCCTCCCCTTTATGCATACGATATTGGGAATTGGCGATTTGAAGCCATTGCGTTCGTCTAATTTGTCGGCTGTGGTACTCATATGAACATTTTTCGGAGATGATCTTGTCTTACTTAAGCCAACTGAAGTATAACAAGGAATTCTCTGAATTAAATAGAATCATAATCATCGCCCTGAACAAGAAGAGGAAGGTGATGTTCACTAGATGGAGGAACCTGTTGCGTTAAAGGATGCGGGTAGCAATTAGGCCTCATTTAACGCATCTAATGCATCGAAGATGTCATCGCTTATCTTTAAGCACGTAGACAAAGCTCTTGAGAAAGCTTTTAATGTGGCACCACTTACTTCAACAAACACAGATTCCTTTCGTTTAATTTTAGGCACTAATAAAATGGGACATCGGCGTTAAAACAAACAACTCCAGCCCAAACAAACTATACTGAGTGCTCATCCATCTGTATTGGAGTTGATCAGTCAGCGCAAATACGAAGCGTATGCTGCATGTTCCTCATCCATCACAAGGAATGTATCTGAAACTGCGTTCAGACAAAGGAATTCATACACAAATAGTTGTAACGACACACACAAACACCGCAGTAACAATTTATGGCAGTATCATCACTCATTCGAGTTACTTATTCCGTTTAAAATAGGCCTTACACCATTACGAAATATAGCGTTAACATCAGAAACCATCGCAATACCTTTTACGTACCATCATGTCACTAGCACTCACTTTAGAAATGCACAGATTCATAGCGACTTTTCCGTTGATTTTTGTGTTGTGTACTCTGAAGTCACGAGCTTCTGCTTTATGTTTTGCAGTTCATCCAAATTATTTTGAAGGTTTACGTATTCTCGTCAAACGTAGAACGTCTAACGAAGACCAGTAGAGCTACTATACAGACGCTGGTGATCCCAGATGTATCACATAAGCTATAACTTGTTTTTAGCTGAAGTTAATTTCAATAATGTAACCCTCTACTTGTACTGCGTAAGGACTATCACATTTGTACGTCCCACAGAGCCAGAAATTAAAGCAGTTATTGATATCAGGAAGTGTTTAGGTGCAGTTACCACATAAGTATATTGACCGTTTTGATCACAGTCAGCTTGGTGATTTGAGACAGTGGCCGTAATGGTGTAGCATTTTTCCTGTCTACTCTGTGGAATTAGGTGATACGTCTTCCCAAGTTCCTGTCCATCGGAAAAGTAGCGTTATGTTACCGACGACTTGTACACACACCAGAACGACATGAAAGGTAGACATCAGTTGGAAGGGAGTGAGACAGCGTGTGTAGCCAATTCCCCCGTGTTATTCTGTACATTGTGTAAACAGTAAACGAAAGCAAGATAGAAACGTGTAAGGTGAACAGTGTAGACGATATGAGAAACTTGGTGCTACGGAAGAATGCTGCATATTAGCTGAATAGGTCGGAAATTACAAAGAGGTAACGAATCTAAACAGGGACAAAAACATTTATGCCACAACTTGACTAAAGGTTGATAGAACACATCCTCAGACACGAATCAGTAACGGACTGAAGTATGTGGGGTTAAAAATTATACGTCGGATATCATGCCTTGAATACAGTAAGCAGGTTCGAATGGATGTAAGTTGAAATACTCTGACTGAAAAAATCGTGACATCAAAATATAATTAATGTATAGACATTACATTCTGCACATATTTAAGTGATTGACATTTCAAGATCATAGCGAGAGGTAAATAACTGCTGAAAATGTGACGTTGGTATACTAATAGCCGGTGTAGCCCGCCAGAATGTTGAATGCAAGAATTCAGAAGTGCATGCATTGTGTTGTACACGTGCTGCATGGGGGATTAAGTTCCATGCCTGTTGCTCTTTGTAAGTCAATACAGGGATGATTAATGCTTGCTGGGATGACGCTGGAGTTGTTGTCCCATGATATGGTACATGTGTTCCACTGTAGACAGATCAGGCATGATATCCGACCTAGAGCATGTTGGGCTATAACTACGCTATGTGGACGACCATTATTGTGTTCTAAAACATCCCCTGGAATGCTGTTCATGAATGGCAACACAACTGATCGAATCACCAGACCAGCATACGTACCTGCAGTCAAGATACTTGGGATAATCACTAGAATGCGTCTACTCTCTTACGAAGTCGCACACCAGACCGTAGCTCCAGATGTACGTCCAGTGGGTCTGGGGCGCAGACAGGTTAATTACAGACCATCAACTAGCCTCCATCTAACCAACAAAAAGTGCTAATTGCTGCTCACAATGCTGCTGCCGACGCAGTACGATATGATACAGCCGTAGGCCGAACAGAATGGTCTTCCCTTTCGGTAATGTCCGATGGCCGTCCTGAGACCGGTCTTCTCGCGACAATACATTCCCGTGACCACCGCTGTTAGCAATCGTGTACGGTGGCTACATGCCTGCCACGTCTTTCTGCAATATGGCAGAAGAAACATCCAACTTCTTGTGGCCCTATTACACAACCTTGTTCAAAATCAGTGTTGTGTTGATAATGGCATATTTATCACCTTAAACGTATTAACTGATATCAACTCACCACGTCCAATCTCAGAGGTAAATAGCGCTCACGAATATTATAGGGTGCATCTAGAGCAAAACTGACTTGTATCTTCAGTGTGGCACTTCTAGCACCACTCTTATGCATTTAGTGTCCACGTTTCATGTCCTTCGAGGAATCTCAATGTACAATCTACATCATCTTTCAGATGTAGAAATACGCCTACCACCTTTCGTTCATATCGTACGGCTCTTTCTTGGTGTTATGATTTTTTCCCGTAGAGATGAAGAGGCTTTTACGGGGCAGACTACAGTGAAGAACAGCGTCGAACCAGACGGCAGATTGAAGACCACAACAACATAATATGTTTCTCCAATTCTTGTTGTGCCACACTCATAGTGATCTGTAATCTGATCAATAATTTGTGGGCACCCAGCACTTCTTCTTTACGGGGTGTATCCACAATCTACGATGAAACTGGTACGAGTTGCTTGAAGAGTGTTTTCACAAGGACCACTTGACCATTACTGGCTTCTTGTATTGCCATTTCCTGCAAATAATTTTATTTAACTACATAAAGCATATCTTTGGTGCCTATAGAGGATGACCTGGAACTCTACTGGAAAACTTTGAAGGGTTGACCATTGTAGTTTGCTGACTACTTTTTAAAGGAAACCCTTCTGTCTCGACTAGCTCATTACAGAGTAACGCTATCCGTGTTATCTTTCTGGCTATACTGCAGTGTTAATACTCAATGCACAGCGGATTGAATTTGTGTAATACAGAATTCATATCGTGTCTGTAAAGAAGAGATTTCCATTGATTCATGATACGCCCGATTGATAACACTGATATATGAGCACTTTCCTCTTCACCTCCAAACTGGAAATCTGACGAGGATAGGACACTACAGCGTGTGCTGTAAATGATAATGAAAACTCACAAAACAAAGAATACATAATGAAGTACACATTAACACAGAAACGTTTCTTTAAAGGGAGATGTGTAGATGAATCGCCAGAAAAGAGGATCAAACCTTTATACGTTGAAAAAGTCAAATCTCATTTGAATAATTTCCTAAAACATTCTGTTAATATAATTCATGTAAATTCCTTTTCAGCTGTGGCGTAGCCCCATCCGCCTTCAGGTAGGGATCTTGAAACATTTTTCCATTCAGTTTCGACAGGCGCACTGGGAGACGTGTTCTTATTGAAGGTGGTGGCAGCTTTGTTTACTCTTTCGCTTCCACAGTCGTTTGCCTTTGCTTCAAATATGAGTTCTTCGTAGTGAGAGAAGTTATTTCACGGAATGCTTCCATGGGATAAGTTAAGCAATTCACTAACAGCCTACCAGAAAGTGCTGAAATACAGAAAATGTTCTAAAACATGAGTTTAACACTAAACATAAAATTTCTTACCAATGATAGACTTCAGTACTTTTAGAACAATGATTCGTGATGACCAATAAAGGGAAATGATGCCAGTGTGTCATCATCCATCAAGAATGATATAATTGCAATATACCAGCTCTTAGCACGTCTACAGTTACTACAGATATATGTCACTCGGCAACACAAAAATCCAAAGGGAGCGTGGAACACACTAACTTGGAATATACGGTACGTCCCAAAAACCTCTTGCTCTTGTCAGCAGTCAAAACAGTTATAAGAGATGCTATAGCTGTCAAGGAGAGAAACAACACATCATCCATCAAGAATGATATAATTGCAATATACCAGCTCTTAGCACGTCTACAGTTACTACAGATATATGTCACTCGGCAACACAAAAATCCAAAGGGAGCGTGGAACACACTAATTTGGAATATACGGTACGTCCCAAAAACCTCTTGCTCTTGTCAGCAGTCAAAACAGTTATAAGAGATGCTATAGCTGTCAAGGAGAGAAACAACAGGAATGTGATGGTTATCGAACAGTCACGCTGCAAAACAGATGCATTTATGGAAACTGTTCTAAAGGCCGTTCACAGTGTACACATCTCTGCAGATAAAGCAAAGACAATCGCATATAGAAGCAATACAAACTAGGAGACCTTAGAAGATAGCCGCAGGGGAGAAAGAAGATTATCAGTACGCAAATGAGAAATACTGAGTCAAATGGAGGTCTGGGAAACAAAATGTGTGTTACGCCAACTTCGATTGGCTGTTTCCATACATTAAATTTTTCAAATGCTCTCGTCCTGTTTCTCCAGTAGCATTAACTTAAGCTGAACGTTACAAAGATTTGTTTGATTCCAAATTCTAGAACAAAGCTCCAAATTTTGAAGAATAAACGATGTTAAGTGCAAAGGTTATTACAATGTTTAGGGTAGATTTAACAAGAATTTTTGTTGAAAACTTATTCATCTGCAATAATAACTATAATAAACAAATTAGCTGTTCTTATACAAGTGTTTCAAAACTAATAGGTCTGTCACCACCAGTTTCCGCAAATGAACTAAGTGCAAAAATAATTTGTAAATACGAATTATCTAGATCATTACGTATTTTGTCAGAAATTATGGAAAAATAAAATTAGTGCCCTCTTGGTCATTCAACTAGCAAAATAATAGAAATAAGATGGCATAAGCCATTTGTTAGCAGCTTCGTCAGTACAAGGTGATTCTTCTAATTCCGTAATAACAGAGCCTGCATAATCCATAATGTAAATAAATTTCTCTTTTCGTTCCGACCATAAAGAATTCCCTGATCTCGACGGAGGAAGAATGAATGTAGTAAATTGGGGCACTTTTTAAGTAATGAAACAGAATAGCTGGGTAGGCGGAGCTGCAGTTTTCAGAAGTGGAAATTAGGTTATGTAACAGCATAAAAAATTAAACGTCCGTTGTTTCGTATAACACCCTGTAATTACGTTATCTCTGTTAGAAGCTATAAACAGAATAGCTAAATGCAGACATACGATAGCAGAGCCATTTATTGTACAGAAAACAAAATATTTGTGTATGCTATCTTGATGAGATCATGAGTGGATCCTCTGGATATCGTGTTCCACTATTCGCAATTATTCCCTAGCCTCCTCTTCGCTCACTGCGCTGCCCGTGACGTGGATCTCACACTGAGTAACAGAGCCGAGTGATGAAGTGTTGGACGTACGATCGGCGGTTAGGTCTACAAATCGTGGACGGGCCATCGTAATTTAGGATATCGAGAGTCCCGGGGAAATCGCCCCTAAGGAGAGACGCTATCAGTTCCAGTAAGTGGCTTTCACAGATCCAATCAAATCTGAGCTCGTGCTCTTTCTTTAACAACGCCATGCTGGTTAGAACCTCACGGCTCCCGGAGGAAAGATCACTCACACAACGATGACGGGTACTGAACAGGAAAAAAATGTTAGAGCGTATAATGCTGTGTTAAATTAGAGTTTAAGAAAATCTATACTGAACTAATCATCACCCGCTCCATACTGAGATTTATAATCACTAGTATGTGTTAGGATATCGATTCAAACAAAAAGGTGAAATATGCGATTTGAGTGTGTAAAGCAATATCTACGAACAGGTAACGTTTTCATTGGTTTTTCGGAAGAGTCAGTTATTATGAATCAAATATTTCGCCTTCATCATGTGAAGGGAAGGAATGACGTCCGGAAGCCAATGTTAGGGATATCAGTCAACCAACAGGAAGTACTACCAGGACTTCGATATGTACAAGGCGGTACGTCACAATAAACAACAAAACAGAGTTCAGTAGAGGATTAAGAGATCTGGTCATTAAGTGGAAAATAGTATGGGAAGAACGTACTCTGGAAATACATTCATTACAAGGAGAATGAGTATGCATAGTACATTGTTGTGAACAGTACAACAGGACCTAACGATAAACTCAATCAAATTCGGTTTAATGAGACCAAAAAATGTGTCATGTATATTACTAGGCACAATACTTCAAATATTTAAATCCAGTTAATAAGAGTGATAAGCAAATATAACGCTCATATTTTACTTTGGCCCAATAGCGAAAAATAATACAGCGGCTCACTATCAAAGTGAGGGTAACAATTGTGTCACCTTTTAGGCGTGAATGGCCAAAATTTATCGGAAAACATGGAGGTAATATAACCTCTAAAAGAATCTTGCTAACCTTGAAAAGAGGAAGAAACTTAGTAATGATTTAATGATTCTGTACTGCAGTGTTCAAAAAATAACTACATGATTTTGCTATTTACGTTATGAACAGAGTAACTGCTGAGTATAAGGAATCAGTTGGAAAATGCTTTCATAATAATCATGTAAATTTTACATAATTTTTAATCCTTCATTACACATGTCACAAAAGTGCAATGTTTGGGCGTATCTCCAATTTAAATGTATATTGTTGCTAATACGTCTATAGCTGTACTTAGTTCTGATATAAAAACATAAATGATTTTTACAAATCCCAGCAGTAAAAATACGCATAAAGGAGCAACGGTTAGATGATATTAATACTATCTTCGAATTCACAAAGTAATATTTTAAAAATAAATTCAGAAATTAAAAAGGAACTTCTGTTTATTAGGTGAATGTTATATCTGCGTACAAATTAAAGCAATAGTCAGCAAAATGTTAAAGAGATCTACAAGAATCACCATTGCTGTGCGAATTTAGTCTACACCACTCTCCACATATTTTTACCATTCTTTAAGTTTCATGAATGGGAAACGGTACAGTACCAAAGACGCCATGGCTAAATACATTTTGTGTGACACCAAATTAGTATGTAGCGGTTATTACGACACTTTTGCATACTAACGGTGCTTGCAATGTTACTTTCGATTCCAGACAAACATTTAAATTTATAGAAATTTTATTTGTTTTACTACAGCCATAATAGGAAAGAAAAACAGAAACGTCATACACATGTATTATTTAAGTGCACTACTGGCCATTAAAATTGCTACACAAAGAAGAAATGCAGATGATAAGCGGGTATTCATTGGACAAATATATTGTACTAGAACTGACATGTGATTACATTTTCGCGAAATTTGGGTGCATAGATCCTGAGAAGTCAGTACCCAGAACAACCACCTCTGGCCGTGGGGTATTGAGTCAAACAGAGCTTGGATGGCGTGTACAGGTACAGCTGCCCATGCAGCTTCAACACGATACCACAGTTCATCAAGACTAGTGACTGGCGTATTGTGACGGGCCAGTTGCTCGGCCACCATTGACCAGGCGTTTTCAATTGGTGAGTGATCTGGAGAATGTGCTTGCCAGAGCAGCAGTCGAACATTTTCTGTATCCAGAAAGGCCCCTACAGGACCTGCAACATGCGGTCGTGGATTATCCTGCTGAAATGTAGGGTTCCGCAGGGATCGAATGAAGGGTAGAGCCACGGGTCGTAACACATCTGAAATGTAACGTCCAATGTACAAAGTGCCGTCAATGCGAACGAGAGGTGACCGAGACGTGTAACCAATCGTACTCCATACCATCACGCCGGGTGATACGCCAATATGGTAATGACGAATACAAGCTTCCAATGTGCGTTCACCACGATGTCGCCAAACACGGGTGCGACCATCATGATGCTCTAAACAGAACCTGGATTCATCCAAATAAATGACGTTTTACCATTGGTGCGCCCAGGTTCGTCGTTGAGTACACCATCGCAGGCGCCCCTGTCTGTGATGCAGCGTCTGTGGTGTCACCGCCAGACACCACACATGCTAGGTGGTAGCCTTTAAATCGGCCGCGGTCCGTTAGTATACGTCGGACCCGCGTGTCGCCACTATCAGTGATTGCAGACCGAGCGCCGCCACACGTCAGGTCTAGAGACACTTCCTAGCACTCGCCCCAGTTGTACAGCCGACTTTGCTAGCGATGGTTCACTCACAAAATACGCTCTCATTTGACGAGACGATAGTTAGCATAGCCTTCAGCTACGTCATTTGCTACGACCTAGCAAGGCGCCATTATCAGTTGCTATTGATATTGTAAATAAGCTACAGACAAGAGCTACGTTCAACATTAATGGATTAAAGTATTCCACCATCTGCGTCCGTTTTTCTAAGTTCTAATTTCCTTGTCCTGTTCCAGACCTCACGCCAGCCTGCGTGAGCTAAAACGCGTGCCTTTCGGCTTCCTCTATTCATACGGGTTGGCTCTCCTGCCAATCCATAACAGCGTCAAGGGTAACCGTATCCATGGTCTCCGAACTGATAGTCCATGCTGCTGCAAACGTCGTCGAACTGCTCGTGCAGATGGTTGTTGTCTTGCAAACGTCCCCATCTGTTGACTCAGGGATCGAGACGTGGCTGCATGATCCGTTATAGCCATGTGGATAAGATGCCTGTCATCTCGAGTGCTAGGCCGTTGGGACCCAGCACGGCGTTCCGTATTACCCTCCTGAACCCACCGATTCCGTATTCTGCTAACAGTCATTGGATTTCCACCAACGCGAGCAGCAGTGTCGAGATACGATATACCGCAATCGCGATAGGCTACAATCCGACCTTTATCAAAGATGGAAACATGATGGTACGCATTTCTCCTCCTTACACAACAACGTCTCACCAGGCAACGCCGGTCAACTGCTGTTTGTGTATGAGAAAGCGGTTGGAAACTTTCCTCATGTCAGCAGGTTGTAGGTGTCGCCACCGGCGCCAACCTCGTGTGAATGCTCAGAAAAGCTAATCATTTGCATATCACAGCATCTTCTTCTTGTCGGTTAAATTTCACGTCTGTAACACGTCATCTTCGTGGTGTAGCAATTTTAATGGCCAGTAGTATATATCAAAGAAACGTAGACATTTTTGACAGCAGTAACAAAAGGTTTATTAACAGTGAAACACAGTTGGAAGTAACATTATTTTGACACTTTACAACAGTATTAAAAAGTTTTGTGGGGGTCCGCCAGCGCTTGGGCTAACGGACTTCTGGATATGCCTTACGTGCAGGCCTCGTATTTTGTAACCTGTCTGGGAAATTGTGTTTTTAGTGCTAGGATCCTGTTCGTGACTGTACTACAGCATTTCATTTTTTTCGTGTACTGAAGTTACCATGATATTTTGAAGATATACACTAATCAGCCAAAACATTATGACCATCTGCCTAATGGCCGGTATTATTTTATTTAATCGTAGGGCTAGGGCCCCCCGTTGGGCAGGCCGTTCGTTGGGTGCCGGTCTTTCAATTTGACGCCACTTCGGCGACCTGCAGTCGATGAGGATGATAGGATGATGAGCCCAGAGGAATGACAATCCGCCACGCTGGCCATTCAGCTACCGGGGGCGGACAATGGCATGTCCAGCTTTTGCAAGGGATAACAGTGGCGACGCTTCGTGATATGGAAGAGATTAGGCCCTGGTAGATTACTGGAGGAATTTGGCACTACATCTGCACACACAAGTCACCTAATTACTGTAAATTTCGAGGAGGGGGCTGTGAGCTCTTACGCCACTCTTAATCACATCCCAGATGTGTTAGATCGGGTTCAGATCTGGCGAGTTGGGCCGCCGTCACATCAACTGGAACTCGCCACTGTGCTCCTCGAACCACTCCATCATGCTGCTGGCCTTAAGACATGCCACATTTTATTGTTGAAAAATACCACTTTCGTGGAGAAACGTGATAGTCATGAAAGGTGTATGTAGTCTTGGGCTTCATGGTGCCTTGCACGAACTCCGCGGGACCCGTGGATACCTACGTGAATGATCCCCAGAGCATGATGGAGTCGCCGCCAGTTTGTCTTCCTCCCGCAACACAGGTGACAAGGAGCTGTTCCCTGGAAGATGATGGATTCGCGACCTCCTATCGGTATGATGAAGAAGGTATCAGGATTCATCAGACCATGCAACACTCTGTCACTGCGCCAACGTTGAGTGCCGATGGTCACATGCCCATTTCAGTTGTAGTTGCCGACGTCGTGTTGTTAACGTTGGGACACGCATGGGTCGTCGGCTGCTGATGCCCGTCGTTAAGAGTTTGGTTACACTTTGTGTTTAGACACATTTGTACTATGCTCAGCAATAAAGTCTGATGTCAGTGAGGCCACAGTGTGCCACCTGTCCTGTTTTACTAGTCTGCCCAGCCTACGACGTCCGACATCTGAAATAAGGGGTGGCGTCCAACTCCACGACGTCTGGATGTGACTTGACCTTGGTTTCGCCACGTGTTGAAGCACTTCTGGAACATCCGACAAGTCCTGCAGTTCAGGAAATGTTCGTGCCGAGCCTCCGGGCCATCACAATCTGCCCTTGTTTTAACCTCAGGCAGATCGGGCGTCTTCCGCGTTCTACACACGGCCAGCACACCCAGTGATGCTACATGGACCGTGCGACATTCTGACTAGCAGTCATTCCTCGCCAGATGACGCTGCTGTCGACTCGACGGGTTCATATCGATGGTAGAACGGTGGTCATTATGTTCTGGCTTATCAGTGTATGTCGACTGTTGTTTGTGGCTGTTGAAGTAGTTCCCTCGTGTGAGAGATTTACGGACCGAATTGATATATTCAGTTGTTCCGGATATCCAGCTGTTGTCATTTTGAAAAGAAAGTCCAAGTTTCACTTAGTCGGATTTTTAGTGGAGAATATCTCGTGCTGAATCGCCAGTATGAAAGTATGGTTTTGTTAGAGGTTAAAACCATGAGTACGTCGACGCTGTAAATTTTAGCTGGAGTTAGAACTTTGTTTATGCTTTTATGCCACTGTTAAATGGTACTGCGATATATATATTTGTCGAAGTTTGTGACCGGTTTTGCTTATTTTACCTTTTTAAACCAATATTTAGTATTGCTTTATTTTTGAATCAGAAGATGCTTATTATACGTGACAGAAATTAGTTGTCAATCACTAGGTCGTGCAGCAGGATTTGTAAACGAAAAAATCTGATATAAATGTGGAAGACACAAAATACAGGTGGTGCTACTCTAGGCGGCTGCAATATAGCGAAAGTATGCTGCATTTCTTGCCAGGTTATCGCCTGAAACTGCTGTCGTCGGTTGAATTAAATTTCATTTGCAGTTACCCGAGATGATCGCTGGTGTGTGCAGAAATGAGTGATTACAGCTAGAAGAGTGGCTTATGTTGTGAGGCTTCAAATACATCGCAAGACAGCATTTATCTGCCCTGAAGAGAAATGCTACGAAGATAGACAAAACATCAGTGTTTTAGTTGTTTCTGGTGCGACCTAATACCCAAAATGAGTTAATTCTAATCGACACTGTCCGTATAACTCTACGAACTTATACAGCGAAGGACTGTTCGATTCCAACTGCCAGAACGTGTACTCAGGGGTGAATCTTGAGATGTCACAGCGGCTTCACAAGGTAGCACTCCCTTCACGTACTAGTGCCCTGCCAGAGTAGGAACGAAGTAACTTGCTCGATCGACTTCGTGATAAGTAGCTGCAGTTACAAGACTCTCAGAGGCACAAGAGTGTATACTGCAATAAAAAAATGCCTCCAGGAAGTAATCACTGCTCGACATCACCCCTCATTTTAAAGTACGGAATCATGGAACCATGAAAAACTGTTTTAGTGAATATTTATTGGTAGACAACTAGTTTTGGCCCAGCGAATGTCTTCAAGTTTTGAATCTGACGTCAAGGAATCAATCTTCAACTTGATGTAGTTTTGATCAGTGACGCCAAGGTGGTTGTAGTTGTCTGCAAATAAATATTCATTCTAACAGCTTTTAGTCGCTCCACGATTCCGTTCCTTAAATACACAAAAGCTACGCAACATTATTTACAGAAAATATTTGGAATAATATTAGCTTAGTAACATGTTTCTTTTATTTAACCGTAGCGAAAGATATGAATATCACTCTTCTGGCTGTTTTTATTCCTTTAAATACACTGTTTAATCAGAAGTATCCGGATTCCTAGTAGTCGACATAGATATGTCTTATGTCTGTCACTCGTCTCTATTACAGCTTGAGCTCTCCTGGAGACGCTTTCAGTAAGATGAATGTCTGTGAGGAGATAGCACAGCATCCTTTCTCAAGAACTGAAATCAGGAAATGTAATGATGTTGGAGGCTGGGGCGAAGAGCGAAATCGACGTTCTGGTTGACAGCAAAGGCGATTGTTTGCATTCAAATAGGGACACAGTGCTGATCAGTCCACTTCAGGAATGTTTTGTTCACAAATTAGCGCCTCAGAGGTTCTGCTTTATAACTGGGTGCTTTGACATACAATCATCGTCTCCCAAATGAAACCCTAGTGTACGCAGGACACTATGCTGCCACATGTGATCGTATCCTTACGCCTTTGGCGTTTTCTTGAGTGCAATAAGGGGCTATACCCTAATCACGAAAAACACCGCCATACCGTAACACTGCCTTTCGGCACCACACATGATAGCAGGTAACGTTCTCCACGCACTAGCTAAACCCAAAGCGTTCCATCGGAATGCCGTTGAATTTAAACTGATTCATCACTCTGGATCACCGGTTTCCAGTTACCCACTACCCAGTGGGGTCCATCTTTACATCATCACAAGTGTGGCATAGCAATGACTACAGATTTGTGTGTGGCTTATGGGGAGCTCCTCGATCATTGTACCCCATTCTTTCTAACTACATATGCACAGTTAGTGCGCCAGGCGTATTGGTGGTTGCTCTTCGGAACTGACGACTGCTCCCTTCCGCTGATTTCAGGGGGCTGTTTTCAACCATTCGCCTCGAGAGTTAGAGGCCCGTGTCCGTCGGTAAATGAGGTCTCCTGGTCTTTGTTTAGCTGTGATTGTTCCTTAGCACTTCAACAACACGATCACTTCACCAATAGTCAACCTGAAAAGCTTTAGAAGGGTTGAGATGTCCCTGATGATTGCGTCCAGTGACTAATTAATGTTCGGCGACTGGATTTGAAATTTCAAGTCAGAAAGGTCATAGTTCGTTGTAACTGACGGAAAGTCGTCGAATAAAACAGCAGTACTGCCTGGCGTTCCCCAACGAAATCTTACAGGGCCTCCTCTGTTTGTGATCCATATAAATATTTGGGAGACAATCTGAGGAGCACTCTCATGCTGTTTGCAGATGACATGTCATCATCTAGGAAACTCATTCTTGGAAAGTAATCAGGTGATCATAACCAAATGAAAAACGGTTGGAGCAAGATATTTGCTTAGTTCGAAAAGTGTTAACGGGTCTAAAGAATGAAAAGTGTAAAGTCATCCACATGGGCATTGAAGGGAATCCGCTAAATTTCGGTTAGACGATCAATGACACAAATCTAAAAGCTTTGAATTAAACTGAATACTTACGGATTATAATTAGAAATAACAAATTGGAGCTCTATGTGGAAAACGAATCAAAGACTGTGATTTATTGGCAGAACACTTAGAAAATGCAACAGGTCTACTAAAGACAATGCCTACAGTACACCTGTCCGCCCTGTTCTGGAGTATCGCTACCCGGTGTGGGATCCACATCAGACAGGATGTTAGACGACACCCAAGAAGTTCAAAGAAGGGCAGTTCGTTTTGTCTCATCGAGAAATAGGGAGAGAAAGAGCCACGAATTAGGGCGTTAGACATTTAAAAAAGGCGTTTTTCGTTTCGGAAGGACCTTGTCATAAAACTTTGATCACGAACTTTCTCTTCAGAGCGTGAAAATATTTTGTTGGCGCTCACCTACATGGGGAGAAATGGTGGCTGGCCACTTTGACCGAGCGGTTCTAGGCGCTTCAGTCCGGAATTGCGCTGCTGCTACGATCACAGGTTCGAATCCTGATTCGGGGATGGACGTATGTGATGTCCTTAGGTTAGTTAGGTTTAAGTAGTTCTAAGTCTATGGGATTGATGACCTCAGATGTTAAGTCCCATAGTGCTTAGAGCCATTTGAACCATTAGAGAAATGGTGATCGTAATTAAATACGAGAAGTCAGAGCTTTCACTGAAAGATTTAAGTGCTCGTTTCTCCGGCGCTGTGTTTGAGGATGGAACGGTAGAGAAATAGGTTGACGATCGTCCGATAAACACACTGGCAGGCACTTAATTGCGAACTGCAGACTAGTCATGTAGATGTAGATGAAGGCAAAGTCACTGAGCTGTCGTAACTGACCCACTGATATGTTATTCTATCTCTACTAATGACACCATACTTTTTATCTTCTTTAATAATGACTGCTCTGCCTCCCGTGACACTTAGCGGACAATTTTGCAGTGGGGTTTTCGGATACTTCTGACCAGGTAGTGTACGTACTTGCAACTAAAATATAAGCTATCGAGGAAACCTATTAAGAGATTACGATCAGTGATTGGTGAATCGCTGTTACGATGTTGCTTGTGCTTGGTACTGTGATAATTCAACTAAAAGCTTTAAATGAAGAAAGAAAACTTCGGTAGATTAGCGGTTAATGGCTGTGTGAGAGGGCCAATAACGCCCGTGTCTTCGGAACGGGCGCGCTCCTCGCAGAGTAACTCTGCATTTCCTCCACCTCCGAACCGTCTGGAACTAATCTCCGAGTCTGCCCTCCTGTAGACGGAAGTTGTCGCTCGTCGCGCCGAATTCGGTCGGATTCAGGGCGTGTCTCCGGGAATTGAGGAAGTTAACGTGTTAGCGCTAAACCAACGTGTCTACTGGCGGTCGTCGCGCCGCCGTCTGCCGCTGCCGTTTCCGTGGCAACCGGCGGCTGCAGACGGGGACGGCCCGTAACTTGCGCGCAGCGGCGCGTTCCTCGGGCCCAAATGTTGCGTGCAAATCGCGGCGCCGCTTTTCCAGGGCACTGGATGCGACAGCAGCGCCGTTGCGCGCACACAAAACGCGCTCTCACCGCGCCTGCCAGCCCACTGAGCCGGCACCGGGCGACCATCTGCCTGCGCCCTGCCCGCTGCGGTCAGCCGCCGAGCTCTGCCGGGAATGACGCTCCCCGTCCGGCTGGCGTGCTTCCGGAATGCGGCACCGCGGGGGCGATCTGCTTTCTGTTTACGCTGAAGCCTGCTTTCCCTGTGTCATCCGAACTCGTGCTAGTCGACCGATAAGCGCAACATCGTATCTTTGACGGCACTAGTCCACTGATGTGTAATTACGCGACAATAATTATTATTGTTGTTGAACCTTCCTGGCAGATTAAAACTGTGTGCCGGACCGAGACTCGAACTCGGGACCTTTGCCTTTCGCGGGCAAGTGCTCTACCAACTGAGCTACCCAAGCACGACTAATGCCCCGTCCTTACAGCTTTACTTCTGCCAGTACCTCGTCTGCTACCTTCCAAACTTTGCAGAAGCTCTCCTGCGAACCTAGCAGAACTAGCACTCCTGCTAGTTTCGCAGGAGAGCTTCTGCAAAGTTTGGAAAGTAGGAGACGAGGTACTGGCTGAAGTAAAGCTGTAAGGACGGGGCATGAGTCGTGCTTGGGTAGCTCACGCCGGCACGGTAGCTCAGCGTGTTCGGTCAGAGAGCCGGTTGGCCTCTGTAATAAAAAAACTGAGTCGAAGGATCAACCACGGAACTTGAACAGGGTGTCTTGCGACGTCCGCAACGACCAAACACAGCGATCAATAACGAACAAAATGCAAAAAAAAAAAGGGTTGGTGGAGCACTTGCCTGCGAAAGCAAAGGTCCCGAGTTCGAGTCTCAGTCCGGCACACAGTTTTAATATGCCAGGAAGATTCATATCAGCGCACACTCCGCTGCAGAGTGAAAATCTCATTCTGGATTATTGTTGTTGTTCTTGTGGTCTTCAGTCCGAAGACTGGTTTGATGCAACTTTTCAAGCTATTCTATTCTGTCCGAGTCTCTTCATCCCAAAATAACTACTGCAACTTACATCTTTCTTGGTTTCCCTTTACGATTTTTACGCCCCCGCCCCCCCCTCGCCCCAAACTTCCCCCCCCCCCAACCACCCCACCACCCCGTCACACACACTTCCCTCCAATATTAAATTGGAGATCCTTTGACGTCTCACATCATGTACTATCAACCGATCCCTTCTTGTGAAGTTGTGCCTCAAATTTCTTTTCTCCACAATTTCATTCGGAATCTCCTCATTAATTACGTGATCTATCAATTTAATCTTCGACGTTCTTCTGTAGCACCACAGTTCGAAAGTTTCTATTCTCTTCTCGTATAAACTGTTTATCGTCAATGTTTCACTTCCATACATGGCTGCACTCCATACAAATACTTATTAAAATTTAAATCTAGGAGTATATTCGGTGTTCAAACGATTTTTTATGCCATTGCCTGTCGAAATTTTATATCCTGTCTTCTTCGGACATTATCAGTATTATCCTGCCCAAATACCAAAACTCATCTACTACCGTAAGTGTCTCGTTTCCTAACGTAATTTATCATCATCTGATTTAATTAGAATACATTAGATTATCCTTTTTATGCTTTTCTTGATGTTCATCTTATAACCGCCTTTCAAGGCACTGTCCACTCCGTACAGCTGCTGTTCCAAGTCCTTTTCTGTCTCTGATAAAGTCACAGTGTCATCGACAAGTTTTTATTTCTTCCTGCTGAACTTTAATTCCTATTCAAAATTTTTCTTTGGTTTCTTGTACTATTTGTTCAATGTACAGATTAAATAACATAGGGGCAAGGTTTCAACTTCTGTCAATGTTCTCCCTGATTTCTTTTTTCCTCTGCACTGAAAGTCTTCTAAATTCAGTGTTTTATTCGTAAAAGTTTCTGTCTCTTATTTACGATTCCTTTATGTTGTTTCTTCCTATTTTTTTCTTATTTTTGTAATCCATTGTCGATTTCTTCTTCCAGAAAGACAATAATATTGGTTTCGTGAACCTGTTCTCGTTCATTCGGTAAACGTGTCCGAAACAGATTAATCTAAGTTTAGCAATTAATTCTGACCTTTTTTCTATTTTTTTGTAGACCTCCTTATTACTTCTCGTTTCCCAGCGATCTGTAGTGTATATTGAATATATGATTTCTAACAAACATTCTTTCAAGTACCTCTCTTATGCCCAGCTTATAGTTCGTCGCTAGGCATTCACATCCATATAAACTTTCTGGTCGTACCATTGTGATGTTGTGTTTTAGCTTTTTTTTCTAGATATGCCTTTCTTGTTCTAAATATTCCTTTTAAAACCACACAGTCTCTCCATTTTGTTAACTCTTACATTTTGCTGCAAATTTTCCTAGTGCATTCTGTTGTGTTTCCTCTAAGATATTTACATTTACGTGCTCACTCTATTTTACTTATTTGCATTCCTGTGGATTTTTATGTACTTTCTATTTTTTACGTGGGTTTTGCTTTTTTTCAGCTGAAATTAGAAAGCAATTGTATTTTCTATTTCTTCCAGAAGATTTTTTGAATACCTGCGTCTGCCAAATTTTCTGAAAGGATTGCAAAATTGTCTGCAAAAGCCAGGCAGTTTACTTTAATTCCATTTGTTTTCCTTTCTAGAATAATTTGATAAGATTTTATGATTTTTTACTCCAAGTTACAGATCCTCATAATTTTTTCTCGAACTTAGTTAAACAGTAAACACCATTTTTATTTCCAATGGCTGAGATATTTCTCCCATAAATCTAACATAAGATTATTATTAATATTATTATTACTCGTATTGTTATTATTATTATTATTATCGTGCACATCAAATACAACAATAAATTCGAAACACATTTAAACAAAAAACTACACATGTGCAACTATTTATAGTATATAAACCATAAACGTCCCAGATGTGGTATTAAGACAATATTAATGTCACAAGGGAACGTCTGTTACGGCACTCATTCACAGTGCTGCTCTCTGTATGAATATCTCCGTAGTCACACATACTGTCAGTGTGAATGCCCCACATGTGCATGTTGTATTTGCTCATACCTTTTCTGGTACGGAATCTGTTAATTCTTTGAGTACCAATGACGTCTGCTTGAACCCACCATTTTATTATTATTATTATTATTATTTAAGTAGTAGTGCTCTTAGAGTGAAACTACGGATGCTATTGCTAGACAGGAGCATCTAGTGGTACACTGCGGTATCTCTACGAATATAGCGCATTTCAGCAGTCACAGCGATCAAAGAAACAGTCGGCGCGGAGACTGTGCTACGTAATTGTCGGAGATTATAAAGTGTGTGTTATTTTTATAGTGGTCATTTTGAAGTGGTCACTGACAGCATGAATATGTATATCAGAGCTAATTAAATATCATGAAAAGGATAAGTTGCTACTCATCTCATAGTGGAAACGGTGATTAGCAGAAAGGAAGGAGGTCCTTTGGCCGAAAGCTTACTCGTTTAACAGTCTTTCTGTTGTCTTAGACTCATCATCTTCATTATATGCTGAGAACCATCTATACCTTTCCTAAATTTCTGATTATTTTATTATATCTAAAGTTATTGTAACATAAATTCGGCTATGTACTTCTGCTGTCGTGAGCGAGTTCAAAATGCAACCACTGGAGCAGTGTTTATTTCGACAAAAATTTTTTAAATTTTAGGCCAGTTTTTGCCTTCTGTTGAGAACTACAATTTGTTTTAGTGATTGTGACTTCATGGGACTTACGAGTTGTAGGACTGTGTCAAGCAAAAATCCTATATTCAAATGGTTCAAATGGCTCTGAGCACTATGGGACTTAACATCTGAGATCATCAGTCCCCTAGAACATAGAACTACTTAAACCTAACTAACCTAAGGACATCGCACACATGCATACCCGAGCGAGGATTCGAATCTGTGACCGTAGCGCTCACGCGGTTCCAGACTGCAGCGTCTAGAACCGCTCGGTCGCACCGGCCGGCAAAAATCCTATATTGGTTACAAGAAATGATGTGTGGTTGGAAACTGTTTGTCTCAGTGGATCCAAAGTGAAACAACATTGTTAAAAAATTGATTGATTAGTTTTTGCCAATTTCTTTTTGTATTCGTTGCGTACTTAGCACTTGGATGAGTCACCGTCCGGGTCCGCCGAGTGCTGTTGGCAAGTGGGCACAAAAAAAAAATGGCTCTGAGCACTATGGGACTCAACAGCTTAGGTCATCAGTCCCCTAGACTTAGAGCTACTTAAACCGAAGGACATCACCTACATCCATGCCCGAGGCAGGATTCGAACCTGCGACTGTAGCAGCAGCGCGATTCCGGACTGCAGCGTCTAGAACCGCTTAGCCACCGCGGCCGGCCAAGTGGGTACACTCAGCCCTCCAGAGGCCAATTGAGGAGGTACCTGATCGGGAAGTAGCGGCGTCGGTCACGAAAACTGACAACGCCCGGAAAAGCTGTGTGCTGGCCACATGCCTCTCTGTATCCGCGTCCGGTGACGCCTAATGGCTGAGGATGACACGGCGGGCGGTCGGTGCCGTTAGCCATTCAAGGCCTGTTCAGACGGGGTTTGTTTGTTTGTATTCGTTGCTTCCTGTGATGAGAAATATCAATTTTGAGAAAAATTTTGAAATTAATTCTTTTCATAGGGTTGCTGTACCCACACCTCTCCAGTATGACAAAAGTTTGGAAGTTTCACAGCAGGGTTACCAGGAAGCTGGTGGTCCCGGGTTTTCGTGGTTACCACTCACGTCTCTAAACAGTGTCCCAGCTGAAAACGGTGGAGAGGATTTGGACTCTGTCACATGCTTGTCTTCTGGATTTGACGCGTTTCTTAGGCATTGTGAGTGGATTTCCGCGAAAAAGCGTCGATTCGTTTTCACAAACTTGCTGGCAAATTTACAGAGGGCCGCCTTTCGACGAAGGTGAGCTGGACAGGTGTTCGATAGCACTGCCAGCAAGCATCTTGGTGTAGATCTAACTGTGCCGCTAATCGTTCTCAAGGCTTCATTCAAATACCACGTGAACTCCTTTCACACGAGCGCTACAGAGCCAAACTGGTGCGCAATTTTCTGCTGCAGAGTATACTAACGCAATGTATGCTCCACGGGGAACCGATGGATGCTCCGCATCTGCTGCCTGCCAGCTTCCTCGCCAGATTCACTCGTGTTTGTACCTTCTTAGATGATGTGGAAAGGTGTTTATGATGTGTCAGCATTCTGTCTAATTTGACACCAAGGTATTCTGCATTATCGTTTTCCAGTATACCAAGAGGGTCAAAGCTGATTCTAAGCGATTAGAGCGGTGGAAAGACACTTCCGTTTTAGAAACAGTAAGTCTAAGTTCAAATGGTTCAAATGGCTCTGAGCACTATGGGACTCAACTGCTGAGGTCATTAGTCCCCTAGAACTTAGAACAAGTTAAACCTAACTAACCTAAGGACATCACAAACATCCATGCCCGAGGCAGGATTCGAACCTGCGACCGTAGCGGTCTTGCGGTTCCAGACTGCAGCGCCTTTAACCGCACGGCCACTTCGGCAGTAAGTCTAAGTCATGGCGTTTTAAGATGTTCAGAGAGTTCACTGAGGCTGTTTGCTAGATATTCATCACGTATAAAAAGATTTTCACTGTAATATGAAACAGCAAAGACATTGGCATATTGTTATTATTTCCGTCAGGAGAAGTTCTGCTGAACAATACGGGAGCAAAAACATAGCCTTGAAGCACGGCACCATTTAGTACATGCCATCTGCTCTTCTTCTCACTGTAATTTACTGTAAATCGCAGACTGCTCAACATCATGCTTGAGACGTTACGTAGAATCTTACAGGCTACTGGTTTCCGAAATTTCAATATTAGATCCTCGAGCCAGCCCGTTTCGTCAGCTGCTGACTGGTCAACGAAACTACTCCCGTCTTGAGTTTCTTCTTGTAGCTAGTTGCTATGCGAGTAATCAAGGAGAGCTCGTACTCACAGAATCTTCTAGGAGAACTTAATGGAGCTAGTTGAGATGGTACCACATCATTTATTTGCTCTTGTAATCGATATCATTCTTTCCAAGAGTTTGTAAGCTCAGCCTGTTAGGAGATGTTAGACGCCGATTATTGCAATAGCATTTTAGACAGTAAGATTTCAACTTCAGGGGTTTAAAATATTATTATTACGAGATAAAATATTGAAAGCCTGCCTTTTCTTTAGATACTGAATCCATGTGTTAATAAAGTATTATGAACCTGGTTTCTGTACTGAAATATGCCCGCGGACTAAACATGATCCATTAATAACGGAATCTTTCTTTAGTAGTGAGCGTTCTCAGAGAGGACAAAAATTTCGCAAAGTGCCGTAGGCAGGATTCGAACCTGCGACCGTAGCGGTCACGCGGTTCCAGACTCTAGCGCCTAGAACCGCTCGGCCAACCTGGCCGGCTTTTACCAAGTAGCCCCGAGAATATAACTGGACAGTGTATTACATATAATGTAAGAAACGAGATTAAACGTCAACGCATCAGAACGAATTTACATCAATTTTAGTAGGAGAAGCCAAGGACTTGTCAGCGTCGCCTTGTGTCTTTAGGAATAGGGTATGAAAAATAACTAAAGAAAAAAGGATATTCGGGAGCTTTCTCTTGATTATCATGTGAATGCCGGAATTGGAAATCGGGAGCACACAACTAACAAAGAAATACAGTTTCGCATCGACAAAAGCTTTCTTTTTTGTATGGGAGGTATTGCCCCAGAATTAAATCGAATATAGTTAGTTTTCCACCAGCCAGGTTTTGCCTAAGATTTTCAGAAAGTTTTCCTTGTTTCTAATGTAAATTTCTGGATTGGAAACCTGATAAAATGTCTCCATTTGTGACTCCCTTTGCCGTGCTTCCAGCTCACCTGGCTGAGAAAGTCTCTGACTTTTCAATAAGTCTTTACTAAAACACTCCTCTCGGCCTACAGAATGAAAATATGAAAGCTGTCTGTTGTAAATGACTTTAATCTTACGTATCAGTACGCCATTTTCGAGGTATCATTACACTGAGGCAGCAACAGTCATGGGACAGCAATATGCACACATACAGGTGGCGGTAATAACGCGTACCCGCGGTATGAAAGGGCAGTGCATGGGCGAAGCTATTATTTTTAATCAGATGATTCATATGAAAAGCTGATTGTAGCCGCACGACGGGAGTTAACAGACTGAATGCAGGATGGTAGTTGGAGCTAGACGTAAAGGACATTCCATTACTGAAATCGTTAGAAAATTCAATATTACGAGATCCACAGTATCAAGAGTGTGCAGAAAATACTACAATTCAGGCATTACCTCTCACTACAGACATCGCAGTGACCGGCGGCCTTCAGTTAACGACCGAGAGCAGCGGCGTTTTACGTAGTGTCGTCAGTTCTCACAGACAAGCAACACTATGCAAAGTAACTGCAGAATTAATGTGGGACGTACCACAAACGTATCCGTCAGGACAGCGAGGCGACATTCGGCGGTAATAGCTTATAGCATCAGAAGACCGTCGCGAGTGCCTTCGCTAACAGCATGACAGCGCCTGCATCGCCTCTCCTGACCTCGTGACGATATCTGTTGGAAGTTAGATGACTGGAAAACCGTGCTCTGATTAGGTAAGTCCCGATTTCAGTTGGTAAGAACAGATGGTAGGGTTCGAGTGTGGCGCAAAGCCCACGAAGTCATGGATTCCAAATGTCAATAAGGCACTGTGCAAACTTGTGGTGGCTCAAATATGTAATGGGCTGTGCTTACAAGACATGAACTGTGTCCTCTGGTGCAACTGAACCTATCAATGAGTGCAGATGGTTATGGACGTGTAGCTGGAGACCATTTATAGCCATTCGTGCACTTTATGTTCCCAAACAACGATGGATTTCTATGGATGACAGTGCTTCATGTCACCGGGACGCAACTGCTCGCGATTGGTTTAAAGGACGTACTGTAGAGTTAGAGCGAATGATCTGGCCACCCAGATTACCCGACATGAATCCCATCGAACATTTATGTGACTTCACCGAGCTCGTGCGCAAAATCCTGCACCGACAAAACTTTCGCAATTATGGACGGCTTTAGAGGCAGTATGGCTCAGTATTTCTGCAGGGGGTGTCCAACGACTTGTTTAGTCCATGCCGCGTCGAGTTGAAACTTCCTGGCAGATTAAAACTGTGTGCCGGACCGAGACTCGAACTCGGGATCTTTGCCTTTTGCAGGCAAGTGCTCTACCAACTGCGCTACCCACGCACGACTCACTCCCCGTCGTCACAGCTTTACTTCCGCCAGTACCTCCTCTCCTACCTTCCAGATTTTACAGAAGCTCTCCTGCGAACCTTGCAGGACTACCACTCCTGAAAGAAAGGATATTGCGGAGACATGGCTTAGCCGCAGCCTGGCGGATGTTTCCAGAGTGAAATTTTCACTCTGGAGCGGAGTGTGCGCTGATATGAAACTTCCTGGCAGATTAAAACTGTGTGCTGGACCGAAAAGTAGAGCACTTGCCTGCGAAAGGCGAAGGTCCCGAGTTCGAGTCTCGGTCCAGCACACTCCTCTAATCTGCCAGGTAGTTTCACAACAGCGCACACTCAGCTGCAGAGTGAAAATGTCATTCTGCCCACGTCGAGTCGCTGCACTACGTCGGGCAAAATTAAGTGCGACACGCTATTAGGATGTATCCCTTGTCATTTGTCACCTCAGCATGAAAGACAGTGTAGTCGATGTTTTTGGAAAAGAGCAAAAAACATATGCCAGTAAATCCAGTTCCCGTGGCAGAAAGGCTTCATCTGATACCTTAAAATTCCTTTTCAATCTTGCGCTGAGGGTAATAAATAAACCTGACCCTGTATAGAGTTTTCATTCATGTGTGGTTACAGAGAAACCTACGACGGAGGTACAGTTCAAGTTATCACGCTCAGCACCAAACACTCAGGGGGCTTGCCTGGGAACAAAAGTGGCAGTAAGCATGAAAAAGCGCCGCCGCCTTGCACACACGTTGTGGACGCGGCGCAGGTCCCGGAGCCTGCAGACGCCGAGGTAAGAGGCTTAGCGCGCTCTCTGCTGTGCGCTCAGCCCCGGCGGCCGGCTACGGCGCTGTCCTCCACAGCTGAGGGCTGGGGAGCTGCTTAGCGCCGCACGCGCTGACACACTCGACACCAGTGGCCGGAGAGACTCTGGCGGTCAGGCAGGACACAGCATTACCGAGACACCCCGGTCGTGTCAGCACGTGGAGGCACGGCGAAGCAACCCAATGAAACCTGCTGTGACGGAGCAATGTGTGGCGAAAGCGTCACCCTCAAGCAGCGTCACTGCCTGGTTAATCATGTCCGTTGCAAAAGAAAATCTTCCAGTAATTCTAGTTGACGTTTTCGCAAGAGCTACATGTAAACTCGACTGGAACGGCTCAAGCATTCTACGTCACGAGAAGCTGGTAGTCCCTTAGGGTCAATCCACTGCCGGCACGCAGCCTAGTGATGAAAAGCCCTGAAGCACTTGAGTGAAATTCTGTCACTAAGCCATCTTTTAACGTTGTTATAAATAGACTTGTAGAACTATTGTAGGCTATCCCAGACTACTACAAGTAAGGGTAGGCTTCGGTAGCTTTCCTAGTAACTTTGGACAGTTAAGGTCGTTGTGGTGTCACCGCCAGACACCGCACTTGCTAGGTGATAGCCTTTAAATCGGCCGCGGTCCGTTAGTATACGTCAGACCCGCGTGTCGCCACAATCAGTGATTGCAGACCGAGCGCCGTCACACGCCAGGTCTAGAGAGACTTCCTAGCACTCGCCCCAATTGTACAACCGACTTTGCTAGCGGTGGTTCACTGACAAAATACGCTCTCATTTGCCGAGATGATAGTTTAACATAGCCTTCAGCTACGTCATTTGCTACGACCTAGCAAGGCGCCATTATCAGTTACCATTGATATAGTCAATCATGTACCGTCAGACCGATGTTCACCATTAATGGATTAAAGTTAAGTATTCTACCAGCTACGTCCGTTTTTCTAAATTCTAATTTCCTTGTCCTGTTCCAGACCTCACGCCAGCCTGCGTGAGCTAAAACGCGTGCCTTTCAGCTTCCTCTGGTAACACGGTGTTGGCTCTCCTGCCAACCAAAATAGTCGTACCATCGTTGCCTGTATAGTGGGTGTTTTGCGTACCTGTTGGGCGTTACCTCGTAACAATCGCTTTCTTTACGTACGAGATCAGTGTCTTACTAGATTGCCCTAAAAACCGGAAGCAGTGAACTGCCTAAAAACTAAGTGAGGGTATATAAACGGCCGGGTAATCCACGGAACATTTCTGTTCTATATAATTATCCTCCCGTCTGTTACTTAAAAATAAACAATATTCATAGCAAAACTGAATTTTCCAATATTTAATTCAGATTTTACTCGAAAACTGTTGATGTCTAACGTGAAACACAGGATGTTGTAGTAAAAATAAAGAAAACAATACAGATTTATTTTAGAGTGCTAGGAAAAGCTATTTCCTTGACAAAAAGGGAAAATGAAAAAACGCAAAAAAATATATATACCAAACGTGGTCTGAATACTTCGTCGAACGTGTATAAAACATGTTTCTGTCACTCATAAAAAACTTTAACATTTGACAGTAATAGTAAGAAACTCTTGCCTTTGATCACAATGGAGAACGTTCTGATGAGTACAAAATAACAACTATAATTAGACATATACACTACTGGCCATTAAAGTTGCTAAACCACGAAGACGACGTGCTACAAACGCGAAATTTAACCTACAGGAAGAAGATGCAGTGATATGCAAATGATTAGCTTTCAGAGCATTCATACAAGGCTGGCGCCGGTGGCGACACCTACAACGTGCTGACATGAGGAAACTTTCCAACCGATTTCTCATACACAAACAGCAGTTGACCGGCGTTGCCTGGTGAAACGTTGTTGTGATGCCTCGTGTAAAGAGGAAAAATGCGTACCATCACGTTTCCCACTTTGATAAAGGTCGGATTGTAGCCTATCGTGATTGCGGTTTATCGTATCGCGACACTGCTGCTCACGTTGGTCGAGATCCAATGACTGTTAGCAGAATATGGAATCGGTGGGTTCAGGCTGGTAATACGGCATCTTACCAGCATGGGTGTAACGGATCGTGCAGCCACGTCTCGATCCCTGAGTCAACAGATGGGGACGTTTGCAAGACAACAACCATCTGCACGAACAGTTCGACGACGTTTGCAGCAGCATGGACTATCAACTCGGAGACCGTGGCTGCTGTTACCCTTGACGCTGCATCACAGACAGGAGCGCCTGCGATGGTGTACTCAACGACGAACCTGGGTGCACGAATGTCAAAACGTCATTTTTTCGGATGAATCCAGGTTCTGTTTACAGCATCATGATGGTCGCATCCGTGTTTGGCGACATCGCGGTGAACGCACATTGGAAGCGTGTATTCGTCATCGCCATACTGGCGTATCACCCTGCGTGGTGGTATGGGGTGCCATTGGTTACATGTCTCGGTCGCCTCTTGTTCGCATTGACGGCACTTTGGACAGTGAACGTTACATTTCAGATGTGTTACGACCCGTGGCTCTACCCTTCATTCGATTGACTGCAAATACTGCGCTCGAATACAGTGTTTATTTGTGTAACCTGTGTCCGGAAACGACATCCAACAACGCTACAGAGTGTCAAAGTTACAGGCGCTGGCGCCTGTGTATGTGTTGTATACACAAGGTGATTCCGTAATGTTGTTACAGACTTTCAGAAATGGTATAGAAGGTGAAATGTATCAGTTTGATGTAAGGGACCATGATCCGTAAACAAACGAGTCGGAAGCTACACAGGGTAATTCATAAGTGCGCAGTCATCTTCCAACAGCAAAAACAAGTGGGTAAACAAAAATTATGAAGTAAAGTTCAATGAGATTGGAGAAAGTGGTTGATGATGATGATAATGATTATGATGATTTGCCAATTTGGCGCTAAACAGTGACCTTTATTTTAATACAAGAAATACAGTATCACAAATTATAGTTTTTCTGTAAAACTTTCTATTTTCTTGGGCTAAAATCAGAAGCTCTCTCATAAGAAAGCCGTTTTACAAATAATTGCAGTATGTTTTTGCTCCATCTCTAATTAATTTTTCTGTCTAATCGATGCAGGCAAATGAAACATCTTTTCAGCGATCTTTCAGTTCCCAAAATCTTCGGCTGTTGGCGAGTAGCTTCACAACATGTCATGGCTTGTAGAACATTCCTTTAGAGTCGTGGGTTGTTTACCATGTTACCCATATGAGCAGCTGTCATTTCTTGCATTAATTTATTGAGGAAACGTCTCCCCTTATGAGATATGTCTTTATGATAGTTGCGATGTTCTGAAAATAAACACAGAGTGAGTATGGATATTATATCGAATGTGTTTGTAGATAAGGCTAAAGTTTATCCTCTTGATTGTCTCCTGCACATTTATAAACGTTCCTTCTGGTCAAGAGCATCAACTCCCGATTCAATTTCACTTCACGTCCTTCATTTGCCATCGCACTGTGGTGCAGAGAACTGGAACAGTGTGAAACGTTTGTTCTTAATGCACATACACCACAGTTGGTACATTATCTTCAAGACCATGTAGTGACTAAACTTCTCTGGACTTGGAAGTCTTCATTTATGGTGGAACTTCTCTGTTGTTTTGTCTCAAAGTTCTCACTTCTGTAATCTGCAGTAGTTATTCAAATAATGGAGCACCTGCGGAAAAATTAGCTGTTGTAATATTTGCCGGGGCTACTCTCAATGTCTTTGTTGTTGTCGTTACTGTGCTTAAAGCAACACTGGTTTGTTTTATACGATCACGATCAAAAAATTGCATTCGTTTCCTCAGAAATATTATTCGGCCACTTTTCTTGTTGATACTTTCAATCCACTTACCTTCTAAATTAGTGCAATGCACTATCTTCTTTAACAGTTTTGTAAGATAAAATATTTTCATGAGATGTGAGAGTGACAGTTACACTACCTGATACTGGATGAAGTGGAATTTTCATGATACTTTGTTCCCGAATTCTGTTACATTTTATTTTCCTCCAGTGCTTTCTATCAAGACCAATACAGAAATTAGAGCTTCACTTGAAATGCTAGAAGATGCAGATTTCTTATCCTACGAGATAACCAGTGTCTGAATCACTCTCATCCTACTGTCCAAAATGAGCTTCATCTTCAAGACATTCAGGGACTGTTAATGCCAAATTCTGATCACTCGTGCTCATTTCAGATGATGTTCTTTTAGTTCTAACAGAAAACATGGATTCTATGTTGTAAGAGAGGGATAAAGTACCTAAATAAGTATTCTGTTCTTGAAACTAAACCTACGGTCATCAGAATCAATTTTAGCGTAAACAAATAAGCTTATCTTAAAAAGAATATTGACTTATCAACAATGTTTATAAGACTGCCAAATCGCTAATTGTTGTCAGTAATTTCCCCAAAGTAATATGCATTCCAGACAAAAGATAAATAAACTGTTGGAAATACGAGAGTTCACGAATGGATCTAAAAGACTCCTGGCATACATTAGAGGCGCAAGACTACAAAATTGATAAAGGAGAATAATTAATTACACTTGTACCAAACAATATTTTTCCTAAATAAACACAATTGTATTTCCAAATACTGCGCAGAACATATACTAATATAAACAACATTTAAGAAAATTTATTGATAAAATGGAATCTCGTCGGGTGCAAAAGGCCCGTTTATGTATCTATTGGTTAATATCAGCGTCAGAGCCGACAAAAAAGAGACAGCTATCACTGGCCGACACACAATGGCATAACATTAAGGAAAATAGGATTTGACTGTTTTATACTACTCAGCACACAGAGGAAAGCTGAAAAAGACCAACATTTACGCGGAAGAAGAGCCAGTACATATTACCGCTGGTGACGGTTGTA